>NC_073692.1:278779787-279144027 GCF_029784155.1 Uranotaenia lowii | reverse complement strand
CATCGCATAAAAAATAAATTTTGATGTTTTTGAAAAAAAAATGTAATTAGCCTGGAACAAATGTCAATTTCTTTTTTGTCATCCCCCCCCCCTTCGAAATTTATAAATAAAGTTTAAAGTAATTTATGAAAATTTCGATAAAAATTTCCAATATCTGAAAGATTACAAGACCAAAAAACAAATTTAAGAAGATGAAAGTTATTCAATCTTTTGTTTTCTTGATTTGATTGAGTTATTTGATAAAAATTTACTTGATTTAGAGGTTTTGTGCAACAATTTAGTATGTAATTTTTGTTGCATACAAGCTTCCGTGCAATTTATTCCAATTTATTTGTTTTTCGCATTATTTTTTATTGTCCCCCCCCCCCCCCCCTCGCGATGTTCCAACTCCGAGTGACAAAAGGAGGATTTGAAATTTGTTCCGGCCTTATTAATAAATATGAATGGACTCAGAAAGATGTCGAGCTTCGAAAAAAAATATATATAAAACAAACAATTTCGCCATCTTATTGCCTCACATGACTGTATAGCTAATCGTTAATTTTTATTTGTGTACGAGCCTTTTGAGAAACTCGAAGTTTAATATTTTGCCAACTGTTAGTGAAATTATTGCACTACTGAAGGCGCTGGTTAATGCATAGTTTAGTTAGAGGTCAGGAAGAGACTTTTCTTAATTTTGTATAATAATAGGAAAGCAAAGCCAATCGACTTTAGGCTAACAACCTACTGCTCCCGATTTGAAATTGTTACGGAATCCGAAAGAAATGACCGACCTGGAACTTTGGCGACGACTTTTAGCATGAAAACACGACACGAATTGGAACTTGGAATGTTTTAACCCTTGCCCAACAAGGCAAACTGGAACAACTTGCTAGAGAGGCTAGCCGCCTCAAGCTTGAAATTCTGGGACTGAGCGAAGTCCGTTGGCCTAATACTGAAGAACACAAGACACAATCCGGGCAAGTCCTGCTTTACTCTGGCATACGAGGAGAACATGCTACTCGGGAACGAGGAGTTGGTTTCCTGTTAAGCCCTCAGGCCTACGCGGCCCTCATTAGATGGGAACCGATAAACGAAAGAATAATCGTAGCCAGATTTAGAACACGGGTTAGAAACCTTACAATGGTCCAGTCTTATGCGCCAACTGACGTTGCCGACTTGCAGGAGAAAGAGCAGTTTTACAGTCAACTGAACAGCGTGGTAGAGAAAATTCCGAAGGGTGACATTCAAATCCATTTGGGCGACTTCAACGCAAAGATTGGCTCCGACAATCAAGACCTTGAGCGTATCATGGGGCGCCATGGCCTAGGACAGATGAGCGAAAACGGAGAGCTGTTTGTAGAATTTTGTGGCAACAACAACATGGTGATCGGTGGATCGCTCTTCCCCCATCGACCAGCGCATAAGGTCACTTGGGTATCCCGAGATGGCCGAACAGAAAATCAAATTGACCACATCTGCATCAGCCGAAAATGGAGAAGGAGCCTTCTTGATGTCCGCAACAAACGAAGCGCAGACATTGCATCTGACCATCACCTCGTTCTTGGCGAGATACGACTGAGAGTTGCGCGTGTCCAACGGCGCGAGGAGAAAGTCGGGTGTCGATACAACGTCCGCCGGTTGGAGAATCCAGAGGTGAAAAGGGCATACGTTGAACAGCTAGAATCCCGAGCCTCGGAGCTGCCGACAGACGGAACAGTCGAAGAACAGTGGTGTGGAATCAAGAATGCCTTTATCACGACGAGCCATGGTACTCTCGGTAAAGTTTGTGGAAGAAGGAGTGAATGGATGTCGGATGAAACTTGGAGGATGGTCGATGATCGGAGAAAGGCGAAAGTCGGAATTGAGCAGGCATGTACCGGGTCAGCCAAAGCAGCCGCCCGCTTACGATATGCGGAGCTGGAAAAGGCAGTTAAACGAGCTTGTAGACGAGACAAGAGAGCCTGGACAAACTCCCTAGCCGAAGAGGGAGAAAGAGCCGCCGCCAATGGAGATATCCGATTACTTTATGACATTTCTCGCCGCCTCAGTGGTGCAAGGACTAATGCAAGAATGCCGCTAAAAGACCGAGCAGGTCAGTTATTGACCGATCGAACAGATCAGCTCAAACGATGGACTGAGCACTTCGAACAACTCTTCCGAGTCACGAATAGCGATGGCCAACAAAACCCGCAGCTCGAAGCGCCAACAGTAAGTCGCATAAATGGCGTCAACTCGGAAGCGCCCTCGCTGGCTGAAATAGAAGCGGCAATCAAAAACATGAAATCCAACAAAGCACCTGGGATCGATTGCATCCCTGCTGAAATGCTGAAAGCCGACCCTGCCCTATCAGCACAAATGTTGCACCGTCTTTTCGCTGACATCTGGGATACTGCAACATTCCCGGCCGACTGGATGCAGGGTATCCTCGTAAAGGTCCCGAAGAAAGGAGACCTGACAGAGTGTGGTAACTGGCGAGGCATAACGTTGATCTGTACAACCCTCAAAGTACTCTGCAAAGTGATCCTGAACAGGATCCAGGAGAAAATCGACGCTACACTCCGACGGCAACAAGCTGGATTCCGATCCGGACGATCATGTGTGGACCACATCACAACGCTACGAATCATACTGGAACAAATCAACGAATTCCAGGACTCTCTTCTGCTGGTGTTCGTTGATTTCGAAAAAGCATTCGACCGACTTAACCATGAAAACATCTGGGCGGCTCTAAGGCGACGAGGGGTCCCAGAGAAACTAGTCCATCTCATCGAAGCACAATACGAGGCATTTTCGTGCAAGGTCTTGCACGATGGTGTCTTGTCCAAACCAATCCCGGTAACTGCTGGAGTGAGACAAGGATGTATCTTATCACCGCTACTTTTCCTCATCGTAATGGATGAGATTCTGACTGGATCGATCGACTGTGCACCGAACCGAGGATTGCCGTGGAATCCTTCAACCATGGAGCAACTGAACGACCTTGACCTGGCAGACGATATTGTTTTGCTCGCCCAAACACAACAAGACATGCAGAGCAAACTCGAAGACCTCACCGAAAGCTCCAAGGCAGCAGGTCTCAAAATCAATGTCGGAAAGACCAAGTCGATGGAAATCAATACAGAAAATCGTTCCAATTTCGTGGTAGCTGGACAACAGGTTGAGACAGTGGAGTGCTTCCAGTATCTTGGTAGCCAGATTACGACTGATGGTGGTACCAAGAAGGACATCGAAACCCGGATCAGAAAAGCCCGATTTGCGTTTGCGAGTCTCCGAAACATCTGGCGGTCACGCCAGATCTCTCTACGAACTAAGATCCGAATCTTCAACTCAAACGTCAAATCCGTATTGCTGTACGGGTGTGAAACTTGGTGCACATATGCGGTGACGACGCGAAAACTGCAAGTTTTTGTGAATCGCTGCCTGCGGAACATCATCCGCGCTTGGTGGCCTGGCAACTGGATCTCGAATGAGGAACTACATCGCCGGTGTCATCAAAGGGCGCTAGAAATTGAGATTCGGGAACGTAAGTGGAGATGGATTGGGCACACGCTGCGAAAAGATGAAAACGAGATTTGCAGAGAGGCGCTAGATTGGAATCCAGAAGGTCATCGAAGAAGAGGCAGGCCCAGAAACTCGTGGCGGCGAAGCCTAGCCTCTGAAATCCGAACTGTCGACGAGAATCTTGACTGGGACCAGGTGAAGACGCTGGCTCCGGATCGTCAACAGTGGAGGTCTTTTACCACGGCCCTATGCACCGGAGGATCGGCGCGGGATCATTAAGTAAGTAAGTAAGTAAAGCCAATCGAATAGAAAACTTGTCTCAACGAAAAATTCATATTAAAGTCGTTTCGTTATCCTTCCCTTTTGTTTTTAACGTTTGAACAATTTAACAAAGGAGGAAAACTGAGGTATCGTGCAATGAATGCATTGAGGGCTGGTTTTTTTTCTAAAATTCTTGTGCATGTTAGAACACATACTTCATGAATTGGAAGAACTAAATTCGTTTCTCTGATAAAATGCCTTTCAAGAAAAAAAAGAGTACATTGCGTAACATTTTCCAAAAAGAAGAGTACGCCTATTTTTCGATCGAAAAAGAGTACATGTACTCTTAAAAGAGTACGTATGGTATCCCTAAGCTTATGTAACAAAATAATATGAAAAAGAAATTCTCAGCTTCTGTTTGCATTTTTATTCTCTAAATATTTTGATTAACTTGATGCTGGCAAAAAAATCCAGTATCTTATTCGGAAACCAAATTCAGAGTCAAAGCAAGAAATATGAAATAAATTTCACAGCCACAGTTCAAAATAAAAACTAGATATTAGTTTCAGAATCGACAATATTAAATTAGTCCTCAAATTAGAATAAGAAATCGAAATCTTATTCAAAACTCTCAAATCAAGAATAGTTAATAATTTTGAGAGGGAATGCAGAATCGAAATTCAACATAAGAGTAAATATTTCAGAATTTAAAATAAATAATCTCCAACCGATCAGAGAATCGAAATTAAAAAAGAAGGTAGAAAATCATAAACAGGCCCTTTCGTTTTTGGCAACACGCAATTAGTGTTACCAAATTAGAACCGTGCGAAAATCGAACAGTTTTTTCATCAACTTTTTTCCGACCTATTCATAGAAACAAACTATTATTATCATAATGATCTCAATTTTTCATCATTTTTTGATAATTTTTAGTAATTTTTTGTTATTTTTTTCATATTTTAAAAACATTTCGAACTTCTATTGCTATCTTTAGAATGTCGTTATTTTTATCATATTTGTTATTTTTGTCATTTTTTTAAAGATTTTTTTTGTCCTTTTGTTTACTTGTTTTTGTTTTTGAGTTTTTTGAAATTTTTATGTTTTTTTTTTCATTTTAGAGTGCTTTATAATTTTTTTTATAGTTGTTATATTTATCAACATTCAATTCATAAAAACGTATCTATGTTGTTTGTCTTAATATTGGTCCTGTTATAGCGAATACTAAATGGTTATGTCGATTAAAACAAAACCGTTCATGTGCCACATGCCACATCTGCCAAAATCGGATGTTGCCAAAATCAAATGTAGCCAAAAACGAAAGGGGTCTGTAATAAATTAAACTGTTTGCCCAACGTTTCGATGTCGATCAACACTATCTTCAAGGATACTTTCAAATATTTTTTTCTTGTTTAATAAAACCTGGATGTTCAAGTTTCATTGGTGTACAAGTACTTTCAGGAGTCAGTATTGCTTTGGATTGTTTCATCTTAGAATTCTTATACATTTATTTCAAATTAAAATTGAGCAAAAGTCAATTAAAGAATGGTATCAAAATAATTTGTTGAAAAAAAATTGTACTGTTTGGCTTAAGCATGAAATAATCAAAAGTTTATTTTAGGATTTTCTTGGAAGCCCAAATATCTTGAGCAAGACGTAGAAAATTCAGTTATCATTGAATAATAAACAGGGGCTCAAATTACATGGAATTATCTGCTGGTGCTTTGGCTGCAGCAAACGCCATCTGGCATCTGTGGTTGCGAAGCGCACAAAGCCCGAATAGAAACGGAACGAAACTTAGCACACATCAAGATGTGGGCTGAGAGAGCTGTTGTTCCCCCTTAGACCCGGGGAGCTTATGGGCCCCCAGGCTTAACGGTTCACTACTTTTCTATGCTCTTTCTTTCGGGCTTACTTATTCCGTCTCAAGTTGGCTTCTTTATCGTCCGTCCATCGGTCGTCGACGTTCGGTGGCTTACCACAAACAGTGCATCCCCGCTCGCTATTTCCAATCGCGCCTCCAATTCCTCTTGGATAGCAAACAGCAGCGCTGCTTTCTTGTTGTATGGCCTCTTTAGCCCCAACCAAATGGAATCGACTGGTTCCGTTCTTTTCCTTCACTTCCTTCTTTGTAGGAAACAACGGTTTCCCATTTGTGGCAATGGACTCGCGAGACGCCACACAGAATTACTAGACTATTGTTGTCGAAACCGCAAATTACGCACCTCGAAATTATGTGTGCACTTTTTTCTGTACCCTTTGAGGCCAAGCTAAAGCCACCACTTTACACCAATTTCCGAGTGACGTCGTGCTCTACATTCACTTGTCAACAGCACCCTTGCAATTTTGCACAGATCGATAAGCCTTGTGGCTTGTCAATTTGAACGCGAGGAGGGGGGCTGATCCAAATATCATCTAACTACGCTTCACGCCAAACGAAACCACGTCTTCTTGCGTCTTAGCACACTATTTGAACGAATCCCTCGAGAACACAACGCGTGGATATGGACCGAACTTCCTGTTTTTTCTGCACTAGTTCAAGAATAAGACGAAGGGTGCGAAATGCCAAAATAAGCTGTTCTGCTGCTGCTGGCTAAGCCGTTTTATTTAGTTTTAATAGCTTCCCGAGCTCTCCTCCCTGAATCAGCAGTGTAAAGAGTGTTTCCTCGCGTAACTTCTGGCGCGTACTAATTGGCCAAGAAAACACAACCCGTACTCTATCCCTCTGTTTTGCGGAATGGAACCTGCCTGCCTGGCTCTGAATTGACTGAACTGAACTGAACTGAACCGAACTAAACTCACACTGCAGCAGCAGGCAGCCAGGCAACATCACCACACATCAGCCAGAGCACAGTCAGTCAGTCAGTCGGTACACTAGCACTACACAGTACCCGCAACACCCGTACACAACAAAACACAACACCCGGAGCAGTAATACGAAAACGACGACGACGGAAGGGAAAATAAGAAGAAAAGTTGTAAACAAAAATAGAACAACAGTTGTGTGTTTTCTTCCCGCAACAATCCACTCTTGGCTTGGCTCAATCCACTCAATACAACAAATGGCGTATATGGCTAAGCTGTTTGGCTCCGTTTTCAGACAGTCAGACTCGCTTCCCGACCACGGTAGGTATGAAACGTTTTTGGACGAGAAAGAATAAAACAAGAACCTCGACTATCTCTCTGTTTACAACAGCTGTGTGGGGTGCCCACGACGACGACGACGGTGCTGGCTGACGTTATGAGAAAGCGTACGGACACACACTACGTAGTCGGTACCTACCTTCCTATGGCGACCGGGGGGAACTACGACGGACAAACCAACCATTCACTTCATCTCCACGTTCAGTCAGAGTTGCCTCTGTCCACTCGCTCACTCACAACCCAACAAACTCGTTCACAACAACCCCCGCATGGCAAAGTCGGGGACGATAGATAGACAGCCAATATAGGCTTACTACGATCGATGAGGCTTTTCGATTCAATATCATAGGTATAATAGGGGGTGTAGTCGGTAATCCGGCGGCCTCGAGCACGAACATCATCAGCTGCTGATGCTGCTTGCTGCTACGTTACCACATTGTCGCTGTTTTTTTTGTTCTGTTTCGGCTGCCTTGTTGCGAATTTATTGAACCCAGCATCTCATGTGTGTGATGCATAATAGTTAGGTAGGTAGGTCTGCTGAGGTCTCCCGCACTGATGCTGATCCGTCGTCGGTCGGTTAATTTACCATGTCGTCGTCACGACGGTGCAATGGTAGAGAGTTGAGGGAGGCACGGCGGATCCATTGAACTGACACACTTATAAGCCGCTCGGCGGCACGTTCAGTTCAGACGACGACGTCGACTGGTTTTGCGTCTGTGTAGAGAAATCAGCTGCTTGGTGGCACGCTAGGGTGGGATATTTTCAAAAAGTTTTTCAATTGAAGGAAAAGAAGTGGATTTTCGGTCGATCTATATGGATTACTACTCTAAATGGAAAAAAATGCAACCACTCTTGGTTGAGTTTGTGTTGACCTTTTTGACATGTTGTTCAGTGTTCCTTAAGGAAATCACATAGGACCGCTTCTTTTCGTAGATTTTATTGGATACATGGCATCCTGTCTTTTATCATCAAAACTTTATTTTTTTTACATGGTTTTTTGTCTCACGACGTAACCTGGATGAATAATATTCCTCCATTTCACTCGGACCAAGGCAACCGTTCTCCAACTTCTCGGGCATCCCACATTCGCCAGATCACGCCAGATCAAGATGGTCTAACCATCTTATTCATTGCGCCGAAGCTCGTATCGTTCCTACCAGATTCGCAGCGAACACCTGTTTTGCTGGCCAAGTTGTCCGGCATTCTCGCAACATGTCCTGCCCAGCGTATCCGTCCAGCCTCCGCAACTTTCTAGATACTGGGTAGCAGACATGTTAGACAAAAAGAGGTCAGTCGCGTTAGAGAACTCTAGCGGTGCGGTTCATTTAACTAGTCGGTCCGTTTGCGGTTTGCTGTTCAAGTTGCTTGGATATTTTAAGCACGTCCGAATATGGTTATTGTGATGATAAAGAGGTGTTTCCTAAGAAATTATAAAAAGTGTATCGAGTCAAGTTGAAGAAAGATATTTTTATCAGAAGAGCTATAAAAGTTAAATTACGTGAAGAAAAATATGGCGTCGGTGAAAGCGAAAGTTTAGTTGCCTTTGAATCGTGTTTTTTTTTGCGCCGGAGCCAGTGATGAAAAGTGCTACATTTAAAGAATGGGGGCCTCTTGATAATTTGAACACAGGATCGAGAATTGGTACAATGGGTTCAATAATGCTGCTTAAGTTTTGATTTTTCAACCTTTGTTACTAAGTTATGGGGCCATGGAACAGAAAGGGAAGGGGGCAGGCTGAAAACATATCGTTTCCGATTCGCGTGTGTGTGAATGTCATTTTCTGAACGAAAAGCATAGCATGCTTCGTTTTTCGTTTTGGATAGCATGAAGGGCAAGAAGAACCATCAGCTAGGTACTGTGATCGTTTGATGACGCCTTTTCAGCAGGCCGGAGAGATGTAAACGAACCGAACGATTTAGCTAAGTTTAATTTTCTTTTTATTTAATTTGGTTATAAGAACGAATTGTATTTAATTTTAAATTTTAATTATATGTATAGGAAGCATGTACGAAGAAGCTGAAGCTGAACCGTCATTCATTTTAAATTGAATGAATTGTCATTCATTTTAAATTGAATGAATTGTCATTCATTTTAAATTGAATGAATTGTCATTCATTTTAAATTGAATGAATTGTCATTCATTTTAAATTGAATCATTTCAAAAAAATCTAGAACCCTAGAACTTATGGAATGGAGTGATCAAGGAGGGCATAGTGGGAAGAAAGAGAGTGTAGTTCTGAGCAAATGTGTTACGTACGATTTTTCTTTTTGTTCTAACTGGTTATTATTTGCTTTGGTGCATTGTCATATATGTATTATTTTAAGTACTGGCTTTATTTTCAGCTGAATATATCATTAACCATTGTATGGAGGCACAACATTGTAGTTTTACATTGAATTGATCTGGTGTTTTCGATAGTAATGTATTGTATAACATTTGTTCATTTATGTTGGTTAATTTTGTTCATTTAAAATATTTTGGAGTTGAATTAAGACAAGGGCAAATTCTTAAAATCACTGTTTTGAAAGCTCATCGGTTCACAAGTTAGTTATTCATTATTAATGAAACCTCGTTCCTTTTTACATTTTTCTAATAACGTTAAAGTTATCATAGTGTATTTTCAAACCACTACATATTCAATTTCCTCATCTTATTATTAAATGCCAGAGTCTGCATTGATGAATAGTTTAAAAAATTGTTATTGCTACTGACTATCAATTAACCAGTCAATTGTTCTCATACCATCGAAATTCCACTTCACGAATAATTTTTCCACGTGATTTTATGTTGACAATTTCAAATCAATTTTACATTTTTTGTTTATTAATTATTTTGATTTTCAGGCAAATGGGTCAGCGTGTAAACATTCTAACTACTGTTCTTATATCTGGTGAGGATTTGATCAAATCAAACTTTACTGACTTTATTCGTATTTCCGTTTCCGCTAACAAATTGAACGAGACTCAGGAATTTTCATTAAGGCATTTTGCTTATCCAGTCAATTGTTTAATAGTTTTTTTTCAGGGGTTTGAATTCGCGGTTAGTTTTCTTCAACATGTTTGCAAACTAACACTTCATTTATATTTTTTCAGGTGTTTCAGAGTTCAACTCTCTTATTCATTGAATCAAAATGCTTCAAACTCTTCTAGCATAAATATTATATACTACTATATTATGTGATATTCTTTTATATTACATTATATTTTTTTATATATTTTTTTTTAATATTATATTTTATATTATATTATATTGTAATATATTATATTATATTATATTTCAATATCTTTCCAGGTTCAGTACTTATATATCTAACAATAATATTCATTTTCAGAAAAAAATTACCATTCATAAACTACCAATTAATTATTCAAAATAGTCAGACTAGAAAATGGACATTCAATCATTCATGGTATATTCTTAAAACAATTAATCTTACAGGTATAAAAGTTGACGACACTACATATGCAGCCGTACATGAGAATAGTGAAAATGTTAATACTCAGGCAGAAAACAAATATATACTATCTTGAAATTTATTTAGAAACATATTTTTTTTTCAGGATATTTGGTGAACCTATTTTAAACATAAAAATGAATTATATTTCTTATCTTATTATTTTTCATTTATTCATTAAATTATATCATATTTGATTATTCATTCGAAACTATATTCACTAAATGTATATTTTTAAATTTCATTTAATTTTATTTATCATTATATAAACTATCATATAACGTGGGTAAGGCGCATCAGGATATGATTTCTCCTGTTTTTAATTATATTGATTTTCAGCAGCAGGAAAATAGATTGATTAATTCAAACATTCTAACCTTGGTTCTCACATTTGTTCAGGATTTGACCAGATCAAACTTAACTGACTCTATTCTCATTTCAGTTTCCGCTGATAAAATACGGTTTAGTTTTTAAGTTGCTCATAATTTTTCAGGTGATTTGAACTCTTTTTGCACATTTGATAAACATTGTTCAAACTTTTCCACGTAGATAGATATTATATTTAGTCATACCTACCATATAATGATATATTTTCTATGTCAATTGTAATATTCTTTTATTGAAATTATATTGTTATATTATATTATTTTACCTTATGTTTTACAATGTTATTTTATTATATCCCATTACAACATACTATAATATATTATATGATCTCGTTTAACTACATTTTATTCGTTAATGTATTTGAACAACAAGGGCAGGGGCATCTGGGTATCCTCGTTTTACAAGAAGAGCGGGTTACCGTGTATGCTAGTACCGTTTCGAATACTGGACGTTCCTCAATTTATGTCAAGGGAATTTGGCATGGTTGAGAAAAAGATAGTGTTTGATTACTTTTTGTAAAATAAGGACGCACTCTTTTTTCGGAAGCCTTGGCGGCGGGATTATAATTTGCATGCTATCTTGATTAGACAACAACGTGGTTATAGCTTCTCGAGACTTTTCCCCTTTTTACCCTGGATACCGTTAGTGACTCTGCTTACGACTCCACTCCCTTAGAAGTCTCATTGAGGAGTTATTATTGTGTTGCGTGGTAACCAAGATGGACGTGTGGGTTATTTTTTTTTGCCACAACCGCGGCGCTGCCGTAAACCCAAGGTGGATACAATACATACATACATACATACTGGGTAGCAGACATGTTAGAATCGCGAGTCTACGTACTCGCACTTTGTCACATTTGCATATCGATTCTATTTCGTTGAACTCAAATTGTGACGATGCCATCAGTAGGTTCAATTCGGAAAAGCATCAGTAAGCAGAAATGCCAATGTGCCTGATTTTTCAGGATTTGCCTGATTTTTCGAGGCTCAGTCTGACAACCCGATAAGCCATTGCACAGTGATCCAGAAATGAAATTTGGCGGGAAATTGTAGAATATTGTAGAACCTTATAATTCATGAAACTTTGTCGAAGACACCAAACATCTATCTCCAGAATAAAAGGTTTATAGAAGTTTGTTTCCATAAGGGGGGTCCTAAAAAAACAGTTTTTTCATTATATCTTTCCATGGTGATATTGCATCAAAAATATTTGTTCGGCAATATTTTAGAAAATCATCATGCGTATCTTTTGTGGAAAACGAATAACCAAAATTTTTTTCTGTTTTGAAGTTATTAAGCAATTTGTGATGAAAAATAATTCTTTTTGAGCTACCATTACTCCGTATGGAGCAAGTCGAAAATTTATCGTTGATTGCGTTTAAATGTTCATACTGCAGCTTTTTCAATATAAAAAATTGAAGATATGTTTTTTGTTTACAGCTTTTAATCGTTGTTTGAAGTTTAGTAAAAATCGCTAAAATCTTTTGAAAAATAGATAAAATTTGTAACTGTGTTCTTCAAGAACTCAGTAACTACTTGACCGATTGATGTGAAATTTTGCATGAAGTAGTTTATCGAGTAAATAATTGTTCCAGTTAAATTAAGAGTCCCTCCCATCTAAGGATAAAAGGGCTCCCATACATAATAAACGGAAAATACGATAAAGTATATTATAATTCAATCAATTTACAAGTGGTTCTCATCAAGTTTTGTGAAAATGTATGCATTTGCGTTTTAGGATATTTTTTAGTACACAAACGTCCCTCCAACCGAAAAAGATAAGATAAAGAAAACACGAAAGAAAACTTTCTAGAAACTACCCAGGATAATTTTCATCGAGCAGTAAATCACTAAACTTAAAAGAAGATGCAAATAATTGTTTCCCGCTAAATCTTATTTATGGACCACCGTGCATTGTATTTCCCTGATTTTTGAAAATAAGCCACATTTTGCCTGATTTTTGTGAATGTGATGGAAAGGAGTAGCAGGGAAACCATTGCTGAAGTGAAAATGTTGAGCTACGACCAAAAAAAAAGTCATCACTTCTAGCGAAAGTGCCGTTACTTAGACG
The DNA here is from genome assembly GCF_029784155.1 of Uranotaenia lowii. NCBI lineage: Eukaryota > Metazoa > Arthropoda > Insecta > Diptera > Culicidae > Uranotaenia > Uranotaenia lowii. Next base: position 279,131,230 of record NC_073692.1, on the reverse strand, counting down.
TTTTGACGTAGCCTGATTTTTTATCTTCACCAGTCCCTGATTTATGAAAAAAAGGCAACCCTGTCAGTAAGGGAGCATCGGGTAAATTCGGTTGAATTTACTGCAATCAAAGGAAACATTAGCAAAACGAGCGTACAGTTCTGCGAATTCAAAATTCAAACTCGTGTTCGTTCGGCTGCCGAACACATCAATCGGACAACGCAGCGGGCGTGACTAAAAGAGGTAGGAACAAGGGAATGGAAAATGAGCGTTAAACGTTAAGTTCTTATCGATTCTTTCAAGTTCCAAAAGAAGTTTTAATGACCTTCTATTCAGCTTCCAGCGACCTTTCAATTAAACTTCCAAAAAAATGTCTCTCTATCTAAATTGCACTCTACTCAATTCCCAAGCAACCAAAAGTTCGGATAACATTCCTCTATCAGGTTTGATCAGCTTAATCGTGTATTGTAATACAACTTCTTTTCAGCTCAATTTTTAAGTAGCTAAACGAACTTTAAAGTTGACAAAAAGTTCGTAAACATTGCTAAACTTTTATAAGCAATAGAAAAAACCGAAAAAATTACTTCAACGATTCAACCTTCACAAGTTCCCTAATTCCATTCAAATCAATCAACCATAATAGTTACTGACTCACATTTAAAAAACATGTTCTTACCAAGCCTCGAACTCGAGCTAATTGCTTGAAAACCGAGCTACATACGTGCTGCTCTATATGAACATCATGAGCAAGCAACGATTTTTCTTGATGTGATGATTTTCTTTAAAACGACGTTCATAATTTCTACTTCATTTCCGTTTTAAAGCTGTAATAAAGTTCTTGCGGAACTATTGTCAATTGCATGAATTTTTAGACTATTGTGAGAATCTGATTTGACAGGTGGAAATTCCGCACTCACTAATACCATCACATTCTTTATGTTAACAATCATGTACCAAAAGTTAAAAAGGGAGTATAAGACAAAAGGTTAGTTGCTTAAAATTATTTCTACTAAAAAATCAACATTCATACGCACCGTTGCCGTACTCAACAAACTGCGCTGATTGCCTATTTAGACAATCGTGCAAATAATTTGCGCGCAGTATAATCTGCTCACTGACGCATACATAAATAATGACATTTATCGATATGCTTTACATCTTAAGATGAAATTGAATTAAAAACAACTGCGACTGGCGTGTCTTATAAAAAAAAGTCGATGGTTTCTTAATTTTAGCTATTTTTTTCAGTATTCCAATAACGCCCGAATAATCTATGATTTATTTGTTTCACTAACATCCTAGTACCGGAGTGTACAGAATGCATTCTGTTTTCTGTTCGTTTCTTTTTAAATGTAGGTCGATCAACTTTCATTATTAAACTCCTTGGTTCGCATTTCATAACAATTTTGGTTCAAAACATCAACGATTATGCCTTTTGGAAATGTGATTCGAAAATCAGAAGCGAGCAACGGCTGATTTGAAAAACTGTCATCGATTATATATGTATGCGTCAGTGCGAAAATATTTATGCGTGGAAATTATTTGCACAGAAGTCTAAATGGGGGCAATTTCCGCAATAAATGTGTACTTCACATTGTCGTTTCCCAAGTAACGACGTGTTTGTTTTTGAACGAAGTACGAAACATGTAGAATTAAGCCTTTAAATCTTGTTCAAAGTTCCTAAATTGCAAAGTTGCTTTTGAACACCCGTTGGAACTAATTAAAAACTTTCAAGCTTACAAAAGAGTATAACAGAGATTTTTTACGAACTATTGAGCTGTACACCCATAGAAGAGGTTGCAAAAATCCAATGCCTTTTTAGCAAATCTCTGTGACGATAATGCGCTGAAATGTGCACTGTGCCGAAGACGGTATGTTTGAAAAACCGTAACTGGCATAAGGACTCGGCTCCCAACCAAAATGATGACCACTACATTCAAGCGAAACAAGAAAAACATTTTATGGGATTTCCTTCCTATTGGATAATTCATCCCAGAAACAAGAAAATAAAAATTAAAACCACAGCGCTGTAGTAAGAATCGAACTCAAATCACCAATTGTATCGTCTTGCCAGTCCGACATTCTAACCAGTGTACTATTCGAGCTTCATGCAGGACGAGGTATATTTGTCATAGGCTTTCTGTTACCGATCAATCACAAAAAAAAACGTACAACGGCGGCTTCCCGGCGTTTGGCCTCCTTTCAATGCATTCCTTTGTCTTGCGATGGAAACGGGAAAGGGAACGGGAGTGAAGGAACGGGAAACCCATTGAATGAGAACTGTGCTTTGCTTACTGCCTGCTATTACATACACACGCTACATATACACAGCTGCTAAAGCCGGGCAGCTTGGCCGGTGTTGTTTGCCGGTAAATTAAAGGAATGTTTTTGTTGTTGCTTTTGCTACATACACACGCACAGCTTAGCCGTGTTTGCCGGCGGATTGAATTAGAAGGATGTTTTTGTTGTTGCTTTTGCTACATTCACACGCACAGTGCTCGGTTCGCTGGCTGCCTGGTGTTGGCCGGTATTTATTTCTATCCTTCTTCGGCTTGTGATGCGATGGGGAGGGACGCGAAAACGTTTTTATTTTGTTTCATTCAGACATACGCAATTCGGTTACGCTGGGAGGTTAATGCCGGTGGGCGCAAATCGAATCAGTGCCGGTCGCGTTATCTTCTTGTACCAATGATGCTATGAAATTGACTACACGCCATTGGCACAGAGGCTGAATTTTGGGTGCATGCATCTCGAAATAGTATTTTGAACAGCAAACAAGTTCCACAGAACTTTTATGCAGCTTTTTGTGAACTTATGGGTTCGTTCCTTAAGTGTTTTCCAAACTTTTGGTTGCTTGGGTTGTGTGGTACTTCGGACTTACCAGAAATAAGTTACACAAAGATCCTCACTATTTTACTTAACGACCCAATCCTGCACTTGTTGTTATCCGGTCTGTCATCAATGTTGTTCTCCCCTTCGACCATGGTATATCCACTACATCGATACAGTGGAGCCCGGTATCACAGGTTGCTTCTTTCCTACATATATCGCATCAGAATTGCTCGAATTCTTCGAGTGTGCGCAGGACTTTCTCGAGCAATATCCACGTTCCGTGCCCTTAGAGAACAACCGGTCTAATGAGTGTCATGTACAGGTTACACTTCTGGCCATCGACAACTTTCGCTTCCGAGATAGGGCAAAAATGTATAAAACTTGGTTTTCTGATGTACACGGATGTGCAACACACTGTTCGAAAGATTTTGACGAAACAAGGAAAAGTCACTATGGAGCTAAGAAAAATCTACCATGGAAGTTTTTCTTCCATAACTTTTTTAGTTATGAAACAAAGAAGATATTTTCTGTATAAAATCAGTACAAAGCTGACTTTCAAAACAATTGGCAACAAAACAACTCGCTTCATAGTTTTATTCTCCCACGGTTGATTTTTTTGGTCCCAGAGTGTTTTTTTCTTGCCTCGTCAAGATTTTTTGAACCGCATAACACATATCCGTGTACACCAGAAAATCAAATTACCCATTCCCCCTCTTGGATAATTTCGTTACTTCATACAAATTGTCGAGAATAAACAAATACAGGAAACCTATTTTGACTCCATATAAAATCGTTATGGGCTTGAGAAATCTCTAAAGCTCGTTATTTTGGTTTAAGGTAAAATTTCAACAAAACAAAAGGTGCGATTGATCAGTTAAAATTGATTTTCCTTTGTGATAAGTTCTTATTCTGGTCAATTTATTTTCAATTGTAGTGATTTTAATTGGTATTCGAACTTATCGAACGCCCTGCAGAGAGAGAAAAGGATAAGAGAGAGAGAGAGAGAGAGAGAGAGAGAGAGAAAGTTAAAAATTCAGATAAAAGATAAAAAAATACGGTAAAAGTACGAACAAGAAGGATAATAAAAATGCAATGTAATTGAGGAAAAATAGGAGAAGACAAAAAGAAAGCAAAAAGACGAGAGAGTTTGTTAAAAGGATCAAGAAATAGAATAGAGCAGTCGATAAGCATAGAAAAATTAAGAGAAGAAAAAAAAGAAACAATAGAGCGATTAAAACGGCAAAAGACTTTACAGAGAAGGGAAACAAGAATAGAGCAGTGAATAAGAAAGATACGATAAAAATGAGAAGCAGAAAAAGAACATATTCACCCATAGAAGAGGTTGCAAAAATCCAATGCCTTTTTAGCAAATCTCTGTGACGATAATGCGCTGAAATGTGCACTGTGCCGAAGACGGTATGTTTGAAAAACCGTAACTGGCATAAGGACTCGGCTCCCAACCAAAATGATGACCACTACATTCAAGCGAAACAAGAAAAACATTTTATGGGATTTCCTTCCTATTGGATAATTCATCCCAGAAACAAGAAAATAAAAATTAAAACCACAGCGCTGTAGTAAGAATCGAACTCAAATCACCAATTGTATCGTCTTGCCAGTCCGACATTCTAACCAGTGTACTATTCGAGCTTCATGCAGGACGAGGTATATTTGTCATAGGCTTTCTGTTACCGATCAATCACAAAAAAAAACGTACAACGGCGGCTTCCCGGCGTTTGGCCTCCTTTCAATGCATTCCTTTGTCTTGCGATGGAAACGGGAAAGGGAACGGGAGTGAAGGAACGGGAAACCCATTGAATGAGAACTGTGCTTTGCTTACTGCCTGCTATTACATACACACGCTACATATACACAGCTGCTAAAGCCGGGCAGCTTGGCCGGTGTTGTTTGCCGGTAAATTAAAGGAATGTTTTTGTTGTTGCTTTTGCTACATACACACGCACAGCTTAGCCGTGTTTGCCGGCGGATTGAATTAGAAGGATGTTTTTGTTGTTGCTTTTGCTACATTCACACGCACAGTGCTCGGTTCGCTGGCTGCCTGGTGTTGGCCGGTATTTATTTCTATCCTTCTTCGGCTTGTGATGCGATGGGGAGGGACGCGAAAACGTTTTTATTTTGTTTCATTCAGACATACGCAATTCGGTTACGCTGGGAGGTTAATGCCGGTGGGCGCAAATCGAATCAGTGCCGGTCGCGTTATCTTCTTGTACCAATGATGCTATGAAATTGACTACACGCCATTGGCACAGAGGCTGAATTTTGGGTGTTGAATTGGTCAAAAAGGCCGAAGGAAAAGATAGAAGTAATAAAAAAAACTGAAAGACAAGAGAACAAGAGAAACGATATGGGAACTAACAGAAAAAAAAAACAAATAAAGAGACATGAAAAAGGTTAAAGAAAAAAACAGATAAAAAAAATAATTAAAAATATTTTCTAATGTGTTTTGTCCCTTAGTTTTTAATCACTTTCTCTACAGACAGTGGAGATGACATTGTAAGGAATTTTATTTGTTGTTGCTAAAATAAAATTGTAAATTATTTCTAAAACATTCAAATTCAATTCAAATTGCTGGCCACCCTCAGGTAAACGTTTCATATGTTAACGCTTCTACTGCTCAGCTGTGTAAGTCCTATTACGAGACTAGTTATTCTATCTGTCCAAAGTTTTTGAAGCATCAATTTGTATAGAGTTTTACAAAGTTTAATACATTGTTTATAAAAGTTTGATGCAAAAAAATGTGTCCACAGATGGCTACTCTCTGTCTCTGTCCAGGAATATATCGATTAAAGCTATGAATGTGCAATCGAAATGATTTGCCCGACAGACAATCTTTATGCGGAGATCGGCGTTGCTGGTGTTAACTTTCGAAAACAGAACGTGAACGCAAAAAAACCTACCCTTGGTCGTCGTGTGGTGGCGGCAGCGTACTGGCTTATTCAACTTGTCGGTGTATAAGTTTTCTCAGAAATAAGCGGCTTTATCTGCGTTTTTCCCTTCTTTCCATACGGACAGAGTCGGCTCCACTGACGACGACGAGCAACGTCTGGGTCTGGCAATAACTGGTTGGGGTTAGAAAACATTTGCTCGGTATCTTGATTCAGTCAACCACGCTGTCATAGTTCAAACATTGTTATCGATACAGAAAATAAACAAATCCCTTTAGGATTTAAGCTTTCTATTCCAGTTGTTTTAATTTCCTGTTTCTGAACTAGCTTACCTTTCCCATATGATAAAACTTTTCAGATGGTGTTATCATCTGGGTCATTTATATATAAACCCCATAAGTCACTTCAAAAGTCACATATGACAGTTTATCATACTGACTCGCTCAGAAATAAACTTCACCAAACGACACACAGTTGAGACATAACTGGTTGAATCCGTCGCGAAATTGTTAAAAGACTCAGGTTTTTTGGATTCTTCGAATGTTACGAAAGCTTTGCACGGTTAAGTCTTTCGAGAGCAATCTAGGACGTAGACAATCGCAATCTACCAAAACAAACTGCAGCTTCACAACAAACATGACCTTGACCTATTACTTTGGCCCATGCCCAGAATCGTTCGTTCCTCTCGTGGGGCCAGGCGTCATACCTAGTTGTTCGCTAGGGAATTTCGTGCGCCTCGGAGAAAGAACACAAAAACAACGAACTGTGTGCATTGATATGGGGTTTATTGTACCGAGAACCAAACGAATACGCTATCGGGCCCTGAAAGTGAAGTGAAAAAAAATATTGTCTTTGTCGGTCGACGATTAACGCACATCTCTTCGTCCAAGATGAGGAGACCGCCTGGCTGGCGCAATTCATTGACTGTGTTCTTCGGTAGCTGTGCTGTGTTGAGTCAAGGTCGTGCACTCACTCACTTATGTGATGTTATAGAATTTTTTTTTCGAATGATTGTAAACAAATCAGGGGCGCATTGCCACCGGAACTGGGCATTGCACTGTGCCGCATGAGCTTTCATCTTTCATGGTGATAGAGTAGGTTCAAAATGAATCCGTCTTTGTTAGGGATTTTCAGGTCTTTTTTTTCTTAATAATTAAACCTAGGTTCTAAAAGCTTTTCTGCTAGAAAATAATAAATATTACATCATTTTTAGGATGTTTTCACAACAAAACAACACAATAAATACCAAGCAACCAAAATTTCCGATATCACTTAAGGAACGACCCCATAAGTTCACATAGAGTACAAAAGTTCCACGGAGCTTTTTGGCTGATTGAAAATAATATTTCAAGGTCCATGAAACTTTATTCTTAAACAAATTCAGCCTTTACTCAACTCAAGTTTTATTGGTTTCTGTTTCTACATTTTTGGAACTTTAAAATTGATATGAAAAAAAATCTGTTTCTTGCTTACTTCTCACGAGTTTGGTTTCGCTAGCAACTGTAAAAAGTTAAAGTGTTGTTCTTGAAACAAAATAAGGTCTTATCACTTCCATCTGTATCGTTGAGCCGTCAACACGTACGCCGAAGCATCGTATCGTTGCTGTGTAACTGCTTGAACATTTTACACTTTTTATTGTATTCTTACCTGTTTTTCAATCCGCACTTTTCAGTGCTAACATTATTCTCATTTTCCTTTATTAAAATTTTTCTCTTTTCTTTCCAGCACGGGGAAGCCTTCGGCCGGCGTCAAAGTCGGAAGAAAACGGATTGCCGAACCTAATCCAGGTCAATCGCCCAAAAAAGTTGAAATTTCCAACTCATTTCATGTCCTTCATAACATCGGTGATAAAGGAATATTCATTTTTAATTCTGATAAGAGTACTAAGAAACCTCCCCAGACAACCAGAAGTCGTATTTTCTTTTCAGATAACATCGTATAGAATGTTATTTATACCCATTTTCGTATATCTGCACCTACAATGTGCGGTTCATGCATATTCTTTATCGTATTTAAAAGCATTGCATGATTTTATTACGACAAGAAGAGAGACTCGTATTTATGTACATATGAACTCGACCTTTGTGTACGACAATTCGCAAAAAATCCGTGGAACGACCGATATACGGTGATCAGCCGTGACTGAGAGATTTTTTCGTGCTATGCATAAAATAATTCGAAATAAAAAACGTATATAACTGCATTGATTCGTAATAATGTGCATGCAATCGTATACCTTTGCAAATTAATTCGCATGTCTGATTTTCGTAAAACGTATTTGCTGGCAATCGTTAAAGAATACAAAAAAGTTCAATAAAATCGTTTATGATAATGGGACATCGATGATTGGAATCGAATTAAAGGTGGTTTTAAAATGTTGGTCTATTTTTAGATCATCGATGACGTGTTCTACGATTTAAAAGATTTAAGTTATAGAAATATACGATTTGCTTTTGGTTTAATGCCTTTGAAGCAAATCCTCTTGAATTTATATATCCCTTAGCTTCGAGGAACCATCATGAGCTGCAGATCGTATGGTCAGGGGATCAAGTCCAGGTACTAACAATAAAATCAGAAATCTGGCAAATAATAAACTTGTACGATATAAACTTGAATTTGACAGCAAAAATTGCATTTCTATGAAATAATCTCATTTTTATTATTTTTATGGATGAATAAACTGATTGGTTTAAAGTATAAAAAAAATACTAATCTTATTTTTATTCAACTGACGGAAAATGAGAGCCCTGACTCAAGTCGCAAAAGACGACCAAATAAGTCGTCAAACTTTCCATATTGTTACTAAAAATGTCGTGTCAAGCTCAATCATCTATATGATAATGTAAATTGTCATAGTATATTCCAGAAAGAATCAGGGTAGTCGTAAATGATGCGCATGACAAGTCGTGCAAATCGTAATTTAATACAATCCAAATCAAGAATATGTTTGCTAATGTACCTATATGGCCTCCAAAATGATACGTATATACTGGTTTTGCTACATTATATACGATATGTTTACAGGTATATTTGCATGTATATTTGCGTTGCAAATTCGAAATACCCACCAAATGGTTGTCTGGGCTTCTTCTTCGTATACTCTTAAAAACGAAAAGGTTGCACCAATTACGGTCACGATGCCTGACTTCAATGCCTTTCGAAAAAAAAAATCGTCACTTTCGTCAAGGATGTGAAGATTTCTTTCCAGATGGGTCGAAGAGGAACGGCTCGTATATTGGCGGAATTTTTTAACGATATCAAAACAATTTCATATTATTTGAATAATAAAAAACATTAATCTTTTACGTACGACACTAAAAGTGATCGTCCTTTTAAAGTTGTACTTCGTGGTCTCACCGGTGAGCAGACACCGGATGAAATCACAACCGAATTGAATTTTTTGTTAGGTTTTTCTCGAATTTAAGTAATTCAAATGAAGAAAAAAACCAAAACGAATAATATCAGTAGTGTTGGTTTTGCTCCTGAGCTTTGTTTGATCCATTTTTAAAAGGATCAGGTTAATAATTTGCAAATTCTTGAAACGCTCGTCTTATGTTTAATTGTCGAGTCAAATTTTAACCTTTTCGAAAATCTTCTACCAGTTTTCTTCAAAATATTACACAATTTCGTGGTTGTCAAGCTTTTTGTCATGGCACTAAAAATTGTAGAATGAATGCCAGATGCATGCTTTGCGGCTCATTTGATCATGAAAAATCTAAATGCTGTTTTGGTGGTGATAAACCACAAATAGAATTTTTCAAGTGTGCGAATTGCGCAGGTAATCATTCCTTCAATTCAATAGACTGTCCCGTTAGGGCAAGAATTATTGCTTCTAGGAAAAATCCCAAAGTTGTCAGAAAAGTTTCTTCTCCTCCTCCCTCTTTTTCGCCTTCACATGTCAGGCCGGCAAACAATCTGCCTGTTCGCGGTCAGCCTTCGAATCACGTCTTGGTAATGCTCGAAATGATTTTAATGTTACCTGTGCTGATTCAGCGCCACAGACTCGTTGTTTAACGTTCTCAAAGGTGGTTGAAAATGGGTTGCCTGCTTCGGATAAAACTAATGGGAAAAAACCAAGTCTCAACGTACATGCGAAGGCTTGGGAAAGTCCCTGAAATTCAAATATATGTTCTTCTGCTTCATTTTTTGATCCTAACAATTTTGTCGATTTGGGTGAGATTACTGAGGAAAAAATAAAATTTTTGCATCAAAATTTAATGGAAATAATACAATTTATGTTGAAAGCAAATTCAATGTTTGAAGCTTTCAAAACTTCATTTAATTATTCTAACAAAATTATTATGACTTTACGAATCCCTCATGGATCTAAATAGATTTTTAAATTCTATGAATTGGAACGCTCGATTTTTGCTGGCTAACCAAGATGAGTTCTTTTTATTTTTGAAAACTCATACATATTGCTGCCATCGCTGAAACTTTTTTTAAAGCCAGAAAATAACTTGAAAAGCAATGCTTTCTTTTAAGCTTTGCAAAATGATCGACTTGATCGACAAGGTGGGGGTGTAGCTATTGTCATCAATAGCCGTCTCAAATTAAGACTTCTTCCTTCTTTCAATACAGAAGTCTTAGAAACAATTGGAATTGAATTAGAAACGTCCATGGGGTAAATTATAATTATTGCCGCATATTTGCGTTTTCAATGTAGCGGTGAACAGAAAATTTTTTTGAAGGGAGATTTACAAAAACTCACCAGAAACAAATCTAAATTTTTTATTATTGGTGACTTTAATGCAAAACACCGATCTTGGAATAATATTTCATCAAATTCAAATGGGAATATTTTATTTAATGACTGCTCTGCAGGTTATTATACTGTTGAATATCCTAATGGGCATACTTGTTTTTCTTCAATAAGAAATCCTTCCACAATTTATTTGGTTCTAACGGATTTAGGCGAGCATTGTAGTCAATTAGTTACTCATGCGGACATTGATTCAGACCACCTTCCAGTAACTTTTTTTTTATCCCAAAGTCCCATTGAAACCCCTTTAAAATCAACTTTTAACTTTCAAAAAGCTGACTGGGAGCGATATACAAATTTTATTGAACGTCATTTAGATGTAAACGTTCCACTGAATTCAATAGAAGATATTGATTTGGCTGTAGAAAATTTGACAACTTCAATAGTCAATGCTAAAGCCGCTTCAATACCTCAAGTTAAACAAAAATTTATCAACCTTTGATCGATGATGATCTTCAGTTTTTGATACGACTGAAAAACATTCGTCGAAGCCAATATCAACGTACTAGGGATCCTTATTTGAAATTTATGTATTGCGACCTTGAAAAAAAGATCAAACGTCGTTTAAATTCTATTCGCAATGAAAATTTTGCAAAAGCAGTAGAGGACATAAAACCCTACTCAAAGTCATTTTGGAAATTATCTAAAGTTTTGAAAAAGCCCCAGAAGCCAATTCCTACTTTGAAAAATGGAGATAAGCTCCTTTTGACTAACGCAGAATAAGCTAAAAAATTAGCCCAACAATTTGAGTCTGCTCATGATATTAATTTAAACGTTGTAAGTCCTATTGATGCTCAAATTTCCATTGAATTTGATGATATTCTTTCTAAGCAAAATGTATTTGAAAGTTCTTGTGAAACATATATTGATGAATTTTAATTGATTTTCAAAAAATTTGAAACTATTAAAGCTCCGGGGGAAGATGGGATTTTCTATATTCTTATTAAAAAGTTGCCTGAAAGCACTTCCAATTTTTTAGGTAAAATCTTCAACAAATGTTTTCACTTGGCTTATTTTCCCAATAAATGGAAAAATGCCAAAGTAACTCCAATTTTGAAACCAGGAAAAAGTGCTTCAGAGCCTTCAAGTTACCGACCAATTAGTTTGCTTCTTTCTTTAAGTAAACTATTTGAGAGAGTTATTTTGAATAGAATGATGTTTCACATTAATCAGAATCCAATTTCTCTGATGAACAATTTGGTTTTCATCATGGACATTGAGTGTAACTAAAATGATTAACGCTAGCAAATATGAAAGTTATTCAACTGGTGTTGCTCTTCTAGATATTGAAAAAGCTTTTGATAGTGTTTGGCACAAAGGTTTAGTAGCTAAATTAGCTCGATTTGATTTTCCTCTATATCTCACTAAAATTATTCAAAATTATTTGACTAGCCAAACCTTACAAGTAAGCTACCAAAATTCATGCTCTGAAAGGACACCCAATAAAGCTGGGGTCCCTCAGGGCAGTATATTTGGGCCAATTTAATACAATATTTTTACTTCTGATCTTCCTGATGTACCAGAAGGAAAAGGTAGGAGATTATTTGCTGATGATACTTTGCTTTCAGCCAAAAGTCGAAACTTACGGGTGGTAAAATGTGGAAAATTTCTCCTAACGCTTCCAAAACTCAACTTATTTTATTTCCCCATAAGCCAAGAGCAAATTTTTTAAAACCTAATGAAAATCGTTCCTTAACTATTAATAGGGTTTCATTAAAATTTTCTGATCACGTGAAGTACTTGGAACTCACACTTGATCGGAATCTTTCTTTTAAAAATCACATTTAAGATATTCAATCGAAATGTAATAAATACACTAAATCTCTTTATTCTCTCATCAACAGGAATTCCAAGTTGTGCTTGCAAAATAAGATGCTTTTCTACAAACAGGTGTTCCGACCAGCGATAATAGATGCAGTTCCGATTTGGTCTAGCTGCTGCGCGACGAGGAAGAAAGCCATCCAGAGGATTCAGAACAAGGTTCTGAAAATGATTTTGCGGCTTCCACCTTGGCACAGCACCGAAGATCTTCATCGGATTGCGGGCATTTAATCGATCGAAGAGATGGCCAACAAATAATCATCTCTAACTTCAGAGGAAAATCGATCGCAGAGATTTGTTCTCTTTACAATTAAGTTAGTTTTTAGGATTTAGGCTTGAATTTATAATTTTTTTTGCTCTACAGGATATTCTCCAATACATCAAAAACTTCATTGATATAAAATTTAAGTCAAATAAACAATGTTAAGAATTTACTGAATCAAAGTGTTGAACTGATCATAATTGATCTGAACACTTAATTAACTTTAATAATATAACTTGAATGTAATGATCAAAAGACTAATAAAGACATATTTGAAAAAATACGCATGGTAACTTAGGAAACGATAATGTGAAATACAAATCTAGTTCCGGAAAATGTTGTTATCAAGTTCAAAGTTGTAATAAAGTAGAAATCAGTTTCCGGAGTCATTGTGAAGAAAAAATCTTCACATTGGATAAAATCGTTGCCAAATCGTGATTGAGCAACAAGCGAATATTATTCTGAATATCCTGTAACAAGAAGGAGCAGGACATTAACCGTAATTTTACAGGTCGCAAAATGAATCATGTGTCATTTATTTTTACGTGAACAAATTATTTAAGGGACTGGATTGAAATAAAAACAGTAGGGTAAATGAGCCTAATTTCGCTATAGTTTGTCAGAGGTTTTTAGATTTGATATTATTGCGCCGAATCTTTAATACTTAGATATACAATTTTTTGGTAACTAAGTTCCAAATTTTTTTCTGAACTCTGTTTTGGTTTGAAACAATCATTTCACGCCTTAATTTACGAAAAATATCATGTTTTATAAAGTATGTCGGTGTTCCTAATTTGGCACTAATTGTTCCTAATGTTAACATATGGGTGTTCCTAATGTTAACACATGAGGAAAAATGTATCAGCTTACCCAATATTACACTGTTTGTTCCTGATTTTGCATATGGGTCTGTTTTTTTAATACTTTAATGAGAAAAATCTCAAAACTCACCTTTTTATAAATTTTACAATGTTTTTGGAATATGAATGGGGAAATAAGGACTATTCAAATCCTACACAATAACTCTTTACACTAGTTTTGAAGAAAGTTGTGGACGTTGAGCTTATTAAAATTCAAACTATTACTTTTTCAATGGATAAAGTTATTATATTTCAAAAGTAGAAAATTCATTGTAATGGATACAAATAAGTACAGTCAAACAGAGCATCATGCAACAGCATGGTTCGATGTAACATTTGTGTACTACAACACTTATTTAACTTTTATTTTAATATAATTTAATAAAATCATTTAATTTACATTATCATTTAATGATAACAAAACGATGATACCATAGTTTCTCACATCGTGAGAGTGTTTTATGAAGTTATTAATTCTCATAGAAAATTCGAAAAATTGAAATTTTTACATTTTTGGTGCCGTTAAAAACTTTACACGATGTGACGGATTGACTTAGTAGTATTACCTACAAACTTTATATGGAACTTATTATCCTACATCAACACTGTTGGTGTATGAATATTTTTCGGGCAATCATTTATTTTTTTAAAATAAATATTTTTAAAATTCCATTACCAGTCTGTTTATATCTTGTTTCCATATGCTGGAATATGACTTTTAATTTTATTGTAGTATTTTTGAGCCCTAAATGTATACAGCACCTTTATGCTTTCTCTTAAAAAAAATCATTGACAAAAAAAAATATAAATTTTAATTCGAACAAAATCAAAAATAGCTGAAGATCATGCTTTATGCGTAACAAAATCACAAATATATCAAAAACTATAACTTTTCAAACTTTTTCATTTGATTTTTCATTAAAAACAAAGGTTGTTGCAATAAACCCCATTTTCTAAGTAGGGTGAAAATCGCATAGTTTGTAAATTTAAAATTAACTGGTGAAACCAATTATTTTTTGGCTAGTGAAGTAGACAATGTGCAACTCGAGACCCCATACACCCAACCTTCGGGTAGTGGTCATATCACCTCTTGTCTGCAACTCCGATTCTCTACCTCCCCGTGGTACTAGCTGGGGTGCGAGCAACCTTAGCGGAGATCGGGTACCCAACCCCGGTGGATGCTTTGGTCGCATGCAGAATGAGTTAGGGGGCTTCGCACGCGTCTGTTCTCCATGTTAGGGGCGGCGTGCGGATTGCAACAACGTCCTGGTGGTGTTCGGGACCCAAAACAGCAACATCACGACGGTCCTCCTGCGAGATAGTGGGGTTAGCTGCGGGCCTTGCGAGCCTGTGACTACTAAAAAAATATAAGCAACGAATAACGAACAACAAATTTCGGATGGAAATCGGCAAAGACCCACGCGACGAAAAGGGACTAGCGATTGGAAACTTGGAACATGGAACTGCCGATCTCTAAATTTTGTGGGCAGTACCCACGTGCTCTCCAACGAATTGAAGAGCCGCAAATTCGACATCGTAGCGCTGCAGGAGGTATGCTGGAAGGGCTCCACGGTACGAACGTATCCAGATGGTCGTGCCATCTACCAGAGCTGCGGCAACACACACGAGCTTGGAACAGCTTTTATAGTGATGGGAAAGATGCAAAAGCGCGTGATCGGGTGGTGGCCGATCAACTCACGAATGTGCCGGTTGAGAATCAAGGGCCGGTTCTTCAACATCAGCATCATCAACGTGCACAGCCCTCACCTCGGAAGTACCGGTGACGACAAAGACGAATTCTACGCGCAGCTGGAGCGTGAATACGACCGTTGCCCAAAACATGATATCAAGATCGTCATCGGGGATTTCAATGCTCAGGTCGGCCAGGAGGAGGAATTTAAACCGACAATTGGAAGGTTCAGCGCGCACCAGCTGACCAACGAAAACGGCCTCAGACTCATTGATTTCGCCGCCTCCAAACGAATGGCCGTACGTAGTACCTTTTTTCAGCACCGCCTCCCACACAAGTACACCTGGAGATCACCGTACCAAACTCAATCACAGATCGACCACGTTTTGATCGACAGCCGGCACTTTTCGGACATCATCGACGTCAGATCCTGTCGGGGCGCCAACATCGAGTCGGACCATTATCTGGTGATGGTGAAGATGCGCCCAAAACTCTCCGTAGTGAACAACACGCGAAACCGGCGCCCGCCTCGGTTAAATATCGCGCGACTGAAGCAACCTGAGGTCGCGGCAGACTACGCGCAATCGGTCGAAGCAGCGCTGCCGGCAGAGGGCGAGCTTGACGAAGCCCCTCTCGAGGACTGTTGGGATACCATCAAAACAGCCATCAACAGTGCTGCGGAGAACGTCATCGGTTATGTGGAGCGATCTCGACGGAACGACTGGTTCGACGAGGAGTGTAGGAGGGTGATGGACGAAGAGAATGCCGCGCGGGCGGCAGTAGTGCAAAGAGGCACCCGTCGAAATGTGGAAAATCACCGACAGCGGAAGAGGCAGCGAGTCCGACTTTTCCAGGAGAAAAAGCGCCGCCTGGAGGAGGAGGAGCTCGAGGAGCTGGAACAGCTGCATCGTTCCCAAGAAACACGAAAGTTCTATCAGAAACTCAACGCATCCCGCAAAGGCTTCGTGCCGCAAGCCGAAATGTGCCGGGATAAGGACGGGGGTATCCTGACGGACAATCGTGAGGTGATCAAAAGGTGGAAGCAGCACTTCGATGAACACCTGAACGGCGCACATGCAGGAGATCAAGACGGTGGGGGAAGGTACATCGCCGGCGTAGCCAACGACGAAGAGGAGCCACTCCCAACGATGAGTGAAGTTAAGGAAGCCATTCGCCAGCTGAATAGAAACAAGTCGGCTGGGAAGGATGGCATCGCAGCTGAACTCATCAAAATGGGCCCGGACAGGTTGGCCGATTGCCTACACCGGTTGATAGTCCGGATCTGGGACATAGAACAGCTACCGGAGGAGTGGAAGGAGGGGGTAATATGCCCCATCTACAAGAAGGGCGACAAATTGGACTGTGAGAACTACCGAGCGATCACTGTCCTCAATGCCGCCTACAAAGTGTTGTCCCGAATCCTACTCCGCCGCCTCACGCCACAAGCAAACAGATTCGTGGGAAGTCATCAGGCCGGCTTCATGGAGGGACGGTCTACGACGGACCAGATATTCACATTACGGCAAATCCTCCAAAAATGCCGTGAACACCAAGTCCCTACGCATCATCTATTCATCGACTTCAAAGCCGCATACGACACGATCGACCGTAACGAGCTATGGAAAATCATGGACGAGAACGGCTTTTCCGGGAAGCTAATCAGACTGATCAAGGCGACGATGGATGGAACGCAGTGCTGTGTGCGGATATCGGGTGAATTGTCGAGTTCATTCGAATCGCGCAGGGGGCTTCGACAAGGTGATGGTCTATCCTGCATGATGTTCAACGTGGCGCTAGAAGGTGTTATTCGACGAGCGGTGGGCGAAATGCGGGGCACGATTTTCAACAGATCCAGTCAACTTATCTGCTTTGCCGATGACATTGATATAGTCGGCAGATCATCTGCGGCGGTGGAGGAGATCTACCGCAAACTGAAACGCGAAGCAGGAAGGATTGGGTTGATGATTAATACGTCCAAGACGAAGTACATGCTGGCCTGCGGATCCGAGACCGACCGAACCCGCTTGTCCAGTAATAACAAGATCACGATCGACGGCGACGAGCTGGAGATAGTCGAAGACTTTGTCTATCTCGGCTCACTGGTGACCGCAGACAACGACACCAGCCGTGAGATCCGGAGGCGAATTATCAGCGGAAGTCGTGCCTACTATGGACTCCACAAGCAACTGCGGTCGAGAAGACTTTGCCCTCGTACGAAGTGTAACCTGTATATGACGCTTATTAGACCGGTTGTTCTCTACGGGCACGAGACATGGATATTGCTCGAGGAGGACCTGCGTACACTCGGAGTATTCGAGCGACGAGTGTTAAGAACCATCTTTGGCGGCGTACAGGAGAACGGAGTGTGGAGGCGAAGGATGAACCACGAGCTCGCGCGACTCTACGGCGAACCCAGTATCCAGAAGGTGGTGAAAGCTGGCCGGATACGCTGGGCTGGACATGTTGCGAGAATGCCGGACGACTGTCCTGCAAAACAGGTGTTCGCTACGAATCCGGTAGGAACAAGACGAGCGGGGGCGCAACGAGCGAGGTGGTTAGACCAAGTGGAGCGTGATCTGGCGAACGTGGGGTGCCCGAGAAATTGGAGAACGGTTGCTATGAACCGAGTGAATTTTAGGAATTATGTTCGTCAAGTTATGTCGTGAGACGGAATACTATGTAAATAAACCAATTATTTTTCTGACTACGTTAAAGTCCCATTAAACTTAAAACTTTTGATGTACAAACGGTAGGATTATCTTTGGACATTAGGTTTTTGGAAGCCATTGAAGTTGAAAAGTGTTGCATGATGCCCCAAAAGACGGTATACAACGTATTTTATTGAGTTTTTTTTTTTAATTTTCCTTTCGATTTTGTTCTCGTTAAGAAGCTCTCTGTAACTTGATGGTTTCCTTCTCTGTCGCGAAGGGTGCGTTCCTTACAACCCGGTGAAAATATTTTTTAAACATTTTTAGCTTTGAGATATACTGATGTAGAAAAAAAAACTATGTTTTGTTAGCTCAAAACAGTTTATTTTAACAGATCGTTGAAAATTATGTTAAAACACAATTCTATCAATCAAATTTATTTCAAATACATTCTATGACTTTGATATAGTTTGGAAAACTTTGATTATGTCCATAATTAGGAACACATTGAAAATAGTGTTCCTAATTGTGGACATATGCTTTTTTCAGATTTTACACGAAAAAAACATGGTTCTAACATACTTATTACCTAAATCGTGATAAAAAACAATCCGACACAAAATTTCAAAAAAATCGGATGACAAATTCAGTTTTAATCTTCTATTTCTGAACAGGTGTTTTTTAAGAAACTTGCTAACAATTCCATTCAATTTGGACATACTTTGAAACAATCCGGATTTTACGAAAAATCCTGTGAGTTAGAAAACTAATTTGTTTGTAAAATGAAAGTTCACATGATCCTTTACATTATCAATTTTTTGATAATTGTGATAAGTGAAAAATAACGTCAAAAACAGGCAAAATCGACCAGTATGTTAACATTAGGTACACATGCCACATTAGGAACACTTACCCTACTGTAAAATTTTGGTTCATTAAATTGATTAAACTCGATTTATAGATTTTTGTTTTATCGAGAATATTACAACTTTTTCGGAGCACACGTAACGTTCATCAACTTCATTGAATAAAAATGTGGAAACTTCAAATTTTTTAACTAAGTACATATACTTAGGAGTATTTTTCTGAACGTTAATAGTGCCCTTATTTTGTCAGTTTATATTGAATTTGAAGGTTTACTCAGGCTTAAATGTGAACTGCTGAATTAAAAATTACGTTTGATGCAATAATTTTCTCACAACAGTAATTTGTGTCTTCCGACCTTCCGAGACAATAAGCAAACTGTAAGTTGCTTTGTGTAGCGCGGCCAAAACATGATTAAATACGGTTAGGTTGCCTAATCCTCTTAAAGTATGACGACAATTTATTTACGTGCCACCCAGTCTACCCACGCAATCGACAACCGTGTGGCATGACCCTTTTTCATCTATATAGAGAAAAACTTGTGAATAACTAGCGCTGACAGCATTTACTAGTAAACGGTCGTTGTAAACGTAACCCATGCATTGTTTATCATAAACAAAACCGTGCGATCGCACGAAGGCTTCAACTCAACAGGAGGGTGGAAATATCCATTCTTTGCTGTTTCTTTTTTACAAGAACTTTGTTGTTCTCGGTTTAGATTTCTATGCAGTCTTCATAAGAACAAGTTTCTTGACATAGAATAGAAGGTTCCTTGGTGTTCAACGTCTCCAGGTAGATATTGTTAAACTGCTGTTTGCCAATCGATTTTTGTAAGTAAGAATCCATCATAAACCAATTCCTTCGAAACCTTCGACTGATTATACAATGTATGCTTTTGCACGGTTCTGGCTTATTTTAGAACATAAACATTGGATTGGTTCTATTCAAAAATAATTGTTGGAGTGACTATTTACCGTAAATGTAATTAAAATGAACATCATAGAAAGTAAAACTTCCAAAGCATTAAAACTTTCTAAAAACTGTTTTCTATAAGTTTATGTTTTCCTAAACAAGACAATCATCTTTTGAAATTAAACAATCTTTAAGTGGCAACCCCGCAAAACTTCTTTGCATTGGGGCAAACGAGAGGCGACCAAGCGTTACTAAAAGTATCCGTTGACGCCAGACGGAATTAGCTGAGGCACACCGCCACGGCATCAACTCGACGACATCGAGCTGTCCCTCCGGAGTGACTTCTATTCTAAGTAGGTACCTAGTCGGCGGAACGGGCGGAACTTCTAACTGTTGCTTGCTGCATTCTATGTTTGATTGGCTTCTGTTATTTTGCAATTGGAAGTATATTTTTAGCAAAGACGAGGGCTTGTTGACTGCTTAGGAAGGAATTACAGAAGACAGAAAAGTAAAACTAGACACGAGACTTGTTGCCATTCAAATGATTTCAGGCGAAGCATGTTTGCCTTGGTTCATAAATAAATTTTTAGGTTGAAATCATCGGAAAACGAATATTTTTATCAGATATTAGGAATTCCAATTTGACATTTTTTACCTCTATTTAATCCTTATCTTGTTCCGAAAAAAAATTAAATGGATTGAGATGATCAATTTTTTTAAATTTTAAAGTTTATGTTTAAATATCTTGAAAACACCACTATTAGGAATCATTTATCTTGGAACTAATAGTGCTAAACTAGTCGAGTGACTAGACAAACACTTGTCTGATTCGAGGTATCCATCGATTTGGAGTCGTTTTTAAGTTCAAAAAGTTTCGTTTTTATTCAAAACTCATGCATAAATTTTTACAGAGTTTTGAGAAATATTTACATTCCAGGGTCAAAAGTGCCGGGAGTGTTCTTTTCGTGCTAAATAATTGAAATTTTTCGAAATAAAAAAGACCCTTAAAATTGTTCCAACTGCGGCCCCGAAAAATAAACAAAAAAAAATTGTCCAAGAGAAAAAAAAATTAATCAGCTTCCCGGAGAATCCTGGTAGCAGCTCATTTTTGCTGTAGATTCAGCTAAAGTTTCTTAAAAACCGACTTCTATTTTGAATTGGTTACACTAGTTTACAGCAATTTTGAACTAAGTAAACTAATGATCTTTTAATGTGAAATCTGGCACTGAATCCGAAAATGATAATAAAAAAAATAGTAGAATAGTTTTTGAGTTATGCGTCTAATATAACATTTTGAAAGAAAAAAAAAAGTAGTTGTACTAAGATTCAAATATCTCGGACTGCAAAACATTATTTTAAATTTTAATCTGAACGCAATGCGTGAAATGTTCTTACTGCGTGTTGGCGGTCAAAATATTTACTATGTTCAATACTTTTTTTCATAACTTTTTCGTTTTAAGTCCAATTTTGTAGCAGTCTTCGGGTAAAATATTTCTCTCGATTTTGATTATTAGAAAAGGTCGGATCTTGCAGAAATTTGAAATGTGTCTTTCTGGTACGCTTGTGATTAATTTTTGCTTGAAGCGAGCGAGGTTTATCATGTTTAATTTTTCCTAGGTTAAGAATTACAACTCTAAGTAACCATAAATTATCAATTTTTTAATTTAAAATTTCAAATTAAGTAAACAAGTGTTATCGTTGGAAACATGTAAAAGAATCATTTTCCAAATTTTAAAAGCAATTGCGTTGCATACATAATTTTGTAATTATTATTTAAAAGTGCTGTTTTCACAGTTGATTGTTTTTTATTAGATACGCTCAATTGACGTGATAAAGTTATTTATTTTATAAAGTGGCATGTTTTTAAACAATAATTCAGAAAATATAACATAACCCATATTGTAAATTCTTTGCCAATTTTTAAACTCTTAAGGGACATTTTTCTTTGCTAACCAACTTTGTGAGAACCATAACTTCGTATCATTAAAGAAAGAAAAGTTTTAAACTGGTGGATAGGGGTGTGTCTTTCGGCATTAAAAATAATCAATCATATTGACTATACTGCTAGTGCTTAGCGAGGAATTGCATGACTGCTTAAAAGAAATATCTCATTGTAGTGAATATAAGGAAATAGTTGGAAAATATCAATCTTTGAAGAGAGATATACATTAAGATTTTGAGAATGGACAGAAAATAACATGAGTGTGAAACATTTGAATATATTTTACGCAAATATGATCAAATCCAGCTTAGTGTGTAGGAACTTGACGAAGATAACATCGAAATGAGAAACACATCGAAAGAATGAGAGCGGTTATATCGATTATAAATGGTGGAAAAGGATCGCATATGATTCGTCAGTCTGTTAACGAAACTTGAGATGAACGGTCGCGCATTAAAGAGTTTAAAAAAAACGGGAGTTTCAAGAAGTTTCCGAATATAAAATTAACAAGTACGACAATGGCGCTGTTGGTAAGTGAACCAGTTTAACGTTATGAAAGATCGATTCCCTGAGGAGGAATACAATCATGAATTGACTCAGTTTGGGTGCCAAGTTTTCTGTCATAATTATCGGACATTCCGATGAAAGACTCGGAAGTGTTTTGTTATTCTGATGAAAGACTCGGAGGTTATTCTTTCAAATTCCGATGAAAGACTCGGATCAGTTTGTAATTCCGATGCAAGACTCGGATTTAAAGTCCGATGAAAAACTCGGAACAGTTTTGTAATCCCGATAAAAGACTCGGATGACTTTCAAAATCTGATGAAAGACTCGGATCGTTTTATTGATATTCCGATGAAAGACTCGGAACAGTTTTGAAAATTCCGATGAAAGACTCGGATGATTTTAGAAATTCCGATGAAAGACTCGGATCAGTTTTGAAATTCCGATGAAAGACTCGGATGATTTTCGAAATTCCGATGGAAGATTCGGAACACTTTTCAAAATTTCGTTGAGAGACTCAGAGCAGTTTTGTTTTTTTTTTCGATGAGAGACTCGGATCGTTTTCGAATTTGTTTGAGACTGAAGCCAGTTTTATATACGAGCAACAGAACCAAAAAAAAAAGCTGAAAGAGTAAGCTTGATAAAAACAAACTTTTTGCTGTTCCCACTGATCAAATACTTGGAACATTCATTATTTGGTATGATGAAACTCACTGAGGGACTCAGGCCTAGTAAACCGACTAGAACCTGATTTACTGAATTTCAAATGAAAAACTTTGAAATATTTTATGGTTATCCTCGGAGTAATGAATCGAAATGGATTTGATTTACATCAAAGTGTACTTATAGGCTATGGATTCGAGATTCAAGTGATAAAAAGAGGTAGAAAAAAATAATGGGATAAAATTAAACGAATAGAAAAAAAAAGATTAATGAAGAGATCAGAGCAGAAGAAGAATAGAGGATAAGATTAATAAAAGATTTCATAATAAGAACAAATAAAGAGGAAAACAAATGACAATTAAATAAGAGAAACGATGAACGAAAAAAAATGAAAATAAAAGGGTAGTGATAAGGCGAAACAAAGTAAAAAAGCGAAAGAAGTTATAGAAAGGATATAAGAAAATAATAAGAAAAGAAAGTAGCATAAACGGTTTAAAAGGCAAACAGAGATGAGTAAAAATAAATATTTACTTTGGTGAAAAATTCCTAAGATGTCAAAATCAGTTGAAAGTCCGATAAAAAAAACTCGGCGGAAAAAAAAACAATAAAAAGTTGTGCAACTCTAAATCTATCAGAAATAAAATATGAACTAAATGAGATAATGAAACCAAAATAGATCAAAAGAAGAGATGAAAGATAGTTATTAGGAGTAAAAAGTAAATGACAAGAGAATGAGAGGAATGGTAAAGAAGTAATTGAGAAGAGAATACAAAAAAAAAGAAATGAAAAAATGCGAACAAAAAAAAAGAGAAAAGTGAACGAAAATGACAGTATGAGACACTAGAAGAGCAAATTTAAAAAAAAAAATGATGAAAAAAGCCAAAACTTAAAGAACCTACTTATCCATCTTGACTTTTGTCTGATGAATGAATTGCAATACTGAATTATTATAGAACACTGATGAGAGGACCAGCAAAATATTAATGAAGAAGTAGAACTCAGACCAATAATACGTTAAGCTAGAATCAAAAGTTTGCGAATTACTAAAGAAAAGAAACTTAGAAAATGCATGATTCAGATGAAATCAAAGGGAAAACGTGTAAAATAAGGCAATAAAATAAATTATTTATGTTTGTCATATAAAAATATCCAGCCTTTATCTCCTGAAGAGTAGAGGCGGGTAGTAATGTACACCCAAAATTCAGCCTCTGTGCCAATGGCGTGTAGTCAATTTCATAGCATCATTGGTACAAGAAGATAACGCGACCGGCACTGATTCGATTTGCGCCCACCGGCATTAACCTCCCAGCGCAACCGAATTGCGTATGTCTGAATGAAACAAAATAAAAACGTTTTCGCGTCCCTCCTCATCGCATCACAAGCCGAAGAAGGATGGAAATAAATACCGGCCAACACCAGGCAGCCAGCGAACCGAGCACTGTGCGTGTGAATGTAGCAAAAGCAACAACAAAAACATCCTTCTAATTCAATCAACCGGCAAACACAGCTAAGCTGTGCGTGTGTATGTAGCAAAAGCAACAACAAAAACATTCCTTCAATTCACAGGCAAACAACACCGGCCAAGCTGCCCGGCTTTAGCAGCTGTGTATATGTAGCGTGTGTATGTAATAGCAGGCAGTAAGCAAAGCACAGTTCTCATTCAATGGGTTTCCCGTTCCTTCACTCCCGTTCCCTTTCCCGTTTCCATCTTAAGGCAAAGGAATGCATTGAAAGGAGGCCAAACGCCGGGAAGCCGCTGTTGTACGTTTTTTGTGATTGATCGGTAACAGAAAGCCTATGACAAATATACCTCGTCCTGCATGAAGCTCGAATAGTACACTGGTTAGAATGTCGGACTGGCAAGACGATACAATTGGTGATGTGAGTTCGATTCTCACTACAGCGATGTGGTTTTAATTTTTATTTTCTTGTTTCTGGGATGAATTATCCAATAGGAAGGAAATCCCATAAAATGTTTTTCTTGTTTCGCTTGAATGTAGTGGTCATCATTTTGGTTGGGAGCCGAGTCCTTATGCCAGTTACGGTTTTTCAAACATACCGTCTTCGGCACAGTGCACATTTCAGAGCATTATCGGCACAGAGATTTGCTAAAAAGGCATTGGATTTTTGCAACCTCTTCTATGGGTGTAGTGAATATAAGGAAATAGTTGGAAAATATCAATCTTTGAAGAGAGATATACATTAAGATTTTGAGAATGGACAGAAAATAACATGAGTGTGAAACATTTGAATATATTTTACGCAAATATGATCAAATCCAGCTAAGTGTGTAGGAACTTGACGAAGATAACATCGAAATGAGAAACACATCGAAAGAATGAGAGCGGTTATATCGATTATGAATGGTGGAAAAGGATCGCATATGATTCGTCAGTCTGTTAACGAAACTTGAGATGAACGGTCGCGCATTAGCTTAGCTTAGCTTAGCTTGATTGACTACTCATATCCACCTTTAATCATTGAACCCGAAATGCTTTGTTCATAGTTTTAAGTAATAGATCATAATTGATCAATTCCGTTCGATTTCCTTAGTATTTTTATTCAAGTTTTATTTTATCATTATGACAGTTATATCAAATCCAATGCATTTCGAATTCCATGACCGCTGGCGTGGCTCCGTAGAACTAGTTCCACATCGCCAATGGTTGCTACTCCGTGATTGACCGAGGCCATCAGTTTTGTTCAGAGGTCAAATGAACGGAGCCTGGGATTGGCAACACATTCACAATGCTCAAACCTGATGCTCTCTCTTTAAACATCAATAACGGTGCCGGCCACGTCCTAGTAGTCAATAGATAGTTTTGAAAAAATAGAAGGGATGAAAGAACAATGTTGTGCTTTAGGACCGAGGTCACCTCTGCATCCTAGCAAAGAAATTTTGGTTTGGAGGGTTGGGTTAAAGGATATGATCGGGAGACACTTTTGACTAGTGTGACCTTTTTTTGAACATCCTACTGTCCTATTTTAAAAGCCAAAATTGTTATTCGTTACAATCTTAGTGAATAAAAAGATATTGAAACAGGGAAGAGAAAATCTATCTTACTTTCCTAATATATGATAACACACTTGTATCTCAAGTGTATACTCTTCAAATAATTTGCTAATCAACTTTGAACAAAAGATGGACTTTCAAAATGAAATAAAATGATTTTGAGGTCAATCAACTTAGCTCAAGATAATTAATAGATGATACGAAAGAGAAAAAAACTAATTTTTAATCTTTCAATGCTCCATCAATATATGCGCCAGGTTTAGTAGAGAGTTTGTTGTAAGCAAAAGTTTACTCTTTTCTTTAACATTGTCATAAATGTATTAGTTTTCTTCTTAATAATGTCCAGAACAAGTTTGATTGAAAAACTATTATCAAAACTCTATATTGCCAGATGTCTTAAAATTATTTTTCAATGATTTGATTTTTTACTTCAAATAACTTTTTTGCAGTGTAACGATATGACAACAAAAGCGAAATTAAAATGTAAACATATATAAAAACAATCAATAAAAAAAATCTTTTCGCTACTATTTTCTGTGGCGGGAACATACCATTCAATATGAATATAAAAAACCCGATTTAATACACTTATCAGTGGATTGGAGGCTTTCTTACAGAGTGTCAATTATCTTTGGAAATAAATGACACAATAATGGATTCCTTATTTCTTAATTATTTATTATTAATCTATAAAAAAGATTATGATTAAAGAAAATCGATAGCAAAAATTACTAAACTCAATATAAAAAAAAGGTGCTCAGTACGTTTTTTGGAGGATAAACGAACTTATATTCAACGAGTTCATTTATAATCCAAATAATTCAAACTGTTAAAGTTTGAGAGCCACATATCTCGACGCTCACTAGTGGTCAAGGGGTTAACCTCCTAAACTCTCATGCTAGATGGCGTGGGATCGATTCTCTGCTGTTTTATGAAATTTTTGTCAAATTTTTGATCGCCTTTGTAATTAATTTAGCGATTGCTGGCTACTGCTGCTGAGCAAATGGCTACCTTTTTTGGAGCCAACGTAAGCATGATATGTTCTATGGAATAGAAAAATTTTAAACAATTTTGTTTTTTTTTTGGTTTTGAAATAAGTCCTACAGGAAAAAAAATGCAATTTTTTGATACTAAATTCATCAAAATCGTGAAACCTAGAATAGGAGTTAATGTGTTAAGAACGATTTTATGGAACATACAAATTCCCGGACATCATCGTAACTCGTCGAGCTGAGTCGATTGGTACCTATAAAGTGGGGTCTTGGACCCTTAATTAATGATATCCCCAACTGACCGTTCCCTATGCCTTTCTGTAAGAAAGCCAAAAAACGTTGAAAAAGGGGCAAAAAATTATCCACAAAAAGTTAAATATGCCCTTTAAAATACTCAAATTGAAGTACTTTGAACGTTTCATTAGTCATAAGCACACTATTTCCCCTATTAGAGATGTTAATTCATTATCATTCAATAAACATTACTCAAATTGAAATATGTTAAACTTTTCATTCAGCAGAACCACACAGATTTCCTCTATCAATTAATAATGAACAACGAATATATGATCAGAAATAATAAAAACAGAATTTTTATTGTTTCACTAAAATAAATATGAATTGTAAAATTTACAGATTTTTTCTAATTTTGTTAATGCGTTTCAAATCTATGACAATGATTGAATATATATAAGAATTCGTAATCATCTTATATTTTCATTTTGTTTCTAGTTTTAACTTGTATTAAGAAAAATCCGAGCAGTTGTAAAGGCTGGTATAATTAGCATTCCAGAACTACGTTTTTTTTAAAGTATTTCTTCTGGCACAATTAATTTGATTAGAAAAAAAGCCCTTATAAACAGCAGCAAATTGTTAAATAATAATAAATTATTAGAATATTTACAACGTACTTTCATTTCATGTTCACAGGAACCGTAACCAAGCTTGAAACCGAACCGAAAAAAATCTTAATTTATAAAAAAAAAAGTTTTGCATAACTTCATGGGTTTTCTGCCAAAAAAAATTCCTAAATGTATGCTGCTTTTATATTAGCCTTGTGCACAAGTTTAAAGGTAACATACCGTTGAAATATTTCCGTGGAAATGTCTGCGGAAATATTAAACCTTTACTGTGAAATCATTGTCAAATTTCGAAAACTTCGATTCAATTAAGAAATATATGTATAAAAAAACACTTGTTAAATCAACAACTTAAAAACTATCTAGAAAACACAAGGAAAAACACTTAGCTGAATCTGGATCCTTTCCTTGTCTCGAAGTCAACTGATCCAACATCGGTCCGGAGGGCCCAGCACCAGCCCAAATTCGTCATTTGGTAAACATTGTTTTTCCGGAGAAATTTTACTTTTTATATTTTCCTTCGCTTGAGATTAGTAAAAGGCACTTCACTTTAACGAATAATTACATTTTTTCTATTTTTGGGGTATTTAAGAGAGAAAAATTTCTTCGGAAGAAAATTTTCGACATTTCACTCCGGCAACGCCTACTCTAACTCTCTGAGATGAACGGTCGCGCATTAAAGAAGTTAAAAAAAAACGGGAGTTTCAAGAAGTTTCCGAATATAAAATTAACAAGTACGACACTCATCTACTTATTTTAGGGGCGCTGAATCAAAATATACGAAAACTTTTTTTTCTTTCTGCTCTTCCTTTGAAACTTTTGAAAATATTAAAAAAAATCATTAAAAAAATAATGTAAAACATGGTTTCGAAAAGTAAAATAGTAAGGTATTATTGCAACTCCGTAATAGAATTTTTGTTTTTCGATACGAAGTTTGGTTTTAAAAAGGCCTTCTTATTAACCGAAAAAAATGGCGAAAAGTAGAATTTTTCGATACAGTTTGCAGAACAGTGCTTTTTTCGACATTACTTTGATTTAATGTCGAACAAATACTACATCCTTTAACTGCAGATATGATTATTTGATTTTTACTATGGTAATTTCGGCTTCACAAAATTGTGTATTCACGCGTTGCAAGCCTCGTTGGATAAATGTATGACTCATTCTGAAAACATCATGTCAGTACCAGTACAGCAGAAAGGGTTGCCGATTGCCTAGGTGTTAACTGCATTGGAATGACATTTCTCGCGTAACATTTCATAAGGGCAAAACTAGCAGTTAGCTCGAAACGAGAAAAACGCGTTTGAAGTTTCGGAACATCTAATCATTTAAAACGTCGACCACTTTTTGTTCAAGAAAATTAAGAAATGTGCATTATATTCATTTAGGCTGGAAAACATATCAATTTCTTCATTTCTAACCCCCTTCCCCTTTAAAATTTCCAAAAAAACCGAAAGAGATTGAAGTACTTTATGTAAATTTTGCAAAAAAAAATCAAATATCCAAAAGTTTCAAGACCACAAAACAAATTTTGGAAGATGAGGGTTATTTCACCTTTTGTATTCTTGATTTTATTAACTTTTTCGATAAAAAAATAATTGATTTATAAGTTTTGTGCAGTTATGTATCATGAAATTTATTGCATACAAGTTTTCGTGCAATTTATTCCAATTTATTTGTTTTTCGCAATATTTTTTATCATCCCCCCCTTCGCGATGTTCCAACTCCATGTGACAAAAGAAGGATTGAAAGAACTTTAACGAAGTATTTTTCGCTTAATTTCGAATATTTTCGATTTTTCCCCTTATTCGTTTTCGATTCCAGTTACGCCTGGAAGTTCCGCTCAATTGATCGGTTGTTTTTGTTTTAGGTTTTGAAGTAAGGCCGTTTGGTCCTACACGAAAAAATGCCGTTTTGTCACACACGGTCGCTTGACAATTACGCTTATTCGGCCTACACGAATAGAAAAATTAACCCCATTCTGAATAAGAGAACTTCACGTTCCAACAAAAATGCATCAACAGGATGTTTCACCAAATTAAATTAGGCAATAGTTTGAGTATTTTCAGTGAATTCAAGAGGAGACACGTTTATTAGATAAAGTTCAACAGCGTACATCCAGAATGACCGTTAACTCGATTTTTTTTACATTTGGCATTTTCGTCCTTATGAAATGTAATGTTAGATTATTCATCATCGCTGATTTTCAAGGTTGCCATCCATCAGCATGATAACTTCGGATTTCAACTGCATCGACAATATAAATTTTTAAAACTTACTTTGATTACATAAAGGCCTGCTTTGTCTACCGAAAAATACATCTTCGAAAAGAAGTTCTTTTTTATAAACAATCTCAAGGTTTGAAAGCTTGATTCTTAAAGGTATTTTGCAGTTATGCTTAAAATTGGGTTGCAACTCGCTGCGAAAATCGATTTTATTTTGTTCTTTCAAGTGGAAAAGGAATTTTTGATGAAACATCAATAACTCACACAAACGCAACCAATTTGAAAATCATTGCTTGTGGAGAATCGTGGGCCACATTTTGTGGGGTATGGGCCACCTATGCTTGGTGTTTTTCGACACATTCAGAACTTAAAATACGTTATTACTATCTGTAAATTTTCTTATGCCAAATGAAAAGCTATGAAAAAAGTTTTGTCCATCTTTTCTAATGCGATAGAGACGTTCATAAATCTTATAAAAGGAATTTTGCCGAAACGTTCGCGAGCCAGGTTTTAGGAGCTATTCGATAATAGGGGATATAAGAGCATAACGAGCACCCAGGGCATAACAAGCATTATTCTTTTCTACAAAAGTACGTATTTTCGTAAGTAAATTTTCATGAGGATTTCTTTCGTACTTCCTATAGCATTATTTTTCACAAAAACAGGAATCTCTTTATCATCTTTACAGAGATATTTTAAAAAAAATCAGCTAGGTTCTCAAGTAAAGAAAATATTATAATTCTTGAGCATCACGAAATAAGCTCTTATGATCTTAAAATCACCTTGATCTATAATGTACGCACTGAAACATGATGTACACATTGGTTCTCAATTTTTACCGTCATAAAATTTTTGATTTTTCACTTTTATGAATTTTAAAACACGTTTTTACTTCAATTTGTTGACTCGGGGCATATAGAGCACCATTGATCGAGGCACGATGAGCATTTTCTGCCCTAGAAGCTAGCAGCGAATTTAAACTGATTTATAGAGCCACAACTTGACTAGTTTACGTTTTCATCCGATAATTTAGCCTATTGGTAAGGTGTCGGAGAGGTAATCAAAAGACTAGAGTTAGATTACTGTTCGAGGTAATTTTTTTCCATTTACAAATCATGATCGATTTTTCTTATTGTTACATTATGCGGCTAGTAGCATCATCCGCCAAACAAAGCACTAGAAACATAATGTATGAGCGTGTGTGAATTGTTTGTATTCTACAAACAGATCTAGATTATTTTGTTATTGCTTTTTTTGATAAATCTACGACTCACCTGACTGCATCGTGTTGAATTTTCTGCTAGATTCCCCGGCAGAAAACGTTCATCGTGCCCTGCTTAATGGTGCTTATACTGTCCCAGGGGGGGTTCTCATAATGCCCCTACAGCGGCTGGTTTTCAGCTTTTGGCAATTTTTTTTTAAATGAATTTTTTAACGTTTTCATCTAGTTTTTCAAGTTTCAGCTCGTTACGAAATAGGCTCTTCAAGTGTCTGAACAGGAAACAATAATGAAACCTCCATATTATAGCTATTTTCTATGGTTAAATAAATGTTTTCCTTAAGGTGGCCATTATGCCCTTATTTCCCCTACCAACTCTCTTTTTTATTTTCTCATCTGAAATTGCTTCAAAAAAATTAAATGAATTATGAAGTTTCAGTTTTGGGTTAACTTATAAACATTGAACTTTATCTAGTCAATTTGGATTTGGAAAACTTTTTTATAATACCTTAAAAATGTAGAAAACCTTTCTATTTATTTTTTCTGTTTATCCTTTATAATAAACTAGCTGATCCGGTAAACTTCGTTTTACCTTCTAAAGAATAAATCGTAATAAATGTTTAATTTCATCTACACGTTCTCAACTGCATCGTGCTCGCGAATTAATTCTTATGGAAATCATAACAAATAAAATTGAATTTGTATTAGCACCACCTTCCATAAAAAGTGAGATCCTTGAAACTATTATACAAACCATCTCTGACCCAAAAAACCCTCGAATACCAAATTTCACTTCATTCCGACCGACCATTCATACGTGATGTTGTTACAAAGAAAATGCCTCCATTTTTATATATAAGAAGATTTGAAGAAGAGTTAACTTTGTATGGGGAACCTCCTTTCATAAAAAGTGAGATTCTTGAAACTATTATACAAACCATCTCTGACCCAAAAAACACTCGGATACCAAATTTCACTTCATTCCGACCGACCATTCATAAGTGATGTTGTTACAAAGAAAACGCCTCCATTTTTATACATAAGATTATGAAGCAGAACAAATGGTCCATGATACTCCACTCTCCCCTATCAAAAAGAACTGCTGTTTTTTGGTAGGGAAAACAAGCCTCAATGCTACCAAAAGTGGTTTTGTAAAACTGATATTTAGTGCGGAGTTGCTAAAATGTTTTTTGCAACCTTTTACATAAATTCAAATTTGGTGTTGTGCTTTAGTGTTCTATTCTTAGTTTTCTTGAATTGAAAAATAATAGCTATTACAGTAAAGTTAGTATTACACTTTTCATGCTTTGAGTGTATTGCAATTCCACAAACGTTCGCGGAATAAAACAAAAATCAATGGAACTCATTTAAAAATCTGATCTTTGATAAAAATTTGCAAACTTTGGAGGAAATTTCAAAAAATTATCAGTAGAAATTTACTAAAAACAATCGAAAATGTCGAGAGTACTATGAAATATTTTCAACAGCCTTGTAATTAATATGTGATCTCTGAGCGCATTTTGAGCGAAGGTAAAGCACAGTTTGTGTTCCTTGAGGAAAGGGTACAGCTTATGAAAAACACTTATGAAAAACAAATTCTTTCTTCGCTATTTTGAAACTTGGATTAGGATTTTTTCCATCTTATTGAGAAGGAATTTTTTAGCTTTTTTCGGAAAAAATTTCTGATGTTTCTGATAATTTTTATATGGATCAAATATCATTTGATCCATATAAAATCCATATCCAGATCCATGCAAATTGCAATCAATAAAATGATGGAACCAATTTTACGGAAAGAAAAACTTCATTCAGGGTTTAAAAATTCAAAAAGTCTTAAATCGTTACAAGTTGTTGCTTATTTTATACTTCAGTTTGTTGGAATTGTTTATTTTTCAAAATACACAAGTAAACTGAAGTCAAACACAACATTTCTGAATACTTTTGAAAATATGAACGTCATGAAAACTTTTCTCTATTTCAATATTTTGAGATGAAAGCGTAAGTTTTGGGCAATTTATAAATTTCAAGCCTCTGGATGAAAACTTTTGTAAATTTGTTTTGAAAACAGATACAAGAGAAGATATTAAAAAAAGTTTTTGAAAATGGTGTGAGAAGAAAAATTTAAAATTAGGAGCTCAATATAAAAATTTTATTACAGATAATGGGTTCAGTTAAAAAAGAAGTTCAAGAATGAAATAAAAAAGTTGAAGAAGCTGAAATGCGATAGCAAAGTATAAAATATTTTTGAACAGTATCAACAGGTCCTGACAAACTTTTCCAAAAAGGATAACCAGTGTTAAATATACGTTTTTTTTTGTCTTTATTACAGAGATTTTCAGCCTTTGGCTGATTCGTCTCTTTTAAAATTTCGTTAATTATTTCATTGAACAATGTCTCTGGTATTGTTAATAATGTCGGACTTTCCCTTATTAACTTATTAATTGCTTACAAATTCACATATTAACAAATTCGCATAAGAATAGAGGCAACCACAAATTATGAAATCGGAAATAAAATTATTTTTAATAGTTCGCATTCTTCGCACCGGTGTTTATGAGCGATTTGTATTTTTTTTCGATTCTTTTAATTTCTTTTTCACCCGGATACCGTTAATGATACCTTCTTTCTTTATCGCCAATTCAAACAACAGCAACAGAAAAAAGGCCATTCATGTCGATGGTTCATTCTGCACCCCCTGCAAATTAAAGCAAGAAAAAGGTGATTTCGGGTCGACTCGGTCCAAGAAAAATCGCTGAACCACAAGTTTTTTTTTTTTGGCGTATCGAGGGGGAAAGCCGGATTGGAACACTCAAACCAAAAGCACGCTGAAACAATTTGAATTGGGGGATTGTGTTCTTTTTTTTAAAGTTTTCTTCTTCCCGTTTTCATTATTTATTCCTTACTGGAGCCTCCCGATCAATGTCTCCAAATTAATTTAATGTCCGTCGTCTTGTTGGGTTTAATGGGACATTTGCGAAACTGGAGCGGAGGCAAAATTAAAATTTACCGGAATGACCATCAAACAGTGTCTGGCAGCCTGGGATAATCATTTGTACCTGTAACGGAAAGAAAAGAAATGACGTTTAATAAAACAGCTCAAAAGGGGATGTTGTATGACTTGCTTCAAAACAAAAAAAAATGAAAAGTTCGATTTGAAGAAATTTGTAAATCATTTATTAATTGAAAAGTGAGACTGAAATGAACTTGAATGTGAAAAAGTATTTGATATCATTATATCTCATTTTGAAATTTAAAATTTCAAAAAATAATTTACAATTCCAATATCTCCAGATTCAATGGATCGCTTATTCAATCTTAAACTGCACAAATTTTTTCAACCTTTTCAATTTTCAGGTCAGCAACATTCCCCTTGCAACATCAACATCAAACGTTATTCAGCACAAAAAAGATCGAATGCAAAAAGTCAATGAACTAAGTGTGGTTGAGTACGAACTGAGAACGTTCTCTAAAGAACATCAACAACAACTTAGCTTTTCTTGGGCTGTTTATTTTTAAAACGGGAACCCGCCAGGAAATGTTTCTGCACGCTGATGCATCGCAATAAACAGCTCGAAGTTTCTGATCGGATTAATTTCATCGGATGAATCGTTTGCAGAGATTATTTTATTGAAGTTCAAAGGCTTACTCGGTTAGGCTCACAGTTTAATCAAAGTTGTTATCATTGTAATCGAAATATGCTTGATTATTATTATTCACATCCTTTTCATAAAAATTAAACATTTAAATGTGGAACCAAATTGGAAATGACATGGATCTAGAATCTCAATTATAATCAACATTAAAACCTGATCCTTGTCTTAAATTTCCCCAGAAAATGATATTTCATCAGAAGAAAGGTGCGAGCAGTGTATATTTTTATGTTGATATGCTCAGACAAGATCCCGGGACAGGAATCATTACTGTCCAGATGGTTATGACTTGTCTGAAGCATGATGCTGAGAAACACGATTTTTACCCCAACACTATTTTCAATTCTACTCATATCCGATGTCTGGGCAAATTTACAGTACCGGTAAAATAGATAACATCCTATAACATGAGAACTGAGCTGAGCACACAAACACAATCTTAACCACGTTTCTTGAAAAACTTTGAACTAAGCACATAACACATATTTCGGGGACTTGATGGCTAACATCTTACAAATACTAAAACAAAAAACCTTAACATGGCCATTTTTTTTCGTGAAGAAACTGTGTTCCTATTAAGGTTTGAGACCCCTCCCTCTCACAGGAAGGGGGAGGGGGCATCCCAAACAAAAGACAAATATTTGCATAACTCAAGAACCAAATTTTTGGTGGGTGGGTATTTGGGAAAGAGAAATATTTCTTAGATAATTTGAGATCCCTTCACTTTTCCAGTAGGGAGATAGGAAGTAGGGAGGGGACCTCTTTTACAATTTTTTACACAACTCAAAAACTAATAAAGTCAATGGAACTAAATTTGGTGTGGAATGGTATTAGATTACGAGAAATTTGACATACATTCCTCCTTCCGATGGGGAGACAGAAAAGGGAAGGGGGGCTGTCTTACAATATTTTGCATAATTGGCGAATTAATTGAGTAAATGGAGCCTAGTTTGGCATGGGAGAATATTAGGGAACGATAAATGTTTTTAAGTTTATTTTGAACCCCTCGCTCCTTCCAGTGAAGAAATAGGAGTGAGAAAGGGGGGCTTTTATACATAATTCTGCATAACTGCACAACAAATCGAACGAATGGAAACAAATTTTGCTTGGGTTGGTATTAGGGTATGATAAATGTTTCCCTGAATCTTCGGTATCTCTTTCTTCTGGAAGGTTTCCAGTGGGGAGATATGGAGAGGGAGAGAGACTTCTGTAATTTTTTAACATAACTGGAATTCTTTTCAAGCTAAAAAAATAACAAGGAATATTTCTGTAATTATTTGAGACCCCCCCGCTCTTACTTGGGAAGAAAGGAAAGAAAAAGGGAAGCTCCTGTACAATTTTTTACCCAACTCGAGAATTTATCTCAAATATGCATGGTGGATTTTGGATACGAAAAAAATAATATGATTATAAGAAACGCCTACCTCTTTCAAATAGCGAAGGATGGGAAGAATTAAGATGAAGGATGCTCCTACTCAACTATTTCAGCATAAATAGAATTTGAACCCTCCCTTTTTTAGGGTGGAGTAGGAAATGAGACAAGTTTTATTTTCATATTTTATTTGGCGTAACTTGAAAACTTATCAAACAAATGAAGCCAAATGAGGCATATGACGTTATTTAGATAATAACAATATTTCAATGAAAGTTCTTAAACCACCCCAGCCAACAAAAGTTAACAAAAAGCTTTGTGAGCCCTTCCAACTTTGGAATATAGAGAAGTTGGAAAATCTATACAAACAAAACATACATTATGGCGTAAATAATTGAATTACTCATAACACTTACAGGAACAGTAAAAATTTCAGATCTTGAAAAACAAATTCAAAGATCAAGTTTTTCTGAATAATATGAAATCATCTCCAGCTGCAGTTCTCATTTGAAAATAGATGTTTACCTACAAAAAATTGTTTTATTTTCATTAGGAACGGAACCAAATTGCAGACTGTCGTGATTTTACGAATCTCAATTCAGAGATTCACTTAAACACGTCTGTCGCTCGCAAGAATAGATCAATGACTGACTTTGTTTTGTTTGTTTGTCAAGTGTTGCCAAAATAGCAAATGTTGTCTTAGAAATTTATTTTATTTTATTTATCCTCAGCGGGGAGCAGTTTCAACATTGTGTGGATGACGGCGAAAATTACACAGTGTATCCGGCCACAACTGAAAACATCGATCAACAACTCCAGTGTATTGAAAGTGCGATTTCCCCGGCTAGAGAACAACATGTACCGCAATCCAGTCAGGTAAGCAACACCTTAACCATTGATAGTCTCACAAAATATCACATTCGTCTTCGCAACACCATCCGCAGACAGTACCAACGTACTGGTCTGTCAAAACTAAAAACCCATCTCAATCGTCTAACAAAAATCATTAAGGCCAGGCTTTTGGAGCTCAAAAATAATGATTTTTCCAACAAAATTCGCATTCTCCCAGACAACAGTAAGCCTTTTTGGAAACTCACCAAAATCTTAAAAACCAAACCAAGACCAATTCCTCCCTGTAATTCCTATGGATACCAATAGCTCAGTTGATCGTTTGATAACTCCTGTTGAGAAGGCCGCTGAGATAGCTCGTCATTTCGTCAGCTCGCATTATCTTGGACACAATGTCATTAGCCCACATGAAACCACCGTCACCGAATTTGCTAATAGAACTAATCTTATTTCCCATGATTTTGCGGAAGATTTGGAAATTACAGCTGACGAGCTTTTGACTTACATCAAAACCTCGAAAAACATGAAAGCCCCTGGTTTCTATAATATCTTGAACCTAGAACTCAAGTACATGAGCATCCAGTTCTTTGATTATCTAGCATTGATCTTCAATCAATGTCTTCGCCTTAACTACTTCCCTGCACTATGGAAGTCTGCAAAGGTGATCCTAATCAAGAAACCTGAAAAGGATCCCACCTCCCCAAAAAGTTACCGCCCCATTAGCCTTCTCTCAGGATTATCTTACTGTTCGAAAAAGCAATCAATCATAGACTTCTATCATCCGCTGTTGAGGGAAATGTCTTACTAGAAGAACAGTTCGTTTTAAGGCATGGACGATCAACCGTACACCAGCTGACTCGAGTCGTGAATATACTGAAAAGAAACAAGACAGTATCTAAAACATCTGCTATGGCATTACTCGATGTAGAAAAAGCTTTTGATAATGTGTGGCATGATGCATTAATATATAAACTTCATCAATATAATATTCCTAACTACTTGGTAAAAATCATTAAAAGTTATCTCCCAAGCAACCAAAAGTTCGGATAACATTCCTCTATCAGGTTTGATCAGCTTAATCGAGTATGCTAATATAACTTCTTTTCAGCTCAATTTTTAAGTAGTTAAACGAACTTTAAAGTTGTCAAAAAGTTCGAATAAATCGTCAAACAACTTCTAACCAGCTTCAAAATCCACTTTATAAGCAGCATAAAAAATCGAAAAAAATTACTTTTCCGCTCCTTCAATTGCCTTCTCAAGTCTGCTATTTTGATTCATATTAATCAACTATATTTGTTACTAACTCACATTACATTTAAAAAACATGTTCTTACCAAGCCTCGAACCCGAGCTCACCGCTTGAAAGTTGAGATCCATACTTGTTGCCCTATATGAACATCATGAGTAGGCAACGATTTTACTCGATGTGATGATTTTCTTTAAAACGACTTTCAGGTTCTTAATTTCTACTTAATTCCCACTTTCAAGCTGTTAAAAAGTTCTTCTGGAACTTAATGTGTACTTCGTATAGTTGTTTCCCAAGTAATGATGGGTTTATTTATGCAAACACGTGTTGAAGTTCGAAAAAAGTAGATTTTAGCCTTTAAATCTACTTCAAAGTTTCTATAATACGAAGTTGCTTTTGAACGCCCGTTGGGACTAACTAAAAACTTTCAAGTTTACAAAATAGTACAACAGAGACTTTTTACGAACTATTGAGCTGTACCAAAAGACTTGCAACCCTTTGATAGCTACTTGATTTTGAAAAAAATGAGAAGTACGTAACAAGTAGATTGTTTTTCTTCATACAAACTTTAAAGTTCCCAAAAAGTAGAAACAGAAACCAAAACAGTACTTTAAAGCTTTTTTTTGAGTATTGGCTGAACTTGATGAAGAATGAAGTTCCATGGACCTCGAAAAAGCATTTTGAACAGCAAAAAAGTTCCACAGAACTTTTGTACAGCTATATATGAACTTATTAGTTCGTTCCTTAAGTGATATTCGAACTTTTGGTTGCTTGGGCTGTCGGGGAGGACATTTCGAGTTTCGCTGAACGGAAATATCTCCGAGCCTCAAGTTATTCCAGCTGGTGTCCCACAGGGAAGCATACTAGGCCCACTTCTTTTTAATTTGTTCACTTCGGATTTACCCCAACTTCCTGAAAACGGATCTTTGTCGTTGTTTGCTGACGATACCGCAGTCATCCATAATGGCAGGATAATACGAGCACTTAAAAATAAGCTACAGCGAAGCTTAGATGTCCTCACAGATTACTTCACAAGTTGGAAGATATGTATAAATAAATGCTACAAAAACTCAAGTAATACTTTTCCCACACTCACAGCCCCGAAAACTAATCCCGGATGAGGAATGTTTAATCGAAATGAATCACACATCAGTGGAGTGGTCTCATGAAGTCACATACTTGGGTGTTACATTGGATAGTAAGCTGATTTTCAGACAACATATCGAAAAAATCGTCACTAAAAGTAACATTTTGCTGAAATCGTTATATCTCTTAACAAATCGAAAATCAACATTGTCCTTGAAAAACAAGCTTGCTGTCTATAAGCAGATAGTACTTCCCGTTGTTGAATACGGTATGCCGGTCTGGGAGAGCTGCGCTAAAACACACCACATTAAGCTCCAACGAGTTCAGAACAAATTCCTTCGTATTATCCTTAACTCACCCCCGAGGACTCGTACATCTGAGGTTCATAATCTGGCCTCAATCCAACCACTTGACGAAAGATTCAGTGAGACTATCCTTAGGTTCAAGGCATGTTGCCAAGATTCAGAACACCAGATTATTCGCGAGCTGGTTATGTATATATTAGTTAAGTAGGTTATCAAATTCTTTAAACAAATCACAAAAAGGTGAAAATAATTTGTAGTCATTATTGAAAATTAAAAATCAAAAGTCATTCAAACACTTAAGATACAGGGTTGTAGAGCCATTTAGGCTGACCAACAAAAATGACAAAATCAAATGTTAACCATAAAACAGAGAAATAAAGCAAATTTTACTACTACTACTCAAATAAAGTATTCCAGTTTCTACCCTCAAGTAGTCAAGGTCTCTCCTTTCCACTGCCCAAAGTGCTGAACAACAAAATAAGCTTTAATTTGAGTGATGTTTTCCACACGGCTTCTATAAGGTTGCATGAATCTGTTTAGATAGAAGTGAAATTTATATTTATACTAGCTGATCCCATACGAACTCCGTTTCGCTTTCAATTTAGAATATGTTAGAACAGTTTGAATAAATGTCAATTTACAGGCATTTTCCAGATGCAATTCCGAATGCATTTTTAAGCAATAATTGCAAAAATGTTGAACACGTTATATGTACGTTCACTTTTTTTGTCGTTTTCTGCTAAATTTGAAATCAGGAAACAATTGACCTTGCCAAAACACCCCCGCTTATGAATTTTCGTTGCGATGTGATTCAAACTCACGTGATCATGGCAAAGCAAATTTGACAGTTAATGAGACCCCTTTTTTGTCGTTTGATACAAATATTGAAATCTGAAATTAATTGACCGTCCCAATCCCAATAAACCATGTATAAATTTCGACTCGATCGTTGCCTCGGTGTGGCCTCTTTTCCGAACTTTGATCTCTGAAATCGATTGCCCTTCCTTCAAAACTCCCGTGTGCAAATTTTCAAACCAATCCATTGCATAATAACGTCACTATCGCAAAAAAATACAGTGAATAGTTAATATGAACGTCCTTTTTGGCCGACTTCTGACCTAAAATTGGATTATTGGGATCAATTGTTCGTCCTTCATAATTTCTATGAGCAAATTTTAATCTCGATCCGATGTACAACAACTTCAATATCACAAAAAAATTGAAAAGGTAGTATGGATGACCCCTTTTGTCGGTCCCTTACACAAAATTTGATACCTGCAATCGTTTGCTCATCATTCAAAAATCTCGTGTACCAATTTTCATCTGAATCCGATGTATAATAACGCCAATATCGCAAAAATAGCGAACAGTTAATATGGACGACCCCTTTGGCTGGCTCCTTACACAAAATTTGATACCGGCAATCGATTACCTGTTCCCAAAACCATCCGAGCACAAATTTTCTGCTCAATCCGATGTACACTAACGTCAATATCACGAAAAAAAAATGAAAAGTTAATATGGACGACCCCTTTTTCCGACCCCTGACCCAAAATTCAATGCTTGAAATCGATTTTCCATCTCTCAAAACCCCCACGTGCAAATTTTCATCACGATCCGACGGAAAATAAGGGTAAAAACGCGAAAACAATATTTGTCTTGTATGGACGACCCCCTTCAGAAGGGGTCAACCGAAATTCTGAAAACATTTTTCATCATTCCTGGTCCTAATGAGCATCCATGCCAAATTTCAGCTCTCTAGCTCTTAAGACGGCTGAGTCTATAGAGGACAAACAAACCCACAGAAATTGCTTTTTATATATATAGAAGATAAACATTGTCCCCACTTTGATAGGTAAAAGCTCCTTTGGTAACTTTCATACGGTAATTTTCTAATGTATTTGGAGCGTATTTCAAAATTGCGTAGGAATATAGTTACATGAATGTTTGCTGGGTCCCTTTTCGAAATAATTAAAAACAGAGCCGGCCACTTCCTAGTTTGAATATTGACAAAAGAGAGTAATCGAAAACATGCAACAAATTAATTTGATAATCACTTTTGAACGAGTGAATAAAAATCGATGAAATTTTCAGTG
This sequence comes from Uranotaenia lowii, assembly GCF_029784155.1. Lineage (NCBI taxonomy): Eukaryota > Metazoa > Arthropoda > Insecta > Diptera > Culicidae > Uranotaenia > Uranotaenia lowii. Next base: position 279,089,672 of record NC_073692.1, on the reverse strand, counting down.
ATAATACCTAGTTATATAAGGTAAGTTATTCACAATTGAGAGTGTTACATTTTTTTTTTTCGAATACAGTCCTTAATACTAGAAAGACCGAACCAGTAAAAATGACTGGTTTAACGCTTTTTTAGTTGAATATCTTTTAAATACTTCGTTTTAAAATTTCGCAAAAAAAAGACTTTTCAGAATTGGTCATTTATATTAATTTTTTGATAACTATTTGAAATATTCAAGTTATGACATACACGCAATCCTCAACTATGCCAAAATGAGGTGATTCCGTGCAGGGCCGTAGGAAGAACCAGCTCATGGGGGGGGTTTTGATGAAATTTTTTTTTTTCTATAACATTTTTGCTTGAACAATGAACACACTTGTGAAAAACTGTATATGTACTAAGCACAATTTTTTTTTTACAAATTACTCAGGTTAAAGTTTTTTTTGCATTAAAAGTTATTTTTTTTTTGAAAATAAGTCCTTGTTTTCATGAAGCTTTAAAAATATAGGGACTCGTGATTTAGCTCAGTTGGTAAATCAGTTGCCTCCTAAACTGATGTCCGTGAGATCGAGCCCATCGAACATCGAATACATATGTTCCAGATAAGTTTTTCAATGACTGGTGCGCCAACTGCATCGTTGATAAACGACTATAAAATCGAAACAAAAACGCTTTTTTTACTCACTTAAACTAGCAAGCTTATTCTTCCAAACTACAAGCATAACCATGTTAAGCATGGGTGAAAATGTATCAAATATTCAGAAATAAAAGTAAAAAAATATGTTAACCATTCAAATAAGGTTTATTTTCTACTATTGTAAACTCGATTAAATTTAAGATTTCAGATAGAACCTTTGATTTTGAATCTGCAAGTTATGTAGATGGTGTTAAATAAAATTTTCAGCTGAATTTTTACCTGAGGATAAAAGAAACAAGTTCAAATATTATTATTTATTAATTTAAATTTCATAATTTAAATTTTGTGATTGAAGTTTTCAAAATTAAAATCTGGATTTTTCAAAAAAACAAATTCTTTGAAATGAATCCAGATCTTATTTTTTAATATGTGCTTTCCACCAAGTTTGTGTTTCTAAACTGATTTTGATTGAATTTAAAATTTTAATTTAGAATCGCTAATCAAAGTAATCCAACTGCAATCTCCTTAAATTTGAACCTTTAATGAAATTTCAACATTGATACTTTAAAATTGATTATAAAACTTAAATTTGAGCTTAATTTGAATTAAAACCTTGGACTTTAGTTCCGCATTTGTGCAGAATTCTGCATTTTGAACCCAAATTCAAAACCTGAATCTAAATTCCAGATAAGAAATCCTATTAATTTGAAACCAAAAAGCAAAATTTGCATCAGAAAACCTTAACCAGAAATTTTATATTTGATTCTGAATTCATGGTTTTCAATGTAACCTTTTTTTCGTAATTGAACTTTTACATTTAAATAAAATTGTGTATGATGAAATTGTTTCACATTTTCCAATTTCGGGATGAATAAACTAACTTGGATGAAAATCCCTGAGAAAAAAAACATTTTTCAGTTTTGGACTCATGGAACTTTCTTTTGTTTCAACTTTGCATATAAGTTTAGGATAAAAATTTCAGATCCAAGTCTTAAAAATGGTTTGAATTTTAAATATTTTCTATTCATATTTCGAAATTTTGAGGTTCGAATATGGAAAATTAATCATATTTTAGATTGAAATGCAACACCACGGTTCGAAGCAGGATTCTATACCAATGGTGAACCAAACTGAATATCAAGAACAATAAACTGAATACTTACTAGTTATTTTTCCGCGAGTATCCGAGCTGGGCAAATTCAGCCAATTTTATCCTAAAACCTTGCAAAATTAGGGCATATTGTTTTAAAGTTTTCTCAAAAATCTGGCCAATATGCTGGCAATTTTTGGAATTATTACGTTAATATTATGAAGAAAAACACATGGAAAACTGTTTTTTTATAAACACATCAGTAGATTCAGAATCATATTTAGCTTCCAACAAATCGTGAATGTTTATTTTGACAAAATTTGTTGAAAAAAAGGATCTGGACACAAGATACATAATTCTAGGAACTCAACTGAAATTTTCGTTTGACTTTGCAAATAGGATTCGAAAATCTGGTCAAAATCCGGTAAGCTTATTCTAACTTCATTGGGATTATTATTATCAACAAGTGAGAAATTTTTTGAAAAACTATTGTAAAATTGTGGACCTGGAATGAGATTTTTAGGTTATGGAGTCGAGATTGTTACACTATTGTTACTCTTGAATCATTTTCGTTGTTCATCAACAATTGATTAGATTTCAGATTTTATGTTCTTGAAAATAAAATTCACTTGGCATTTTTCGACCTTCATGGGGGGGGGGGGTTTAACCCCCAAAACCCCCCCGTTCCTACGGCCATGATTCCGTGAACCCATGATGATAAAATATTTCTATTTTATAACAAAAATATTATCAAAAGAAAAAAGTTTATTATATTATTGAAATGAAGAGTTAATCACCGTAAGTTTTATTTTATGAAATTATTTTATCGGCTATAATATCGGTGAAATTTTATATTCTTTGAGAAAGAATATTTGAGAATTGAAAGAATATAGACGGATAGAAGATTAGAATAAGGTGAAAGATGTTGAAAATGAGCGGAAGGGTAATTTTAATTTGAAAAACTTTTCATCACATTTCATCGTTTTGTTCCTCACGGGCCTACTACTTTGCAAGATACGTGCTGATTAAATTCTGGCAACCTAAGCAAACCTCTTTATTATATTATGTTAAACAAAATTTCTCTTTACCAGTCATTTTGACTGGTCACGGTACTAATAGGTATATTCAATTTGCCGGTCCTTCTAGTGTTAATAGAAAGATACTCTTTTGTTTAAACAAACTAGTATTTAACATTTCGTTCCTGCATATTGAACCCATAATTTTGAGATAATCAGAAGCAGATATCAGCAAGTATTACTACCTTTGTAAACCGTCCGTGAATCCATGTTAAAGTATCCAACGAAAGGGTTGTTCTAGTTGGAGAAAAGTAAAGATCAAGATCTAGATAAATGATGCGATCATGTTCCCTACACCTCCTGTAATTTCACAGAATATTGAGCAAATTTTCATCACAGAATCTATGTCACAGAACACATAATTTTGGAATATTCACAGATTTCACAGAATTTTTAATTTTGAATGGATTTCCAAAATTATAATTTTTTGGCCAAAATAATATTTTAATTTCTTCTTTTGAATTAGAAAAGTATGATAAGATTGGTAATGGTAATTCATTTTTTCCAACTAAAATGTTCAAAAGACCCAATTTATCATGAATTTTCAATAAAATTAAAGTAAATAGCATCACAGAAAACCATCACATAATTTTGAAGTAAAATCACAGAAAATCAGAATTTTTTTACTCAAAAACACAGATTTTTTTTTCGGCAACCTTAGTTAAGGCCCATATTAAATATGCGTTTTTTATCGATATTTCGATCATAAATTCGCCTATATCAACAAAACTGTTTTTCATACGCAAAAGTGAAGTTCAGATGATCGATAGCTAATTTATTCACCTTCAATTTTCAAAAAAAAAAAAGAAATTTCTAATTAATGTTATGCAGTCCAAGATATTCGTATCTAAGAACAAGTACTTTTTTTATTTTGCCAAAATTTCATATTTGGAGCGTAACTCAAAAACTGTTCTACTGAGATTTTTCTCATCATCATTTTCGGTTTCAGCGCCTAACTTCACATCAAAAGTGATCTTCAATTTACTTAGTTTAAAAAACTGGGTTATTGAGCAGAAATTTTATTTTTCATGTGCATAGGAAAATTTCAAATTTTTGAGACTTATTCTGCGAGTCACGTGACGTGACTTACCAAAATCCACCGCGTTTAGCTTTTGTAGCCCTTCCTGAATAAGAGTGTAAATTTAAATGATCTGAATAAGCCTCGCTTTCCAAAAAAAAACTCATGGATCATGTCCCCACCGATACGTTTTCAAAATCTTCATGGCAATTGCTAATAACTGATGCTTAAACTTTCGAGCGTAACTGTTGAAAAAAAACATTATGGACACGCATGGGAGCTTCAAAATGCACATCGTCAGAAACGGGGATTATGAGTGAAGAATACTAACTTGTTGCCAGTTTTTCAACTAACATCAATGGTTCCCGGAGAAGTACAACGAATCGCAAAACCCTTTTCTTCCCCTCGCTCGGCCCTGTCCCAGCTAATTTCTACCGAAAAACGTGTCGATCCAAACAATGGGCAAACTCTTCTTCGCAGACGAAATTGACCGTTGGACCTGACGAAAATAACAACAACCGGTGTGGAGCCAAAGCCGGGCTTCCAGGTAATTTACGGGAACAAACGCCCAACCCCAAACCTTCGACATTTCAAGTAAAACCACCACCGCACCGGTAAGATGTAATCTGCAGATCAGGGAGCATAATTATCCACTGGTGGTAAAATAAGCGATAAAGCATCATTACCGGGTATTATTTTGGCTCGGGATTCAAGGTACCGTACTAAAGCCTGGCTGGGCCAAAAACAACAACAGATTCTTATTGAAAGTATTTTTCACCTTCTCATGAAAAAGTAATTCCAAAAAGCTCACCGCTTTTTTATCGCGGACCCATTCGAATATGCGAGATAAAGTTGATGATCTTAACTCCGGCTTTTGGCGTTGATGATGAGAGATGTGTCAGCTACTTATGCTGCTGCTCATTGTCGAATTCGTCTGTTCGTCGGATGAGTCCGTGCAAATCTTGGCCGCCGAGGGCCTTCTGACCTTGCTTTCGAATGCTTGGTTGCTGCTCTTTGGTTCGGAACCTTGGAGCTGGGAGGCTCAAGACTTTAGACTGTGGGAAGTGTTCATGTTTGAGGTACATCGATGGTTAAACATGAGCTTGAACTTTTGGCAACCGTTAAAGTAGTTTGAACAAATCTTTTTGAAGAAAAATATGTTTTGTACAGAGTCTGTACTCGTGTCGTACTTACTTTTTTAAAGGGACTGTAAATTTAATTACCTGAAATACAAGAGAAAAACAAAATTAGGTTTAAATACCAGTTTGGAATTAGAGAGCTGAATTCGACAATCAGCATTTTTTATCGGTTAAACATACAGTTGCGTTCAAAAAAGAATGAAATCGCATGAAGCTGCGCACCCACTTCCAACTTTGACAAGCTGCCATTTCTCTCTTGGTTTATATTTTTTGACGAAAATTTCACACAATCTATTTAAACTATCCAACTAACTGTCCACAAAATTTGAAGTCTTTACAATGATGATTAACAAAGATACAGCTTTTCCCGTAAAAAAGGGAAATTTGGAATTGCTTCACTAAATTTGCTGTATCTTTGACAATTTTCATCGAAAAACCTTGAAATTTGGTCCAAAGATGTAAAAATGTTTGATCTAATACTAGGTCAAATTTCGCCAAAATCGATTTTGATGTGATTTGAATCATCGACGTTTTTCGGCGGATTTTAGAATCCAAAACGTTATTACCAGTTGTCCAGACGTTTCGAGCTACTATGGCTTTCACTCCTCTTCAGTGGAGACTAAAATTATATTTTAACAATGAATTTTTATCTAAATTTACAATATTTAAAATCTTACAAACTACTGGCCTTCGTCTATACTAGTTTGATTCGGGACATTTTGTTTTGATTTTCGTTTACATTTCTTGCGTAACATTTCATAAGGGCGAAACTTCCAAATGTAAACAAATCCAGTTATCTATTGATTTCAATAGACGGTTATACTATTAATATTCTAAAAATAAATTTGGTAAAGATTAAAACAAAAACTAGCCTATACAAATTATATGTTAAAAAGGCGAAACTACCTTTTGAGATTTTACTACCACTTTTCGAGTTACGCCGGGCGAAACTACTGTTGTGTTTTGAAAAACGGCGAAACTTGTTTGAATTTTCGAAGCGTACGATTTTAAAGGCATTTTCACGAAAATTTTGGTTTCTACCATGGAATTTACGAACTTTCAACTATTGTTGGGTAAATATAGTAACATATTTCATTAAATGATTTAATTTTCAAAATATCACATAACTTTTAGATGCAGCAGCACGTGTGTTGTCTAGCTCGGAAACTGTTTCATTGGACGATAATCAATCAGTAAACCCTTTTGAGGAAACATCACGAACGGAATGTATTCCGTACGAAACGAATGAGTTATCTTTTGCTGATATTTCGGCATCTACCCCCAAAAAGCAAAGGATTCATAATTCATCTGCTCTAGACCTTAGAACAAACCCTGCACACCGGGAACCACAGGTTATTTCAGTAGTGACTCTTTCAAATCCTTCATTAAATAAAACTCCAGTATTCGGTAATCCCAGGGCAGATATAGAACAACTGGAACAAACACTCTCAGAAAGGGGCAATTCCAGTTGCATTCTACCAAATGCTGACTCGTTCTTTACAAATTTGAGCAATTTTGAACGGACATCTTTTGGTCGAGCTGGTACACCTGGCCGAAACACATTAGAGAAAACAGTGGCAATACGATCTTTTAATAATCCGGAGGTCACGAAAGAAGATCAAAAGAGTGTCATTTTGTCAGATGATGACCAAGGTGATGTGGACGATGAAACGGAGGAGATTGTTCTGGGGGATGCAGTCGAAATGAACGATTTTGTTTTGAATGAGTACTTTGAAAAGTATATCAATCAAACAATATTTGACAACGAAGGACACGAATTGATTGAACATGGTAAGTTTGAATGATGGTTGAATAATAAATGAGAATTATCTTGCAAATATTATCTGTGTTGAAAAAGGACAAATTTTCGAAGTGAAGTCACATGGAATGCTAAATACAACTTTTTTTACACTTCAGAAGCCAGCAGTGAAGATGAAGCTTCCGGTGATTTGGGATTCAAGGAGTTGAACACGGAAGACATCGTTAAATCTAAAAAGCAGACGAAAGAAGACAACAGATTAGCCAAAGTAAGAGGAGAAGCATACACCCGAAAGGATGGTACTTCTGTACCTGCCAGAAGTTTAAAAAAGGCTTGCAACTGTTTCCATTTAAAATGCTTCAAAAAATACCCTGAGCATATACGTCAAAGGCTTCTCAATTTATTTTTAAAATTGAAGGAATCCTGACAGCAGCAATTCATTAGTAACCACATGGCGGTGAAAACAACAGCAAAACCAACGGTATGTACTCACTAATAATAATTAAAAATTAACTAAGCTTTCAAAGTTTAATAATGCATTCACCTCATTCCTTTGCTAATGGCTAGACTACGAATGCAATAGTCGTATTTCTTCTTTTTAAGTTCGAGATAGTTAGATTAAACTATTTACAAGTGATATTTTTTTAAAACTATTTGCAATTTACTCTGAGACAACACCCAGACAATCTCTTCAAATAAATATACACTAAATTATCTAATATTAATTTAATGACATTTTTCCAGGTGCTTAATTCTAGAAGATCCTTTACTCGAACTTATTATTTACCCGGACGTGATGGTAGGATACGAGTCTGTAAGGAAATGTTTATGGCAACCTTGGACATCACCGATAAGAAAACAAGGACCATTGCTACTAAACTAATTACTGGCCTCGGTTTAGCTGTTGATGATCTTAGAAGTGAATTTATTTCACGTCTAATCATTTCAGAAGATCACCTCAATTACATCAAAGCGCATATCAATTCATTTCCGGCATATTCATCACATTACTGTAGAGAGAAAAGCCAGAAAAAGTATTTGAGCAGCGATCTCAATATCGCGAAAATGTTCCGGCTGTACAAATCAAAGTGCGTTACGGATGGTCTCAGGCCAACTCACTACAATACGTACAGAAAAATATTCAGGACGATGCGCCTCAGTTTTCGCAAAACCAAACTGGATACCTGTAACGAATGTGATAAATATGCTATGCGTCTTAAATTATCAGAAACAGAAGAAGAAAAATAAAAGGTTATTGAAGCCAGAGATCGTCATCATACTCGAGCAGCAGCTGCATATTCTGCGAAAAAAATAGACATGCGAAAATCAAAAATTGATCCGGAAACAAGGACAGCTTGTTTCGACTTGCAAAAATGTTTACCAACACCACATTTGACTTGTGGGATGGCCTATTATGCCAGGCAACTATATACGCTCAATTTTACTATTTTTGCGACTACCTCCAAAGGCAACACGGTTGATTGTTACCTGTGGGACGAAACAAAGGCAAAAAGAGGGTGTCAGGAAATAGGGTCTTGTCTTTGGAAGGATTTACTAGGCCTTGATGTAAATATCAAGTACGCCGTATACTATTCTGATAGATGTTTTGGCCAGAATTTGAATTTTATTATTTGTTGCATGTTCACCAATTTTATTTTCAAATGTTGCTCAGAAAAAAGAAACTTAGAAGTTAGTCATAAATTTTTGACTTCTGGACACAGTCATATGGAAGTGGATAGCGCCCATGCCGCCATAGAAAGGGCTAAAAAAACCATAAGGGCTCTATTGAAACTCCTCGAGACTGGGCTGTATTCATAGCCTCAATTCATAAAAACGTCCCATTTCATGTATACGAAATGAGTCAGGAGGAATTTTTAAATTTTAAAAAACTTTTGAACATTTTTACCAGACCAAAAACTGATCATAACGGTAATCTGGTTCGATTGCGTGATATTTGTCACTTCCGATATACAACATCAGCTCCAGGAATTGTTTTTTACAAATATAATTTAGAGGACGAATTCCAATCGTTTTCGGTAGTTGACTCCAGCTTCAAATTTTTAAAGTTAGACCCTATAACTACTGAGCCGCTCAGTCTTGCACCAGAAAAATTAGAAGATTTGAAGAAACTTCTTCCATACGTTTCAAATAAGGCATACTACCAAACAATGCTACGACAAATGGTTCCAAAAAAGCGTGGACGAAAGCCAAAAGGATGCACAGCAGATGATTTCGAAGCTGATCTAGATCGTGATATTGATTTAGAATAGTCTTTTATACTAAGTTAGTATTTATATGTACATGTTCATGTTAGCATTAAATGTTAATGTAAATGTACAGCTTTTTCATATATTAGTTTTAAATGTAAACTTAGTTATAAAAGTTATGTTAGATATAGATGATAAGTTTGTAAATAGTTTTGATTGTGCTTGTAAAATATATTATTCCTTTCAAATTCTATTAAAACTTGTTTTTTTTTTCATATATGATAAAACTTTTATTTCACTTGAATTTTAGGCACTACAAAAAAATCTAGGAATATCATGATTGAACTGGAATAACATTCTACCTGCTATTCTAAATCCCTTGCAAAACTCTACTGGGGGCTATCATTTACTACCTCAGACAATATAATAACAAAGCAAAAGCAAAAAAAAACGCACAATTCTGACTAACAATACTACATAACTAAACACTTAAAATTCAACCTTCTGTCCATGTCGGCTCCTGTTGCAATCAACCTTAATCTGCTCCTAGGGAATCCAAATCCATTCTTTTCGACAATAGCGTTTCAGAAACAGTTTATAGGTATAGTGGAAAAGCGCTGGGTTCAAAAACTATACTGAAAGTAGTTTAAAAATATGAGCATTTGAAAATAGAAACTAAAACATTTTACTCACCGGTCAAAGTATTTCTTCACCCGTTGTTTTGTTTGCAAAATCCCACTGAAATCCGCACACTTCTAATTAAGCCTGTTTTTTTGTTATGTAGCACATGCCACTGCAATATTTTAAGGCGATATTGAACTGCCGACGAAGCTTTACAAGTTTTAAAACCTTTTTGTAAGATTTGGAATCGTAGGGCGTAACTTCAAACGTAAATAAAAACAGTCTTATCTTGCAGGCGAATCTAGTTTGTCAAAACTCATTGGTCCGTATTGGTGAGAGGCGTAACTCACAAAGCAATTTCAAAAGGGCGGAACACATTAAAAGTGGATGTTTTTGAAAACGGAAAACAATTTTGAAAAAATAAGTATCAGGAACTGTAAACCTTCACATTTTTTTGATTCTTACGCAAAAAGATTGATATTTGGTTAATTCATTACTAAATAGGATTTAAATTTGTGTTCCAAAATTTCGAACGCGTTTTTCTCGTTTCGAGGTAACTGCAAGTTTCGCCCTTATGAAATGTTACGCTTGATTTGTATGTTAGTGTTTGTGACAATTTTTTGATTACAGAGTCGTAAGCTGTCTTAAAATTACAGGAGTCTATCTGCCTATTGACTACATTGTTGTCACCTCTATCTAAATGTAAAAAGTTTCAGCTGTGATTCTTGCATTATAGCCTGTAACTTTTTCTAAAATGTTTGTATTGTCGAAGTCGAAAAGGTGAACAGTTTCCAAACTGTGTTGTGCTAGTCCAGTGCTTATTTGTTTTGTAGATACATTTGTTTTATGTTGTTTTAATCTTTTTTCCAAGAACTGACTAGTTTCACCTATGTATGATTTGTTACATTTACCACAATTGATTTCATACATGACGTTGGTATTTTTGTTTTTGGAGATTTTGTCCTTAGTTTTTGTGAGGATCAGATTTTTGATCAGATTTGATTGATTTGATCTAAAGGCTGGAATGCGACATTAATGTCAAATTCCCATAAGTACCTTGAAAGTTTTTCCCCCAATCCTGAACAATACGGGATTGTTACAAACTTGCTTGAATTTCTATTGGTTATACTTAAAGTGTTATAACCAAGACCACCTTCCAGTAACGTAATTTAGATGTAAACGTTCCACTGAATTCAATAGAAGATATTGATTTGGCTGTAGAAAATTTGACAACTTCAATAGTCAATGCGAAAGCCGCTTCAAAATCTAAAGTTAAACATAAATTTAAACAACAATTTTTGATCGATGTTGATCTACAGTTTTTGATACGACTGAAAAACATTCGTCGACGCCAATATCAACGTACTAGGGATCCTTATTTGAAATTTATTTATTGCGACATTCAAAAAGAGATCAAACGTCGTTTAAATTTTATTCGTAGCGCAAAGCGTAGTAGAAGGCATAAAACTCTACTTAAGGCCATTTTGGAAATTAACTAAAATTCTGAAAAAGCCCCAGAGGTCAATTCCTACTTTGAAAGATGGAGAAAATTTATTTTAACTAACGCAGAAAAAACTCAAAAAATTAGCCCCAGTTTGAGTCTGCTCATGATTTTAAATTAAAATTTATGCTCAAATTTCCCTAGAGTTTGATGATATTCTTTCTAAGCAAAATGGGTTCGAAAGTTCTTGTGAGACAAATATTGATGAACTTGAATTGATTTTCAAAAAATTTAAATATATGAAAGCTCCGGGGGAAGATGATATTTTCTATATTCTTATTAAAAAAAAATGCCTGAAATCACTTTAAATTTTTTAGTTAAAATCATCAATAAATGTATTCACTTGGCCTATTTTTCCAATAAATGAAAAAAAAAGCCAAATTAACTCCAATTTTGAACCCTGGAAAAAGTGCTTCACAGTCTTCAAGTTATCGTCAATTAGTTTGCTTTCTTTTTTAAGTAAACTATTTGAGAGAGTTATTTTGAATAGAATGATGATTCACATTAATCAGAATTCTATTTTCCCTGATGAACAATTTGGATTGCGTCATGGACATTCTACTGCACATCAACTTTTGTGTGTAACTAAAACGATTAACGCTAGCAAATCTTAAGGTTATTCAACTGGTGTTGCTCTTCTTGATATTGAAAAAGCTTTTGACAGTGTATGGCACAAAGGTTTAGAAGCTAAATTGGCTCGATTTGATTTTCCTGTATATCTCACCAAAATTATTCGAAATTATTTGGCTAGCCGAACTTTACAAGTAAGCTATCAAAATTCATGCTCTGAAAGGACACCCATTAGAGCTGGTGTCCCTCAGGGTAGTATACTTGGGCCAATTTTATACAATATTTTTACTTCTGATCTTCCTGATGTTCCAGAAGGAAAAGGTAGAAGATTATTTGCTGATGATACTTTGCTTTCAGCCAAAGGTCGAAATTTACGGGTGGGTAGATTGCAAAAAAATTTTAACTCATTTTTGAATTACTTGACAATGTGGAAAATTTCTCATAACGCTTCCAAAACTCAACTTTTTTTATTTCTCCATAAGCCAAGAGCTCAATTTTTTAAACCTCATGAAAATCATTCCATAACTTTTAATGGGGTTTCATTAGAATGGTCTGATCACGTGAAGTACTTAGGACTTACGCTTGATCAGAATCTTACTTTTAAAAATCACATTGAAGATATTCAATCTAAACGTAATAAATACACTAAATCTCTTTATTCTCTCATCAACAGGAAATCCAAGTTGTGTTTGCGAAATAAGATGCTTATCTACAAACAGGTGTTCAGACCAGCGATTATGTATGCAGTTCCGATTTGGTCTTACTTAAGCTTGCCAGATTGCCCGGATTTATCCGGGTTTGCCCGGATATTTGATGCAAAATTTCTAAAAAGTCCGGTCCGGCCCGGTTGCCCGGATATTGTGAAAAAAGTCCGGATATTGCCCGGATTTTTTCACAATTTTCACAAAGAAAACAAAAAAAAAATCAAAGTTTTTGAGTAAGTTTCAGCAAAATCGATTAACGGTATGGAATTTTTCAACGGTTGTTTCAAATAATTTCGCTGATTTACTTTTATAAACCTTTAAATATTTAAGTGTTCCAAAAACTTCTTGGAAGTCTGCAATTACATTAATAAAATATCAATTTCATTTTTTTAGCATTTTTTTTTTGCTTTTATATTTAATAACACCTACACTTTGCCCGGTTTTTGCCCGGATTTTGGATTTTAAAAATTGTAATCCATGCCCGGATTTTGCTAGGTTTTTTTGAAAAAATGTCCGGAATTGCTAGGCCCGGATGGGAGTGGAAAAAATTCTGGCAACCTTAGTCTTACTGCTGCACGACGAAGAAGAAAGCGATCCAGAGGGTTCAGAACAAAGTTGATTTTGTAGCTTCCACCTTGGCACAATACCGAAGATCTTCATCGGATTGCTGGCATTGAATCGATCGAAGAGATCATCTCTAACTTCAGAGGCAAATCGATGCAGTCTTCCATCGCAGAGATTCGTTCTCTTTATAATTAGTTTAATTTTAGGAAAGTTTGTAGTTTAAAGTTTAAAATATTTTTGCCATTACAGGATGTTCTCCTACATTAAATACTTGATTGCGCTCAGCAAATTTGAGTCTGATAAATAAATTTTTATTATCAAGTTAACTATAGAGCTCTGAACAGTTCATTATTTATCTGAACACCTAATTTAATGTAATAATGTAATATAAATGTTATTATGAATTGATACAAATAAAGAAATATTTAAAATCCAATATTTAGAAAACAGTTTCGTGCGCATGAGCAGTTTTGTACAAATATTCGATGTAATATTTGATTAAATCAGAATAAATGAATAATGAAGCTTTTTACTAATTATTTACATATTTTTATTTTTATCTTTCAACGTTCAATTATCTTTTTTTTTTTTTGCTTTATTCAAATTATTTCAAAACGTTATTCGGTTTAGTGCTAAAAAAAATTTAAAAAAATCGGTAAACCGATCGTCGATAGGAAAGAACAAACATATAGCTCAAACTTTTTATTGGGCTCATCCACCTTACAATAAAACAATAAACTATCCAAGTTTAACTGTAGCCTGATCTTGAATAGGTAAGAAAAGTAGCCACAGTTTCAGCACCACTTGAAAATTTCAAACACGCCAAACTGGAACGCAGATGTCTCAAAGTCCTGTCTGTCTTCTCCTCGAGAACCTTTCAAAAGTGTATGCGTGTGTTAAAACTGTAAGCCCGCGAAATAAAGAGCGCGATTGCAATCAACCAGCTTCAAACAGCTAGCCGGTTAACGACCTTGGCCGAAAACACCTGACCGGTTGTTGCCGGAGTGTAAGTTTCGTGGTCGAGTTTACCTACCTGGCTGGCTGCTTTCGGACAGACCTACGCCTGATTTTCTCGTTTTATTTTTCTTCACTCTTTATACCTATTATCGACAACAACAAACTGCCCAACCCGATCCGAAGCCGGTACTGAGTAGGATATCTGTAAAAACCGGCACCACAACACAACAACAACCAACAGCAACAGCAACAACTGGCAACCGGTTGAAGGAAGAAGGCAATTTTGGGGTCTGCTGCCGGAACGAATTCGGACAAGAATGGGGAGAACTACGTAAAAGAGCACAAGTCGACTCCATGCCGGGGGAACCTGATCGGAAACGTAATTTTCTTCTATAAATTTGTTATAGGAATAGTGTAGTATGTATGTAGTAGGAATAGTCCGTTCCCGAGGAAAGAATTCGACACTTGCAAAAATGAACTTTTATGGCGAGAATAAAATGAAATTTGAATTTCAAATAAGCTTAAAACATAATTCATATTCAGGAAACGATTGATTCAATCAATCTTTTACTTCGTTAGGAATAGTATTCATTGATTTACTCATTCGGAATTTAACCAATTCACAAAGGTGCGTCGTCTTTTCTACATGAGATGAATGCAGGTGTTTAAATCTAAAATATCAAATATGTGATACAATTGTTTTATCAAATTTCATTTAACAATTGATACATCAATCGATAAAATTTTACTTATAAAGGCAAATCAAATTTAATTGGTCTAGATTTTGTTTTGTATACCACCACTGCACTGGGGAGGAAGAGGAGAGTTTAGGGGGTAACCAAAACTCGCTTTTAGACGGAGTTAAGTAAAACTTTCAAAAACCGATCTAATTTTTATTTTAACAAATCTTTGCCCAACGTGTTTGAAAAGATTTTTTATGTTATCTTACATTTTATTTTTATCATTGAAATTCATAATTTTATTCATTTCAGCGACAGGTTATTTTTAAGGTTATTTAAAAACAATATTTTCCTAGGTAGATATTTCAAATAAGATATCACTGAAAAATATAAAATTATATCAAACGTACATAACTTTGTCATTTTTATCTATTTTTGAATATGTTATAATAATTTAATTTTAAAATATTACAAGAAACATAAAAAATTAGATTTAAAAGTGTTGAATATTACCGTCTAGATCATAGGTCGGCAACCTGCGGCTCGCGAGCCGCATGCGGCTCTTTGGATGCATAACTGCGGCTCTTTAGCTCAATGTGTGAAAATTTTGAAAATCCTCGAAATTTTCTAGAGTAAACGGACGCAACATAAGTTCCTTCAGTTCAGATAATATTTCCCAGGATTCCAAAAGAAAACAAAAAACTACTATAGAACAAATTAACAGCATCTTGTCAGTTTGCAACCAAGTTGAGCAGTTTTCCGTTGAATTTGATTTTCTGATTTAATCGGATAAAAACCGAGCATTTTTTTAATCGTCGAATAAAGTCCTCACTGTTAAGATTATGAAATTGAGTTTGTTTTTCTTGAATTGAATTTTTTTAAAATAAATTTGCTTTTCCACCGTTCTAATCAAATATGAACATCAGATGATGATTTTAATAATTCTTTGAATACAGATAATAATTGTTTTGTGTTTTAAAATTTCTTTCTTAAAATATTTTGTTTTTAAATTTTTGAAATATTGAATTCCATCTCTCAATGTTCCTTTTCAAATCCATGAAAAAAAATCAAGTTCTTCGTTCTGATTTTGAACATGAGTTCAAGTGAACAAAATTTTCAAGTTTGTTAAAAAATATTTTTGTATATCGGGAGCTGAGTGCTGGGCTGATTTTAGAATTTCATGTATAATATGAACATTTTTAGGTATTTATTTGAAGGAGAAACTTTATTTGGAAATGAAGCATTTTCTTCCATAAACTTTAATATATCTTAAGGTTGCCAGAATTTTTTCCACTCCCATCCGGGCCTAGCAATTCCGGGCATTTTTTCAAAAAAACCTGGCAAAATCCGGGCATGGATTTCAATTTTTCAAATTCCAAAACCGGGCAAAAACCGGGCAAAATTGAGGTGTTATTATATATAAAAGCAAAGAAAAAATGCAAAAAAAATTGAAATTAATTTTTTATTTATGTAATTGCAGACTTCCAAAAACTGTTTGGAACACTTAACTATTTAAAGGTTTATAAAAGTAAATCAGCGAAATTATTTGAAACAACCGTTGAAAATTTCCATACCGTTAATCTATTTTACTGAAACTTACTCAAAAACTTTGATTTTTTTTGGTTTCTTTGTAAAAATTGTGAAAAAATCCGGGCAATATCCGGACTTTTTTCACGATATCCGGGCAACCGGGCCGGACCGGACTTTCTCGAAATTTTGCATCAAATATCCGGGCAAACCCGGATAAAACCGGGCAATCTGGCAAGCTTAATATATCTTCTAACACCTTTTACATCTTTTTTTTTAATACTTAACCTAATTCCTAATTCTGCAATTATTTTTAAAACGTCAGGGCTGTTCAACAAGTTGATTTTGATTTTGGTTTTGGTTTGTTCTATGAAGTGATGCCAAAATAACGTCAAAAAACTAATATTTGAGTTTAACAAATCGATCCGTTGAAGAATGAAATACAGCGAAGCAAAGCCAAAGTTAGATTATTATGTAACATTTATTATTGTTATGGAAGATCCGAGATAGCTATCAAAACTAACATTGGACCCCAGCATATTTCTACATTGTCGGTTGAATCTATTTTGACGACTCCTTTAATTCAAGATACACTGAAATATAGCAAATCTGTCTAGAATTAAAAATATTTTAAAAATATTTTTTTTAAAAATATTTTTTGATTGTTTGAAATATTTGATATTGTTTTGTTTTGAAATATTGAAAAATTAGAATAAATTATTCACACAACGAATCTTATATCATTAAAATTGTTTAACATTTTCGGCCAGGAAACCGCCAACAAACTACTACAATGTTTAACATTACAAATTCGCAAGTGAAAACTGAGAATTCATTCAACAAATTAAAATACCAATTTGAAAAAAATCTAATAGATAAAATTCCAAATCACTAATTATATAAAAATTCAAAATATGAACTTGTGATTAGAATTCATAGAAACTTTGACAAAAGGATCAATCTGAATCCATGATATATTTGAGACTCAGAGGTTTAGGCGTTATTTTTAAGATTTCATTAGCATGGAGAAGAAACAACTTGGAAGGGTTACAATTTTGAACAGAATTAAGAATTTAAACTTAAATTTTCGCTATCGGAAAATATAATTCTTGAAACCTTTTTTTTTTATTTTATCAGAAATCAAAATGGGAACTAGAGAATCGGAATGCGAGTAATGAAAAAAATTTAAAAGAAATTTTAAACCCCATTTTATAGACCACATCTCGCGACCGATTGTTAAATTTTGACCATTTTTTTTTTCAATCCGTAAAATGAGTATTTATGAATTAAAATTTGTTGGTTTATTTATTCTAAGGCCCGGATAATATTTATCGATTTAAAATGACAGTTGTATGCGCATAACAAATGAACCTCAATGGATTTTAACGGATGTTCAAAACCAAAAAAAATTAAGGCTTTTTTGTAGAATTTGAAGAAAAAATATTTGTGACAAACCCTCCTATAGTTTTTTTCAAATTTATTTAAATCATGTAGTATGCATTTTCAAGATATAAAACTTTCAATGCATCTTTTTAATATTTCAACAGAACACATCGAAAGTCTATTTTTTTTATCTGGGAAAAGGTGTTAGGAAAAAATTGCACCGGAGTTTAAAATGATAAATTTTATCAGGTCACAATGCTAAATCGCCAAAATTTCAACGTTACTAAGCTGTACGCGTTATGAAAATGTATTGATTCAGAAGGAAGAAAATCGCTTCCGTTTGCCAATAAAACAACGAAAATCTGTGGCATTGTGAAAAAGGATAATAAAACTGAGTTAACATCAGGATGCAATGTTAGCGAACACCATTATTTGTAGTAAAAATAAAATGAATTGCGGCTATTTGAAACTTGGACATTTCCTTAATTTGCCATTTTTGGCTCTTCTGTCTCGAAAGTTTGCCGACCGCTGGTCTAGATCAGTGGTTTTCAAAGTGGTCCCTTCCGCCCCCGTTAGGGCGATGAGAGCTTTCAGGGGGGCGGTGAGCTCAATTTTGAAATTTGAGGGGGGAGCGTTGGAATGGCTAAGGGGGGCGGTTAGGTCGTAGTTCACTTCCATAAATCACGAAACAACGTAGATTTTTAATAACAACAAGTAAAATCGATGGAAAACAATGAAATTACGTTACAAATCTAAACATACTGCATAAGTTTGAACAGGATTCAATTTCAGATATAAAGGAATTATACGGGAGAGTGGGGAATCATGGGCCACTTTTTTTCGTTGTTCCATAACTTCTTTATTATAAAAGACTAGCTGATTTTACCCGGCTATGCTCGGGTTCACATAAAACATAAATCAAAATGAGTCGTTAGACTTTGAAAATTTTTAAATTAAACTAAATCATTATAGCAATTTTGCGCATCTTTGGCCATAGTTCAGCTTTTTATTGAGATTATTCACTGTGTTTATCGTTTTCATATTATAGAAAAAATTAAAGGTATGAGCTATAAATTAAAAGACATATAAAATAATTTCCCTTAAAAGCTTATTCATCACGATAAACATTTTTTTTCATCCACCATTTTTTAGGAAGCTTGAAAAGATTTTGACTTTTATTTGTTATCTTCAAATGATCAAATTGTTTTGATATCTTCCCATCTTTTGGATATCATTCCACTTTTCAAGACGGATGATCTCCCTGTACAATGGTATATTAGACCTTTATCTACTTTGAAATTTCTAAACAAACATCCGAATCTGGTTAAACCATGTTGAAGACTCACATTGCATGTTTAAAACTATTTGTGTACTATTTTCGATTTTTAATTTCACACTGTTTTATGAGTACTTGGTCTTAAATGTGAAATTTCCACATTTTGATTTTTGAAGTTTTTGAAAACAACCCACCTCTGAACCGAAGTAACCATTTTAATTTTATATGTGAGTTACATTTCAATGTTCCTAATCTTGGACATTCATCCCATTAATGCTTGTGAAGTGTGATCAATTTTAAAGTTCATTTGTTTAAATTCGCAGTACTAAACGGTTCAACTATAAGTTTTATATAAATTGGATGGTAGAATTGAACAAATTGACTCAAAAGTTATAAATTGGCCAAAGAAATAGAACTGCATAAAACTGAAAACCTCAGATTTAATTAATAAAAGTTTCATGTAATGGATTTGTTTCCAACGGAACCAAAAGTTTTTCCAGATAATAGACGATCAATTTTCTAATCCCCCGTCAAAATTCCCCGACGGCTATTAAAGCGTTGAAATCGAGGCCTTCAACTTATAACTTTGAATCTTATTATTTTTTCTTTCTCTATGAGAGATTCTAAAAATTCGACAATAGTTGGTTCATATAAGCTGGAATTTATGAAAATCGGTTCATTCAGCTGAAGAAGTCAATTCACTGTTCACTGTTCAGGTCACTGTATATTTATGTAGACTCTCAAAGCACCCCAGTGGCGGTAGGGAGCACTTTGAAAATCA
This sequence comes from Uranotaenia lowii, assembly GCF_029784155.1. Classification (NCBI taxonomy): domain Eukaryota; kingdom Metazoa; phylum Arthropoda; class Insecta; order Diptera; family Culicidae; genus Uranotaenia; species Uranotaenia lowii. The sequence continues at coordinate 279,070,192 of NC_073692.1, read as the reverse complement.
CTACAATTCTATTCAATATATTTCTAACAGGCTAGTTGTATTTTTCAATCCAAAATGTAGGCTCATTATTGCATTCAAATATCTCCTACCAGTACCACGTGCTTAGAACAGAAGAAGGAATAAAAATACCCGCCAAAATTCCCCCTTTCAAATTTTCAATGCTCAGCAAGCTTTGATTTGCTTTCCAGTATACGTGAACTTTGAATGGTCGTTGCTAATGCTCGGCCCATAATGATGGTGAAGAAAAAAACCCCGCCAAAGGAAACGAAAATCGGCTGCCAAAATGGGTGCCATGACTTTTGGTTCGTGGGAATTAAATAGAACGTTGTATGGGAGGGTCCTTTTTCTTAAGTGGGAGGGGCTCAGAACTATTACTAAAACCTTACCCTGGTTCAACTACATCTCTGTACCAAATTTCAGGCAGATCGGTTCAGCGGTGTGGATTTGTATAAGGTGCATACAAACAAACAAACATATATAGTCCAACTCATCTTTATATATTAGATAAAATGAAAATAAAAAATGGTATTGTTTTCTACATTTTCAAGGTATCATAAGGTAATAAGTAATTTTCCCCAAATTCTGACTGTTTTAAAAAAGCAATATTTTTTGGATTTTGAAAAATGGTGGGGAATCGTGGGCCATTAAATCCATATTGACCAAATAACATGCAAAATTTATGCAAGCAAATAACATGCAAACTGTGATTTCATAATTCATTTCGTTATTTTAAAGAAAATTTCAGATGATGAAATAAAAAAGAGAGCTGTGTATTATGATCGAATAGATTCCAAAACCTGGCTCGCGAACGTTTTGGCAAAATTCCTTATATAGGATGGACAAAATATTTTTCATAACTCTTCATTTGGCATAAGAAAACGTTACAGATAGGTAAAACGTATTTTAAGTTCTGAATGTGTATAAATACATAAAAAATCAAATACGTGAAAAATCACGAGATAAAGTTTGAAATATGGAGAATCGTTTAACATTATTGAATCAAAACCGACCATTTTTAGACTTATAATACCCCCACTCCTTGGCTCAGAGCGCCTCTTATAAATTTGAATGAATTTTGAGTCTTACATCAACATAAAGCCAAAAGCTTAAGATTTTTCAACTATTCAAATTAACATTTTATTGAGATTTTCTAAAAATTTGCCCAAGGGGACGTTGAGCTCGAAAATTTCGCAAAAGGGAGCGGTGCGTGAAAAAAGTTTGAAAACCACTAGTCTAGATCATCCTGATCTCCTAACGACTTCTCTCACAAACTATCTAAAGACTTCTAAATCTAAAGAATCTAAAGACTTCTCTCACAAACTATCAGATCATGAAAAAAATCGCAATTGGACAATATAGGGAGTGCCGAAAGCGCCTTTGATTTTTAGATAAGACTTCGTTGTTGTAAAATTTCTATCATTTTTACTTTTACTTCACTTTTTACAACACCAGAAATGGGATTTTAAATGATGACTCATGTTAACCCTCATCCGTCCCAGAAATCGCTGGAGTGTAAATTTTTCACTCCTGATTAAAATCGCTATATCTTTGGTGAAAATTTTGTTTGGGCATTTCGTGGCTGATCTTCCGATTTTTTATCCGAAACTTGTTTTTTTTTTGGTTTTTCTAGACTTTAATAACGGCAAAAATTGCCATTTTTCCCTTTTGCCCTTTTTCATTAGTTTTTAAAAATCGTACTGAATTGCCCGACTGTGTGGTTTAAAGTATAATATGGTTAAGGTAAAAGATCATCGTTTTTTTTTCTAACAACTATTTTATAGATATCTTGGTCATATACGACTTCCATCTAATTCGATATCAAATAAGCAATTTCAAATTGCTTGGCACCTGTTTCGATGTGTTCTGCCCGGATTTAACAGGAACCCATTTTTTTTGATAACTAATGCCCTAGAACCGACAAGTCATCTGATGTCCTTTCAGTTATTGGTGACATTTTTTAAGATAGACCCCTATTTGAAAAAGATCTTGCAATGCATCATCTGATTATATCATCTGGTTGAAAAGAAATCAACTCAAGAACATGAGAAGCGAAAAGATGGAAGAAATAGAAGGAAAATGAAATAGTCGCTTTTGTATTTTTATTTAAAACCCAACAGATTACACGACCGAATATTCGGCCGAATATTCGTTTGGCCGAATAAATAGTTGAAAAGGTCAATATTCGGTATTTGGCCGTTCACCGAACACCACTATTCGGTAGGGGAGATAAGCGCATTATGAGCACTCCTTTTTTCTACAAAAGTACGTATTTTCTTAAACAAATTTTCATGAGGATTTGTTTCGTACTACCTATAGTATTAATTTTTCACCAAAAGGGAAATATCCTTTTCATCTTTACAGAAATATTAAATGATAACCAGCTAGGTTCTTAAGTGACGAAAATATTATAATTTTTAAGCACCACCAAATAAGCTTTTATGACCTTCAAATCATAAATTCATTTTTCACTTTAATCAATTTTAAAATGAGTTTTTACTTAAATTTGTTGACTTAGGGCGAACAGAGCACTATTAATCAAGGCACGATGAGCGTTTTCTGCCGTATAATCTAGCAGCGAATTCAACTCGATGAAGTCAACTAAATAGCTACAGCTTGACTTGTTTCATCTGTCGTTTTGGCCTATTGGTAAGGTGTTGGAGAGGTAATCAGTAGACTTGAGTAGGATTGCTGTTCAAGGGGATTTTTTTTCACATATCATTCATGATTGATTTTTTTGATTGTTACTTTATACGGCTAGTAGCATCATCCGTCAAACAAAACACCAGAAACATAATGAACGCCTCACCGTTTAATGCAAAATGCATCGATCATGAATGATAAATGACAAAAAAAAATCACCTTGAGCAGGAATCGAACACGAGTCTACTGATTACCTCTTCGACACCTTACCAAAAGGCCAAATCGTCAGTTGAAACATGTCAAGCTGTAGCCTTATTATTCAGTTGACTTCATCGAGTCGAATTCGCTGCTAGATTCCCCGGCAGAAAACGCTCATCGTGCCCCGATTAATGCCGCTTATACTGCCCCAGTGGGGGTTCTCATTATGCCCCTGTGACTGGTTTTCAGCTTTCGGCAAAAAATTTTAAAATGCATTTTTAAACGTTTTTATCTACTTTTTCAAGTTTCATCCAATTAGGCAATAGACTATTTGAGTGTCTGAACACGAAACAATGGTGTAATTCACATATTATAACTGTTCTCTATGGTTTAATAAGCGTTTTCCTTAAGGTGGCCATTATGCCCTTATCTCCCCTACATCTCTAGTTACGAGGAAGCTAAAACTATAAAATATATACAAATCGATTGAGAAACAATAAAGACACAGCGATTTTGAGCGAGGAGTGCCAAATTGACATTCAAGGTCTGATCTGTTAATATTTCGAAAATTCTCTGTTCTGTGACACAGCTTTTGATGAAAATTATCTCAAAATTCTGTGATATTATAGATTTTTCTGTGATTTCGGCTTCCTTGGGTCTAGGAGTTTTATTGGGCTTTCAAGGTGCATCCATTAAAGATGATATTTTATTTGGATGCGCCTGAATCAAGACTCAAGGGCCTATTAGGGTTAAAAATTCTCAAATCAACAGTCATGCATTAAACTTGTTGCTATAATGAGTTTAAGTAGTTATTAATATATGCAACAAGTTGCAAATTGTAGACTTTTTTGCACTGTTTTTAAAAACTGTATCGAAATTTGCCAACTACTTTTCGACACTTTCTTTTTTATAGAGCAACCCTAATACTTGACCAAAAATTTTCAGTTAAATCATCCAGATCGTCCACATGCGGTGATTGGTTATAATGCGCTGCTTGTAGGTTAATTCATGGATTTTCAGAGATTGTTATGAATTTGTATAAAATTGTGTATACAACTCGTTGCAAAATTCGATGTTTTCATAACTCGTGGTAATTATTCAATACGTCAAGCCTTGCTTAAATACCGTGCTAAAATCATTTTTATGCAGTCTGTTACATAAACAACTATTGTAAAACGTAAAGACATCAATAAAAGAATGAAAAATAGCCCTCAGCCTACCGTCTTTGTTGCACATTCAAATACATTGAACTCAATTGAAAGGCGTTTGATTGAGAGGACATGAACATAATTTCATCTCGAGTCAAAATTATTTTTTTTTGTTTCGATTATAGTCGTTTTACCATCTTTATGGCATTCGCGACTTTATCAACGATGCAGTTGGCGGATCGTTATTGAAAAACTTATCCGGTACAACTGTGTTCGATGTTTACTCTTGGGCTCGAACTCGCGGATATTGGCTCAGGAGACAACAGACTTGCCAACTGAGCTATATCACAAGCCCCGTGTCAAAATTATAAATTGTTATTTTCTTTATCGAAATGCAATTAAATCATGGTGTTAGAGAGAGCAGTCTTGTAGTTGGATGTCCAAAGCCAGGAACCTGTTAACTTCAATACGGTCGATTTCTGAGAATCTTTATTGAAAAAATGAATGAACGCAATTAAGTTTTCTATAACTTTAAATTTATTCTTAAAAGTTAATCATAAGTGGCAACCAGAAACTCGACACAAACATTAACAAAAAAAAACTTTTCTGTTTCTTTATATTTTGTTTCATATGACGTAATTAAAGCTCACGAGAGAATAATAAGATTTATTTTGACTATGAAATTTGGTGATGCATTTCGAGTTCAATGATACCAGGTGAATGTGAGTAGCCAATCAAGCTAAGCTAAGCTAAGCTAGCTAATTCAAATACAATTAACTCAATTCGGAAGTATTTTTGCAACTCCGTACTAAAATGTTTGTTTTGAAACAGTGTCAAAAACTAGTACTTTTCGATACAGTTTTCAAAATAATATCAAACAGAGCTACTTTGCGACACTGTTTTGATCTTGAAGGAAAAACTGCTACTGTTTTCTGAAGGTATGTACATATATGAACTTCATTCTTAAGTACACTCGACGTTATTATCAAACTCGGCAAGCCTCGTTAGATAAATTAACGACACATGATCAAAAATTAACTCTTTGTAACTTGTTGCATAGATAACGACTTTTGGTATGTAAACGGGTTTTTCAAACGCTTTACCAACTGATAGAGATTAAAATATTTCTTGTTATATAGTTTGAAAAATCGCTATTAGATACATGTTACTTTTCTGTGATATTAGTAATATTTTTTTCTAATTTTAAAACACTTTCTTCGTTCCAGTTAGGACTTCAATAGGTCTTTTTTCCAAAGCATTATTGAAAGCGTGAAATTTAATGAAATACTGAGTCGATGAAATCAATTGCCTAAAGCACAACAATTAGTCCGGACGAAAATTTATCCACACTCCTGAACGTTCGTTCAACTTTCTCGTGATGGATATAAAGTTTTTTTTCGAACTACAATCTTAATCACACTACAAGTTGATTGTTACAACACGTTTTAGGAATGGTCTTCTTTGTCTCAACCAAATGAAATTGCCCAAACTGGGACAGATTACAAACCACTTTAACCAATCGTCTCACACTGGGACGATGTGTCACTTTTACGTTCATTTGTTAGTGAGAACTGGATAATTATTTCTAAGTTTGAAAACTAATAACGATTACCTACTTCACCGATTCAAAACGTATATTTTCGAAATAACATTCGAGTTACACTCTCAACATTGAACAATGTCCCACTGTGTGCCACTCCCCCGGATACCTACCTATTAAAATCAACTATACACGTAAACGTACAAAGTGTACCGCCGTTATTTTTTGTGGTGCTGTTGTTCCTTATTTCGCCGTGATTGGATTTCGTTTCCAATTGATTCCCACTTTTTCCCACTCCGACATACCTATCACGAGACGAGCGAGATGAAATCAGTTCGAGGTCACTTTTGAAATGGAACTCGTCGTCGCGTCGTGGCTTCATCATTTCCATTCCGAGTAATTTGGAAAAATCCATTCCCCCGGGTAAGAGATGAAATAATCGTTGCGATTCCACACGTAAAAGTCGTGTAACTTTTGATTGGAAAAACATTCTCGCACAATTTACAAACGGAACGGGTCGGTTGAGTAATTGAATGTGATCATGTTGATCATGTGTATGAGTGAAATTGTTTTAAAATTTATAGAGATGCACAATACCAAAATAAGTCAAACTATTTTGCAAATCCATTTCCACAGAATTTCTTTAAAGTCGTTATAAAATTAAGCTTGGCTTATTTTATATGAAATGTGATAGATTTTTAATATTAATAAATTGATGGCATTTGCGACTTTTAGATTCTTCCAAACTTTATCAAAAAAAAATTTCTTTTCACTCATAGTTTATTTTTATTCAAGCACTGGAGTGAATAATTTTTATCTCGACCACACTGAAACAAATGCCTATTGTTTTTGGAACCTGAACATTTGACCGAATGTCGTCAGGCCGAATGATATTAGGCCGAATGGGTTATCAGGCCGAATGATGTTCGGCCGAATGGGACATAGGGCCAAAGGTTATTTGGTCGAAAATTGCTTGACCCAATGAATATCAGGCATCGTCTTTTCGCTGACATCTGGGATACTGCAACATTCCCGACCGACTGATTGCAAGGTTGCAGAAGATCGACGCTACTTTCCGTCGGCAACATGCTGGATTCCGATCCGGACGACCATGTGTGGACCACATCACAACGCTACGAATAATATTTGAACGAACCAACGAACTCCAGGACTCTATTTTACTGGTGTTCGTTGATTTCGAAAAAGCATTCGACCGACTGAACCACGAAAACATCTGGGCGGCTCTAAGGCGACGAGAAGTCCCAAAGAAGCTAGTCTATCTATCAAACACAACCTGATATACAGAGTAATCTCGAAGATCTCAACAAAAGCTCCAAGGCAGCAGGTCTTAAAATCAATGTCGGAAAGACCCAGTTGATGGGAATCAACACAGAAAATCCTTCCAATTTCGTGGTAGCTGGGCGACAAGATGGAAAAGTGGAGTGCTTCCAGTATCTTGGCGGAAAAGCCCGATTTGCGGGTTTGTGGGTCCCCGAAACATCTAGCGGTCTCGTCAGATCTCTATACGAACGAAAATCCGAATCTTCAACTCAAACGTCAAATTCGTATTGCTGTACGAATGTGAAAATTGGTGCACATGAAATGCGGTGACGATGCGAAAACTGCAAGTTTCTGTGAATCGCTGCCTGCGTAATATTATCCGCGCTTGGTGGTCTGGCAACTGGGTTAAGGACTTGCAAGTACATCACCGGTGTCATCAAAAGGCGCTAGAAATCGAGATTCGGGAACGTAAGTGGAGATAGACTGGGCACACGCTGCGAAGAAATGACTTCAAGATTTACAGAGTAACGCTTGACTGGAATTAAGATGAGCATGGAAGAAGAGGCAAAGCCAGAAGCTCGTGGCGGTGTAGTCTAGCTGCTGAAGTACACAAAGTAGACGAGAACATTGGCTGGCAAGAAGTGAAGACACGGGTTCCGGATCGCCAGCAGAGGAGATCTTTTATATCAGCCCTATGCGTCGGGAGATCTGCGCCGGACCCTAAGGTATGTAGGTAGGAATGGATGTTAGGCCGAATGATCATTGGGCTGCATTATCATCAGGCCGGATGGTCGTTAGACCGAATGCCCATTAGGCCAAATGGATGCCGAATGGATCCTTGACCAAATGGACAGTAGGCTGTTGTTTGGTATCCCTCTTTTTTCTAGAGGGGAATAAGGAAGAGTGAGGAAGGCTCTACAATTAACACACGACGTATTACAGGACACGACACTTAACGTTCTTACGAACGCAAAAAGGAATCAAAATTACCTTTTTTGCCGACCGGTTTCGGGCTCGATGTTGCCCATCAACAGGACGATGTCCGACTGATCACATGATGAAATTACTAGCAGGATCATACTACGAGTTTCGTAGTATTCATTGAAAGATGGTTCCTTTATGAGATTTTCCTTTTGGTGAAGGTGAAAAGCGGGGCACTTGGAACGTCGCCGGGTGCCTTCCAACTTTTGGCCTTAGCACGGGCAGCAAACTGTCTCCACAACCACTTTGGTTCGCAAAAACAAGCCACCTTCCATTCCTTGGCGCACCGCCTGTATAATATTCCTATGGAAAAGGCAGAATTTGAAGAGGAAAAGCATAAAATCCTTGAGGCAGGTTTTTGAACGGTTTTGACAACGAATTAGTCCTCAAAATTCTCCAAAAACATGCCCGAAAAAAGTACGAAGTGATGAAACTACTTTCAGGCCAGAGAAGGAAAAGCCCTACAGAGTAAGCCGGCCGTTCCACCCTAAACTAACTAATGGCATAACAAAAATCCTTTCTCAACACGGTCTGAAAACAGCATACCGTCAACTGGGGCAACATGCAACAATTTTCAACTTCAATGGCTTCTAAAAAACTTATGTTCACAGTTAATCGTACCCTTTATGCATCAAAAGTTTTAAGGATGCTGGGGCATCAAATTGGCGTAGTTAAAAAAATTATTGGTTTCCTCGGTTATTTTTAATTTTCTAAAAACATGCGATTTTCACACTCCTTAGAAAATGGGTTAACTTGCAACAAACTTTGTTTTTAATGAAAAAGCTTATGAACACGTACGAAAATTCATAGTTTTTAATATATTTGCGATGCTTTAAAGACCATTACGCATGACAACACCAATTGCAGTAGTTTTTGGGTCTGTAAAAACAAATTTTCACATTTTTTCTGAAAATAAGGATGCTGCATACATTTAGGGGTTAAATAATACTACGAAAAATTCTACAAGCTGAAATCATAAAAATAAATGCTTGGATGAAAGAAATTTAAATGTTTACAAACGCGTGATGCAAAACATTCATATTCCAGCACATGGAAACGAGATTTACAAGGTATTTCTTTGATTTGCATTTTGTTGCATTTAACCCCAGACACCTAACTGAATTTTAAAAATATCCATTTAAAAAAATTGGGTGATTGTTCGAAAAACATTTTTACACCAACAATGTTGGTATAACATGAGGAAACCTGTAAAAAGTTTGTAGGTAATTTTATCAAGCCGATCCGTCATACTGGGTAAAGTTTTTTTCGGCATCAAAAAATGTTAAAATTTGTACATTTATTGCTAGATTTTTCAAATTTTACATAAAAATAAAAAACTTAAGACAACTAGCTTAAGATGCGAGAAATTATGTCACCATCATTTTGTTATCATTAAAAGATAACTTTATTACAATACATTAAATTAAAAATTGATTCAATGTAGTGTTATATAAATGTTGCATCGAACCCCGCTGTTGCATAATGCCCCGTTTGACGGTACAAGAGCAATAACACCATTAAGGATTGGTTGGTCTCCTTGAAGGATAAGATTCCGCAAGATGAGCGATCTGGAATCTATGAAATTTCCTGTGAGAGTTGCCCAGCTGTTTACATTGGCCAAATTGGCAAATTCAAAGTTCGACTTAAAGAACATAAGAATTATGTAGACAACAACAGGGTCAATGAATCTAGCGTAGCTGCTCACGTAACATAACGGATCACTCCATAAACTGGGAAAAAGTGATCTATAGGAAATGTGTACGAAAAGCCTTACATTTGAACGCATTGGAGTCGATGTTCATTAGTACTTTCGAGAAGCCGCAAATGAATGAAGATGACCCACCAATTATGCCGCCGCTTTTCACCTTCACCAAAAGGAAAATCTCATAAAGGAACCACCTTTCGACGGATCCTACGACACTCGTAGTACGATCCTGTTAGTAATTTTTTCGTGTGATCAGTCGGACATCGTCCTGTTGATGGGCAACATCGAGCCCGAAACCGGTCAACAAAAAAGGTAATTTTGAATCCTTTTTCCGTGTGTGAGAACGTTAAGTGTCGTGTCATGTAATACGTCGTGTATGAATTGTGTAGTTAAGCTCTTACGTTGGCATAAATCCCCTTAAAATGAGTGGAGGGAGGCTCTGTTACAATTTTCCACATAATTCGAGAATTCGAGAATTAGTCAAACAAATGGAACCAGATTTGGCATGTGAGGGTATTTAGATACGAGAAATGTTTCAAAGATTATTTGATACCCATTTCTTCTTCCAGTGGAAAGATTGACAGTTGGGGGGGGGGGGGCTTTCATACAATTTTTATTGCAAAATTCGATAACTTTTCGAGCAAACGGAATCAAATTTGTGTGGGAGGATTTTTGGATATGAAAATTTTTTCATGATTGTTTGAAACTCTTCTTGATAAGCATTGTGAGGATAGCAAGAGGGGTGGGCCACATGCAAATTTTTTGCAATACTCGATAACAGATCAAGCGAGGGGAACCAAGTTAGGCATGCGAGGGTTTTTAGGTGAACGAAATGTTCCCAAGATGGTTTAAAGCTCTTCCCCCTTTCATTAGAGTAATATAAAGGGAGCCCCCTCCCATACAATTTATTACAAGACTGGTGAAATAATCGAGCAAATGGAACTAAACATGGCATGGGAGGATATATCTACGTCTGCCTCATCCACCGATCAACTAGAAAAAGGAAGTTAAACTTTTGGGTCGGTCAAGCTATCAACCAAATTCTAAAAACCGATCATTGTCCCCACACACACTTTTGTATGGTTTTTTTTCAAAATTTTTTTTTAACATTTTACAAATCGGTTCTTGAACTTTTGATAGGGTCAGAGCCGATGTGCACTGCTTCACGACCGATCGAAAATTGTCGGTTCGGGAACTGACGGCTAGAGGCGCTGATGCCGTTAAAATGTTGTTCCCTAAAGTTCTACACAAGTACACTGAGGTTTTTTTTTACGCAGTATTTCGTCCCGCGTAAAAAAAAACCGCGTAAAAAAAAACCGCGTTAATTCGAAAATCCGCGTAAAAAAACACCGCGTTATTTCGAAAATCCGCGTAAAAAAAACCGCGTTAATTCGAAAATCCGCGTTAATTCGAAAATCCGCGTAAAAAAAACCTCGTTAATTCGAAAATCCACGTAAAAAAACACCCCGAAATTCGAAAATCCGCGTAAAAAATCCATTTTAATTAAAAAATTTGCGCAAAAAAGCACGTTACTAAAAAAACGCGTAAGAACCATGATTATTTGAAAATTTGCGTACAATGATAGTTAAGATAAAAAACAAAATCAATTAGATTAATAGAATAGTAGAATATAGTGAGGCTTATTTGACAGTGTGGAATTCAGATCGTCTCATGTCTCATGTATCAGGTCTCATGTTCCATGTCTCAGGTCTTAGGTCTCATGTCTCATGTCTCATGTCTCAGGTCTCATGTCTCAGGTCTCATGTTCCATGTCTCAGGTCTCAGGTCTCAAGTCTCAGGTCTCAGGTCACAGATCTCATGTATCACGTTCTTAGTCTCAGAGCTAAGATTTTCCCAACTACAAAAAGATTCTAAGTGTTTTCCTTTGGAAAAGTCTTAGAATATTTTCTCTGAAAAACCGCGTTAATTCGAAAATCCGCGTAAAAAAACCGCGTTAATTCGAAAATCCGCGTAAAAAAACCGTGTAAAAAAACCGCGTAAAAAAAACCTCAGTGTACATAATTGCGTTTCTCTCATTCGCCGATCTCGAGATGGCGAGATGGCGGAGATTTCTTTTCAGTGGGGAGCTTGAATAGGAAGAGGGGTGCACTCATACTTTTTTCAATAACTCGAGAAATTTAGCATAGAAGAGATTGGGGAACGAGAAACGTATTCTGATGATTAAACAGGGGGTCTCTCATAATTTTGTTTTTAATTACTTGGAAAGTGATCAAGCAAATGGAACCAAAATTTGGCTTGCGAGAGAAATTTTATACTAGTTGAACCTTTATTATGACAGAATTTAGGAACTTGTGAAAAAAAATACAGAGCCCTAATTTGTGATACAAAATAATGATTGAAAAACAAATATAAGGACAGGGTTTAGAATTTTAGAAGGTATAGCAAAGCAACCGGGTATTTATTATAGAACCACGATTAAATACACTTAACAGTGGATTGGAGCCTTTCTTACAGAACACAGTGGTCCAGAACAAACATTTATCGTGACAAAATAAATAACGCAAAATATATACGTTTGAGACATATGATTTCTTCTGCAAAGTTGTTAACAATTATGAGGGCCGTATTTTGAAAGAATAGTTTATTAGAGCGTGTCATCCTCCTGGGAATTCGTAATGCTTATTTCTTTCAGGAGCTAGATAGAGCAAAACTATGTTCTACAATGTTGTAGATTTAAACTTTTTGACAAACTTTGCTGAATACATAAAAGTCGTACGATGAAACGTTGTAATTTTATAATTTTTTAAAGATTTACATATTAGAAGGTGTCGAAAAAAAACAGTTTTTTGACCATAACTTTTTCAGTACAGTATTGATGTATTCAAAGAAATTCCACCACTGGCACTGCCTGAAGCTGCGGAAAATTTGTTGAAGAAAAATGATATTTCTTAGAGCAATTGAATTTTGTTAATTTTGTTCCAAATATTTATAGAAATAATAAAATGTTTAAGATAATTTTAAAATAAGAAGCTAAACAATTCAAAACAATATCACGAGTAATGGTTGGCTTGTGTGTTGGTACTGGTTGTGTTTCTGATAAAAAAGGATTAAAATTGAATAAATTTTCATAAAAAAAATCATGAGAAATTACGATTTTCAAAATAAAAAATCTCGAATTTAAAGAAAACCCTATCTTCATTTTTTTCAGCATTGAATACTCATATCTCAAGTTACATTTTGCAATAAATTTAAGATTTTTAGGTTTGCACAAATCAGAGATATTGCAGCTCAAAAATGGTCAAATTTGAACACATTTGTGCTCCTAACTTTTGCAAATGAAACAATAGTTCCCTATAATCTTTGAGAAAAACTTGCGCATTGTTATGCTGATCAATTGTTTAGAATATATCATTTCTGTATAATTTTACTAGAAAAAGTTATGGCCAAAAAACTGTTTTTTTTTCGACCCGTTCTAATATATAAATCTTTAAAAAATTATAAAATTACAACGTTTCATCGTACGACTTTTATGTATTCAGCAAAGTTTGTCAAAAAGTTTAAATCTACAACATTGTAGAACATATTTTTGCTCTATCTAGCTCCTGAAAGAAATAAGCATTACGAATTCCCAGGAGGATGACACGCTCTTATAAACTATTCTTTCAAAATACGGCCCTCATAATTGTTAACATCTTTGCAGAAGACATCATATGTCTAAAACGTATATATTTTCCGTTATTTATTTTGTCACGATAAATGTTTATTCTGGACCACTGTGCAGAGTATAAATTATCTTTGGAAACGTATGACACAATAATGGACTCCTTATTTCTGAATTATATATGATTAATCAATAAAAAAAATCGAAAGCAAAAATTGCCGAATTCAATATAAAAAAAGGCCAGTACGTTTTTTTGGGGATATGCGAACTGATTTTCAACGAGTTCATTTACTATCAATATATTTCAAACTGTTTAAGTTGGAGAGCCACATTTCTCGACGCTCACTAGTGGTCAAGGGGTTAGCCTCCTAAACTTTCACGATAGATGGCGTGGGATCGAATCTCAGCTGTTTGATGAACTCTTTGTCAAATTTGGTTACCTTTTTTGGAGCCAACATAAGCATGATATTTACCATGGAATATAACAATTTTTAATATTTTTTTTTGTTTTTAAGATATGACCTACAGGAAAAAAATCCAATTTTTTTTAAACTAAATTCATCAAAATCGTAAAACCCAGAATAACAGACCACTAGGTTACAAAATTTCAATTGGAACATACAAATCTACGGACATCTTCGTAACTCGTCGAGCTGAGTCGATTGGTTTATATAAAAGTGGGGTCTTGGACCCTTAATTAATGATAGCCCCAACCGACCGTTCGCAATGCCTTTCTGTAAGAAAGCCAAAAAAAGGTATACATTAAAAAAAAATGGAATAATTTTCAGCAACAAGCTAGGAATCAATAAAAATCAATATGATGACCATCAAAATTAACTGCTCATTACATCTACAATACAAACAATTGAACTCATGAAGTCAATCAAAGAAGTCTAATTGAATCTATCATATTTGTATTTGAATCAACTATATCATTATAGTTGAATCTACTATATTTTTTGTTGAATGAGTAAAATTAACTCTGCGATTATAGTTGAATCTATTATATTTATAGTCAAATGCATAAAATCAACCATACAACAATAGTTGAACCTATCATATGTACTGTTAGACTGAGTCGATTTGGGGTCATTTTTGAGTTTCTCAAACCCTGGGGTCTAAAAAGGTTTTTATGCCAATTTATAAAATTCCTAAAGGAAATTTTCCGCTGAACAACTTTGTCGAAGACACTAACTTTGTATCTTATTAGACAAAAAAGTTGTTAGCTGTTTAACAGGGGTATGTCTTTTGGCATTGATAAACGATAAATTCAATTGACATCACTGCTCGCGAAGTATTGCATGAAAAGTATTCATGCAATACCTCGCTAGGCACCCAATTTTTATGTTGACTAAACAGATTTCACGGGCTAAACCGAAAAGTTATACACTTTTCATGGGGCCTGTGATATAGCTCAGTTGGTAAGTCAGTTGCTTCCTGAGCCGATGTCCGCATGTTCAAGCCCAAGAGTAAACATCGATCACAGTTGTACCGGATAAGTTTTTCAATAACGATCCGCCAACTGCAACGTTGATAAAGTCGCGAATGCCATAAAGATGGTAAAACGACTATAATCGAAACAAAAAAAAACATTTTTTATACTCATACATTTTTATAATACATGATTGGTTTTGAATGCTTTTGTCATAAGTAGAGAGTATTATTTTCTAAGCGTGTAGAAAAAATGGAAAAAAATATGAGTACCGGTAACGACCTCTAGCGACTCATCGCTGAGTTGAAAAAATGACGTTGAATCATTTGAAATCACTGTTGGTTCTTACGCACGCTTGGAGGTCCAGCGCGATCTCTGGATATCTGTGGTTAGACCTTGCATCTTGACAGCCATCGACCAGGCGTGAAATACGCCTGAAATCTGGTTGGCCTACCTTAAGGTTGCCAGAATTTTTTCCACTCCCATCCGGGCCTAGCAATTCCGGGCATTTTTTCTAAAAAACCTGGCAAAATCCGGGCATGGATTTCAATTTTTCAAATCCAAAAACCGGACAAAAACCGGGCAAAATTTAGATGTAATTATACATAAAAGCAAAGAAAAAATGCAAAAAAAATTGAAATTAATATTTTATTAATGTAATTGCAGACTTCCAAAAACTTGTTGGAACACGAAATAAACGAATGTATCCGGCTCAAAGAACCGAATTATCGCGAAAGAAATCATACACCGTTAAACCAGAGAAAATCGATGAATCCAGTTTAAATTGACGCGTTTTTCGACCTAGCCTTCAATGTAACTCGATCTATAAAATTTACGACTTCCAATTGTTTACCGCAAATTTGATAGCCCCAAATCTTTTAAAGGATAGTGGTACTTAACATTAGGTGCTGTTGAACTTGTTCCGCTCAGCCAGACTTTCAATTTCCAAGATCAACAATGAATACGAGTGGTGGTCAATCAAGCAAAGCTGAGCCAATAAACCAGAATAGGTTGATCCATAAAAATGTCCAACGAAGGTGCGGTTGCGATCGCGTGTTTTCGACTTAGTGTGATATTCATTAAATAAAAACCGAGCGCTTATTCATCAATTTCTCCAACCTATTTCGAAACAAAAATCAACCACTGGATCGCGTGTAATCCATCATTCCGAGAGCACCGGACAAGAAGATAGTGATACATTCATTCCCGTCAATAACCTGTTTGTCTTTCGGCACTGCTAATTTGCGACCAAAGCACTTTCATCATTTTCAGCGTCTTTTTGTTGTCTTTTCATTCTGGTTTGGAGAAAGTCGAGCCGTTGTTGGTTCATCCCATGGACTACAAATCATGTCATGATGGAGTCATTGGTGTCGAAATAATGGTTTGAACTATTGCTTTTTTCTTTGGGAGTTGTTTCTCACTAAGTTTTTAATCTGTTCTCCAAGCGGGTCTAATTTCATAAAACAATCGGCAATTTTCAGCTCATTACACAATTTTGCATACTTGTGCAAAAATCAACGAAGATAGATTTGCGTAGCTACTAAGTCAAATACGCCGTATAATCAGATGAGGAAAACCTTGTCAAAACTATCTGACATAAGTAGTACGAACATGGAATCAGATCACGCTAGTACTACTTAGCTAATGCGGAGGGCCCATTTTCAAGTAACTGTAGGATCGTCGTTAGCAAACCGATGACTGAAATCGAAAGCTGTGCGTTGATTGTTGAAGTCAACTGCCTAGAAAATCACGCCAAATTCAAGGGAGAGTTCAAAATAACGACGAAAATGTGAAGCAAAACAATACGTTGATAAGGTTCAATTAGGAAATTTTATGAGCGTGACTTTCTGTGCCTAAGGTTCAAGCTTATAATTAACACCTTGTTATCAGTTAAAAACATCAACGGGGGTCAGAATGTTTTCCCAACTTTTCTCACCTAACCTCACTGATGATTCAACATTGTTGTGTAACTCAACATAGTGATATAACAATTTGGAAATTTCTAAAATATCGAAAATTTTGACAATTTTGTCAATTTTGACAATTTTGACTACATATTTTGACCATTTTGACAGTTTTGACAGTTTTGACAGTTTTGACAATTTTGGCAATTTTGACAATTTTGACAATTTTTACAACTTTGACAATTTTTACCATTTTGACAATTTTGACAATTTTGACAATTTTGACAATTTTGACAATTTTGACAATTTTGACAATTTTGGCAATTTTGACAATTTTGACAATTTTGACAATTTTGACAATTTTGACAATTTTGACATCTTGTGGTCGTACTCCATTGTACTGGGGTATTAAAAATAAAATAGCAAGAATTCTACTTGAAAAGAAAGCAGATTATTCACATCGATTTCTATTGATAAAACTTACCTTTGACTTACTTTTTTTATCTGTGAACTGTGAAAACCTGGCTAGTATTTTTTAAGCAAATCGGTTCTGTAGATTGTTCCTGTGATAAAAAGATTTCGCCAGAATTTTTTCTCTCTCAAAAATACCGCATGAATAGGATCAAACAAAGTAGAAATAACAAATCCCCCCAGTAAAGTCTTAATCCCCAGAGCTGCCTCGACGATGGAATGGAAAGTGTGAAACAGAAATAAAAAAAAACTCACGCTGAACCTTCAGCACTTTTGTTAAATATCAAAGTTAATACCAGTTCTGTGTTTTTTCTTTTATTATTAACATATTCATCATTTGCATAATTCACAGAGTGTCTTAATCACTGCACTGCACTTTTACTAACTATCTAACTATAGACCTACAGCGCTACATCATACAAGTTAGTGAATACTCCCTGACTGAAACAGTTTTTTTTCTTCGTCCGTATCAATTTTACCTACTATTATCCAATCCTTTCGCCCGTTCGTTCGTTCGTTCGTGTTATCTTACAAATTACTTAGCATTCACTCTCTCTGTCTATCTCTATCTTCCGACGAGCGCATCTCACAAATTCATTCACTAGGTTGAAAGGGGTTGTATTGAAGGGGAGGGCAATTAATATAACTTCGAGGGAAAACTAGAGGCGGATGAGATGAACTGAATTGAGCAAAAAAAAACAACAAAAAACGTATCTCCTGGGGTATAGAGAGCAGTGTTTAGTAGTCCTATTATGGAAAGAGAGCTTCGAATGGAAATTATCAAATTACGAACCCTTCGAAACAGTGTCTGACTACATACAGCGAGTCGGGGTCCATAGTTATGCATGCATTCAGTGTTATTAAACATCATTCATCTAATCAGATGCTGTGGAATCCATCGAAAGTGAGTTGGAGCGTAATAATTTTTGTGTGGAAGAAAACAGCTGCTGCTATCTTTGTTCATTCTTTGAATAAATTATAGTTTAGATCATTCGTTCAAAAATTTTATCATAAATATTAGAGAAAAAAATTAAACTCACCTCGTGTTAGCAAATTAGCGATTATATCAAATTTTATATAAAACAGTACGTTCTGTAGAAACCTGCTAGCAGCTTGTTGTAAATTTCATGGAAAATATTCTACATTTTTAAGGTTTATCGTGTCGTAGATGAAATTGATTTTGCTTCCTTCAAAAAATATCTTACTTAGTTAATTTGTCCAGTTTTAATCGGCTAAAAATTGTTGAATGCATCATAACTAAAATTTATTTTAAACTGATTCAGATTAAATCGACGCATACAGGGGAAAACGATACAAAAAGGTGATCAAAATTGTTTACGCCAAAACGCCAAGCGATTTAGACTTATAGTGTCTTCGGAACATTTTATCTAAATTACAATGAACTTTTGGTAAAAGTGATTCAATCACGTAGCATCGAATAAGAAAAAAAATATTTTGGTAGGTATTTCTCTGTTAAGAGCAACCATGTCTTTGGCAAGTTTTAGATTGTAAAAAGTTAAGCAATTTTGTTGTAGACGTCAACATCGTAAAAGCTAAATAAGCTAAATATTTTAAAATTTTCTCGGGATCTCGAGAATTTCCGGGGAAAGAATCGTCAGATTTTTCGGTTCTCGGGAACGCTAAGAAGGCCGGGAAATAGACAATCTAGGCCGGTTTTAGCCGAAATTGCCCGGATATTTGATACAAAATTTGGAAAAGATCCGGTCCATCCCAGTTGCCCGGATTCATTTAAAAATGCTCGGATTTTGCCCGGATTTATTCACTTTATTTGCAAAACTAATAAATAAAAACTCTGATAAAGTTATTGGAGTTATAGTTTGATGATTTTTGCGACCAACAAGTTTCATAAAAATAGTCATATTCGGATTTTAGAAGTCTAAAACACGATTTACAAACTGACTATGTGCAAAAAAACTCCATGTGTTTCTAGCTATGATTTTGGTTGAGCATTAGGATCTTGCGTTGCAAATTTTAAAATGAAATGCCTAGATTTTACCAGTTTTTTAGATAAAATAGTTCGTATATGCCTGGCCAATTCCGCAAAAGATTCTGGCATCCTTAACTTGAAATCCTTTGGCTTCAAGGGCTTTATATTGCATTCAAGAATTCTAATTCAAATTTACCCTTCAATATTTAGAATTCAGTTATAAAAATCAGTTCGAGAAATGAGGCAAAAATCTTTAAACCAGACTCAAACTTTTTAATACAATTTTCTCAAATTTAGAAGTCCGTTTCATTACATTTTTCAAGCCTCCTGGCTGAACCAACTTCATTCTTTTAATGCCATTTTTATCTTTTAACTTGGTTTTCAATCAATTCCTATTCATATGGAGATTTTGTTTCCATTAACCTTAGTTCAAAATTATTCTTGAATCTTAAGTCAAAAGGTTTAAAAAGAAGTCGGTCTTGTAAACTCATTCAGCTGTAACTTGCCTCCCTATGCCGAATTTCATTCCCTATGCTGAATATCACCGAATATATTTTGTTGAGTTAAATAAGTAAAATGTTAAGTTAATCTTGAAAAAAAGATGAAATATACACAGCGAAAATTATTTCCTGTAAAATGACGCAAATGTCCTGTGACAAAAAGGAGCAGGATAATTATCGTAATTTTTCAGGTCGAAAACATGATTACGTGACATTTAATTTTTAGTGTACAACTTTTTTACAGGACATTTGCAGTAATAATAAATGAATCTTCGTTAACTTCTAAGGAAAACAATTAAAAAATTACAGGTTTTGTTAATTACAGGTGATTTATTTTAAAGGTTGCAGTTTTCATTGACAGGTAATAGTCAATTTTTTTTCTGTGTAGAGGCATCTTTTTTTTATTTAAAAATTTACTCTTCTTTCCCCTTAAATACTCAAATTCATCAGGGGCGGATGGTTACGAATTTTGATTGGCTTCCATTTCTGGTTTTAAATTTTCATTTTCTTATGAATTCCACTGAAATGAAAAATTTGAAACAAAAAACTAAGCACAGAAGGATCTAAGGAAAGGTAGCTAGAATTTAAACAAACTTGCAAAATCCAACCATTGGTTTTCTATCCAAAACCCGGCCATCATTCGGGTAAATGTGGTCGAAACCAAGTTCAACAAAAATGAAGAACGAAAACATTTTAAACGTTATTTTTTAATCAAAACAAATAATCAGATTTTAAATGACTTATTCCATGCACCCCTTAAATGTAGAACCGATTTTTGTTTTTCAATATTCTATTCTACTCTATTTTGTTTATTTATAGAGGATATTAACCAACTTGGTCATTCGTTTTTTTTTTTTCAATATTCAAAAATACATCGCACACTATTAAAAAATTAATTTATTGAGCTTTATTTTCCATCAAATAACTTTCAGTTACCTTTTTTAGCATTGAGTATGTTATCGTTGAAATTTAAAAATTTCAGTAAGGAAATAAAATGATTTTAACAATTATTCTTTATATGAAACATAACTTTGAAAAAAGCTAGCTATATAAAAAAAATCATGCAAAATGATTTTAAGGAACCATATTTTAAGCATAAATAAACGTGGTTGTTTTAAAAGGCCTTTAACGAAAACATATGAAATTGTGCTAATTGAAAACTAGATTCAAGAATAAGGTTGCCAGAATCTTTTCAGCACGTACCCGGGCCGGAGAATCCAGGCTATTTTATCGGAAACCCTGGTAAAATCCGAGCATTTCATTCCAAAATGTCGACCAAATATTTGGGAAAATTTATTCAAAATCCAGGAATTACTCAACACAAATCAAGAAAAAAAAACATGAAAATTGTTTTTCTCTTGCAGATTTTAAGGCTTTAAAAAAAATTTCATGGTTATTTTTATAAAACTTAATCAAAAAATTTTGTTTTAGACGTAAAAATAAAAAATTTAACAACACAATTTGTTTTTTTTTGTTTGCTTGGCATATAAAGTGAATAAATCCGCGCAAAATTCAAGCTTTCTTTCAATGAAATCCGGGCAACCGGGCCGGGCCGGACTTTTGTCAAATTTTGAAATTAATATCCGGGCAAACCCGGATAAAACCGGGCAATCTGGCAACCTTATTCTAGAATGAACAAACTATCACAGAAATGAAATTCTCATTGAATTTTTAAAAGAATTTTTGTGAATCATAAAGCAAGTCGTTATCTGTCATTTGTATACAAATCTAGCAAAAGGATCAAGTTCTTCGTATATCTATAATAGAATTTCAAAAAACAACCTGTATATATGAATAAAAAAAAATAGTATACTTTATAGATTAGCATTATGTCAATATTTCTGAAATATTATTTCATCTAAAGAACGCATTTCGATTAGAGTTATGATAAAACAGTTATTAAGCTTCAAAAACGGGTTTCTTAGCGTAGATTATCCGTGTATTTTTTTATAATTAGCCCATCAGAAGCTTTTTGAAATTCAATATCTTTTGTTATCATACCCTTATCGAAATAAGACCATGGGATGAAATATTTCTCATGATTGAAGCTTCGTGAAAAACGATAACAAAAATAAATCGGCCGATAGAGACTTAAGACTTGAGAAAATTTCTCAAAATTTACAAATTTCAGACTCATTGAATAATATCTTTCTGTGGTCTGATCGCCCAAATTTAAAATTGGACTTTATGCAAGGCCAAAGTTCAATTTTATCTTACAACTTATACGATTTTCTTAAGTACTTTTGGGCACTCTAGTGACTTTTAACCAATTTTTAATAGATCGAAGGCTTTTGAAATTATCATATTTAATATTCTCTTCTTCTGCAATTAAATATTAAGATGATTCAGAAACACATTGAAACGCATTTACGAATAAGTATTTCCTAGTATTGTTTCTTTTAAATAATATTCATGTGACCGCACTAATAAATTTCAAACCTTATCTGCATGTATGGGTCTTTTAAGATTCAATGCACTTATTTTTTTGGGAATAAATGGATCTATTTCATCACCAAATCACTTTTTTATGTAAATTAAGTATAAATTTTAAGATTTTACTTTTATTTATTCCATGTAGCTGAACATAAAATTCCGTGACGTCACAACGTGTTTAAAAAAAAAATGGCAGCAAAAAAAAATTAGCACTGGTCTAATGTACACTCAGGCAAATTTTTATTATAATTTTCATAAGATACGTCTTATGAAGCGCCTTTTAAAGTGTAAAATTTATTCTCATAAGAGTCTTATGAAGTTCTTTCAATTTTCATACGAAATTCTAGTTAAAAATAGCAGAAACGGTATTGTGAACAAATAATGAACACATTCATTCCATCAGTCATTTTTCAACAGTCAAATGAATTAGATGAGTTTTTAATTTTTTTCTTCTAAATTGTAAGTCTGAATTGAATTTTTTGTGAGGGTCAAACATATTTGTAAACTCAAATTTGTTTTTTGTTTACTTTTGAGCACATTGACCGGGAAAAACCCAAGGTCAAAGAACCGAAAGTGGCCGAACAACTTCTTTGGAACCGGGTTTTAATGTGCTGCTGATGGCGACCATAATGTATGTAAATCCAAACAAATTAGGCGAAAAATAATATGAAAGTTTTTAATATCAATTGTTTTGAAATATTCTCATCGAACGTGACATATCCTGTTTTTATAAGACCCTCTTATGAAAAGTAACAACCTCTCATTGAATTAGGTGTTCATCTGCAGAATTCATTCGAGTCATAAGAGAATGTTATGAATTTCTATGATTTTGATTTTTCTTAAGGCGCCACTTCATAAGCGAATCTTATTGAATTTATAATAGTATTTATCTGAGTGTAGGTCATTTAATTTTTGAACTTAGAGGTATAACATTCTTGAATGTGCGCAAAGAACCGCAAAAATGTTATACAATATATCAAAAAAATGTTTTGCAAACGGTGTGACGTCATGCTGGAATGGATGAAATAGTACTACAGTTTTCCAAAAAAACGTACATGATTATTTTTATAAAACTTGCTCTTAACAATTATCCTTTTCGGACGCAAAAATAAACAATCATAATCACTAAATTGGAGTTTTTTGTTTGGTTTTGCAAAATAACGTGAGTAAAAATCCAGGCAACAATTGTTGGGCCTTTCCAAATCTAAAAAGAGCTTTTAGACGTGAATTTGTCATTATTTATTTAATTAATTAAACACAATAAAATGTAGATTTTTTTCCTATTAAAGTTGATTTATCATTGGTAAAATATCACGATCAATCCTTCCAGTTTTAAGACAAATTAGCGCTATAATGAACTAGCGTTGTTACCTACATAAAATCACTATTTTCAGATGTTAAAAAACCGAAATTTTTTCGAACAATTTTTTTCAAATTCAAGCTTCTCGAATGTCTTTTGAAAAAGCTTAACCACTTTTCGGGAAGTCAACTTTTCAAATGAAAATGTATCGCATCTAAATGGAAAGTATTGTTCAAAATCAGTCTACTTGATCGATTAAAAATATTAAAATTTTCATATTTAATAGTTTAGAAGGTTAGTTAATTTCTAAGATCGTCCTATGAGATAAGATCAAGTTTGTGTTATAAACTTCTCAATTGCTCTCCCCAACTTCAACGGTTCCACAGCATATCTAATTCACAATCAACTAATTTCATAATCCTAATGTATTTGAGCGGCACGTTTTATTTATTTATTCAACTACCTAACCTATTTTAGCTCGGATTAAGTTTAAACTTTACAATGTCTAAATCAGTGCATATAAATTGTGTCGTTAAGTTCTTTTTCTTCTTGCTTGTCATAACTACGGATAAGTACAGTAGGTTTTTAGGTTGGTCTTGGGGAGAAATGCTGTCAAACATTAACTGAACAAACGAAAAATAACCAACCCTCAGGCAACTCCTTCTTTATTCCTAGGGTCTATAATTTAAAAATTATCAACAAAAGCCCCTCTAAGGTCTCATGAATTTTGGACTTGGAATTAACATGAAGTCTACGTTTTCCTCCAGAGCGGAAGAAAACTAGCAAATAACAGATAAACAAACAATCGCTATCATTATCTCTACCACCATCATTTTCGTCTGACTTCCCGGCTGCCTTATCATCATCAGAGGCAAACGAATGATGGATGGATGCCAACGATGCCAACCGCCGACCGATGATGAGAGATGTCGCGCCCTCAAAAGATGCCACATCGTTTCTGCAGCGGTTTTCGCTTGACGGAAGGCCTCGTTAACTGGATCGTGTTGCTGGCAGCTTTCGACTGGAAAGTAGGACTAAATGCGCTGATCGTGGGCTGGCTGATCGGCATGGCGGCACTGTATTGCTGCTTCATCTGTTGGTGGCACTTGTTCGCCAGGTAGCGGAATACGCTGGCCACGTTGACGTCCTCCTTGACCGAGGTTCGTATCAGCCGGCAGCCCAGAGATTGGGCCAACGATTCGGCCTCATCGAACGACACCACGGCCTTGTCCATGAGGTCGATCTTGTTCTGGACTAGAATGGTTGGAATTTCACTGCACTCGTTCTCCACCTTCACCTTCCAATCTCGGATGGCCTCGAATGAAGCCCTATCGGTTGTGCTGAACGTCAACACGCAGGCCTGAGCCCCCCGATAATAGGCCTTCGTGATGGCATCGAACTCTTCCTGTCCGGCTGTATCCCACAGCATGATCCGGACGTCTTCCCCATCAATCTCGATCTGCCGTTCCAGAAAGTCGACACCAATTGTTTTCTTATAATCCTTGGTGTAGATCCCCTTGCAGTATCGCTGAACCATCGAAGTTTTCCCCACTCCACCATTCCCCACCACGATCACCTTCAAGGCTATTTCCAGTTCCTCTTCAAGCATGATTGCCTTTAATCTTTTCCGCCCTAACACTTGTCTCAGCGGAAAACTTCAATTCGTTCTGTTGTAACTAATTCCACACAAAACAGTTCCACTATGCACAGATTAATCCTCTAATTCCATTACCCATGGCAACCCATTGTACACAATTCAATCACTCCAACGACCAAACAGTCTTTCTGTGCCCTCAACCTACAACCCAGAGCCAATCGTTTCGGTCATGGTCACCGTGTGATTTTGTCCGCTTTCTGCACCGCGTCTTTACGCGTCATCTCATTTCTCGGGAGGCGTATGGGGTGGTCCGTCACGCGTGTCCCAACTTTCTGGGACGAGCTTACACGGTCCAAACTCCAAATCGGAAGCCAGTAGCACCCGACTGACTTACTCGCCCTCGTTCCTCTGCTAGCGAGCAACCGAGCAATCAACCAACCGTATGTGTCTGTGCCAATCGAATTTAGATTTTCCGCGAATTTTCAGTTCCGTTTGGCAATTTTCGTTTTGGGTCGTTTTTTCTTACTGTCGGATGCCTGCGGTTGAACCCACCACCCACTTGGTTGGGCTGTCTGTGGAGGGGTGTCAATTTTTGTATCTGTTTTCTTTGTCAAATACTAGACTCGGATGGGTGACCTGCGGAACCAAATGAAACAAATAATAACACGTTATGATCGCGAAAATGATAAACTTTTTTTCTGTACAGAGGTCAAAAAGAAAATAAAATAGAAAGAATAATGAAATAAAACCATCGTCCGTTTAGTTAGGAAAAGTCGTCTAAATGAATAAAAATAGTGGTACCAAAAGGAAAAAAAATCAACAGTCGAGTACAAAATAAAGAAATGAAGAAATATGAAATAACTACACTCTAGAAAGTCACCAGATCACCAAAATTTCTCGCTCAATTCATCAAAAATCTAACTTATTTTTTGTTGTCATTTGTTGAAATTGATGTTTGACGAAGTTCCTCAAGACCTACATACCAATTAAAGTACATTGTTTATACTAACTTCATTCTTTGCTTATTTTAAAGTTAACATGTAAACAAATGAAACCCCCAGGGATTTATATCTAATCTCATAAATAGGGTAGCTTAAAATGATTTCTTTTCGAACTTAGCCTTTAGAATTTTCATTATGCATTAAACTTAGTGACAGTTCTCAATCAAAATGTCAAAACAGAACACGCTCATGTTAGATTGCACATGTTTGAATTGAAATTCCCATTTTTACACATTTTTTATATGTTATGTGTGATTTGAAAAAATAAATAAAAATCCAAGCAAAAATTCAAATTACCGGAGGTGGTATGAATATCTCTACAATATGAGTATTGAGTGCAAAGGCTAAACGAGTAGAAGTCGAATTTCGTTGTCCGACGCCATTTTGAAATCCAAGAGGCGGTTTTCGCTCAACTTAAAAATACTGTGAATGACTGAAAATTTCATAAAACCCCCACAACATAAGTATAAGTTGAAAGGGATCAACGAGTAGAAGACGAATTTCGCTATCTGATGCAATCTAGAAATCCATGATGGCCGCGATTTGGTTCACTTTAAATATGGGTATTGGGTGAATGGGATAAGATAGAGAAGTCGATTTACCAAGATGGCGGTTGAACTTAAATATGCTGTAAATGACGGAAAATCGCATGGAACCCCGAATATATGGGTATTGGGTGAAAGAGCTAAACGAGTATAAGTCGAATTTCTCTATCTGATGCCATCTTGAAATCCAAGATGGCGGCTTTCACTTAACTCTTAAATGCTGTAAATAGTTGAAAACCGCATAAAACAACCCAGCACAAACCCCGATCGTTTTTGGCAACATTCGTTTTTTGCAACATTCGATTTTGGCAACATCCGATTTTGACACATGGCACAATTTTTCTTCCAACGGATGAGCGAAAACAGATAGAAACGCAAGCGTACGCGTAAATTTTCTTGATTCACTTTTAGGTTTATATTTTTAATATTTTTTGTAAAGCATCGCAGCGCTTATGTATTTACACCACTAGAATTGATATGAAATTGGTTTCTGGTGGATATAAATTTATACCGCGTTATTACACACGAAATCCAGTGCTAAGTTGAATTTAAGTTCTAGAAAATCTGAAAAAAAAAATGCAAATTTACAAAAAGTTCGAAAAACAGCTACATTTGAAAATTCATCAAAAAATCTGTGTTTCGTACTCTGACAATCTAAAAATGCAGAAATGTGCCAAATTACGTCAACTTTCCAACCCTTATTTCAAAATTTATCTGGTGTGACTTAAACAACGACAGTTGATTGATCGAAAAGTAGGTATTTTATACTACTTTTTTTGATAAAAATTAAATGGTCATGATTTTTAAATTTTCAAAAAATATATATCCCTTCGTGTAACGGATAGCTTCTAACTTCAGCTTTCTTGGACACTGAGTGAAATTTTTGTATGAGCATTCCGTAGCTGATCTACAGTCTTTTATCCGAAAAATGTATTTTATTTTAATTTTCTTTCTTAGACTTCGAATAACGGAAAAGTGTTGTAGGTGAATAATGTCTAAAAAAAATTGAGTTACATTACGAGGTTTCAAAACTTTTGACATGATAAAAATCGTTCGAGAAACAAGAGAAATATAGCAGTTTTAAGCGAGGAGTGTCAAATAACACTCAAGGTCTAATTAAGGAGTTTTTTTCCTGGTCTTTTAGGTTGCGTCCTTCTTCTTCTTCTTCTTCTTTCACCAACATAGCCAAAACGTGTAAGCATCCTGGAAAATGAAAAGACTTGCGTCCTTCATTTTTCTTTTCAACGTTATCTCTGTTACATAAAACATGCATTGCAGAAATAACTGCGGCCAGGCCAACCATGTGGTAAATACCGCAAAAGATTCTGGAGCAAGGGGAGGAATAAAGCGTGGAGTTCCCTACCAAACGCTTCATATGGATTACTTTTATACCTACAGCAAAATTTGAAAATTGCTACACTAATCTAATGACATTGTGTATTAGGAAATTAATACAAGAACAACGTTTTAAATAATGGAAAAGGTTGGATCTCACCAAATAAGTCTTGAAAGTTCTCGACTAGAAATCTCTTCCTCTAGTCCGGACCAGCTGACTTTAAAATTCCTTTCGAACTTCCCCAACCAGGTTCAGCATTCCGAAACAATGCACAAACCACTCTGAGAACTACCACCAGTCACTTAATCTATCATTTTTCACTGTTTTGTTCTAAAATTTCTAGATTTATTTTAATTTAATTAAACAATTTTATGGACGAAAACAAAAACGCGTGCGTTGCCCAAAAATCATGGCTTACTTCCCCTGGTCTTTTAGGGTGCGTCCATAAAAAAAAAGTCATGATGCAAAATTAAAGATTTCAAGAATTCATTGAGGGTCCCCGAAGAAATTGTATTATTTGGACACACCTGTATAAAGTTACAAGCCGAAAAACTTCCAATAGTGTCATTTTGACACTCAAGAGCGGATAAGGGTAAAAAAAAAACAAATATAAACCTTAGACTTAAAATGACAAAAATTAGATGAAAAATAATGCATAATGACAAAAATAGCAAATAATGCAAAAAAAAAACAAAAACTATAAACAATACAGAAATTTACAAAAGCATCAGAATATGTTAAAAAAAAAATTAATTTTATTGCCTTTTGTCTTGTTTAACCTCCATCACCTTTTTTGCCTAAGTTTAACTGGTTTTGACTTTTTTTATTGTTTCTTTTACATTTGATCTTACTCGATCTTATTCTATTTTGGTACTTCTGATTTTTATCCTTTTTTTCAAATTATTTGATATTCACATATGCTGTTTTGGTTTGTTTTATCTATTTTATTTAGTTTGATTTTTTTCAATTATTTTCCTATTTTGTTCTAGTTTAACTTTGTTTCACACATTTCTGAAGAGTTTAATTAGTTTGAATGAGATTTAAGACCATTTAAAGCGTTTTAAAGATCAGCAGAATCACCATCTTGGGTGGTGTCAAATAGCGAAATTTGACTTCTATTCGTTAAGCCCTTTCACTCAATACTATATTTTGAAGTTTCATGCGATTTTCACTGATCTATAGCATTTGAAACTAAGCGTCTTTTATTTCAATATGGCATCGGATAGCAAAATTCAACTTCGACTTCTTTTACCCAATATCAATATTGTAGGGCTTTCGTGCGATTTTAAGTTATTCACAAAATTTTAAAGTTCAGTGGAAGCCGCCATCTTAGATTTCAAGATGACGTCAGATAGTGGAATTAAACTTCTAATGGTTTAGCCCTTTAACTCAATACTAACATTGTGGTAGTGATAAACAACATTTTAAAGTTAAGTGAAAACCGCTGTCTTGGATTTCAAGATGGCGTCTTGAAGCAGAATTTTATTTCTTTTAGTTCAGCCTTTTACCCAATTCAAATATTCTGGAGATTTTCTGCGAATTTAAGTCATTTACAGCATTTTAAACTTCAGTGAAAGCTACTGTATTCGATTTCAAGATGGCGTCAGATAGCGAAATTGGACTTCTTCTTGCTGTTCTTAATACTACAATTGTGGGAGTTTCATGCGATCTTGAGTTAAGAGAAAGCCGTCATCTTGGATTTCAAGATACCCATTCTCAATACCCATATTGTGAGAATTTCGTGTGATTAATAGTCATAAAATCATTCCACTGAACAATAAAGTGGAAGCCATCATCTTGGATTTCAAGATGGCGTATGATAGCGAAATTCGACTTCTACTCGTTTAGCCCTTTCACCCAATACCCATATTGTAGGGGTTTCATGGGATTTTCAGTTGTTTACAGCTTTTTAAGGTTTAGCAAAAGCCGCCATCTTGAAATTCTAGATAGCGTCAGACAACGAAATTCGACTGCAAATCATGGTTTCATCATTCATAACCAATCCCACATTTATTTCATTCAAAAAGTCTGTCCTCATTTACTGTACTAATGATTAATAATGGATGAGCAACTCATCCAATGCGTGTAATTGTTTAGCTTGCGAGAGAATTTTCAAAAACAGCTATTTATATGGCTTTCATAGAACCGTTATAAGCAAAAAATGACGCCATGTTGATGGATTTACTATGGCAAGTATTGGGAAATATTTTTTCGGCTTACTTTTAATCAATTCTATTGTGTTTCATTCCAATTTCGTATAATACATACAATTTTGTATATTGAAAAATATTTTTCCACAATTTTTTAATTTAATTTTTCCATCAAAATAAAAATTTTATTAAAATTTTCTTATTATACACGTATTAAGAGGAGCATTTGTTTTAAGATACTATTTCATACACATTTTACCAAAGATCTTGACCGGCATTAAAAAAGGCTTACAGTATGTTTTATGAAAGCTTTATTAAACCTTTGGTGACTAAAATCTTACAGCATATTGATTATATCGAAACATACAAAATTTGTCATGATGACGTTCTGGCCAGTTTGCTAATGAGTAGCTTTACTAGAGTTTTGGTGATATATTCAATGCGCTTTAGCTTTTAATGAAGATTTATATTGTAGTAGAGTGAGTTGGTTTTGGGTCATTTTTGAATTTCTCAAACCCTGCACGCAGCGAAAAGATTTTTTATTTCAAAGGAAAGTGCAGCGAAAACAAAGGAAAATTTCCTTTGATTTTGGGATAAATAAAAATTTCTTTGTTTCAAATGCATTTTCGTTTGTTTCAAAGAATTTTTTTTTTGAAAAATCTTTGATTCAAAATATTGCTACTTTGAAACAAAAAACAGTTTCTTTTGATTCAAAGTTGCTTTCTTTTGCCACAAGGTAATTTAATTTAGATTTAAAAGCATTTATTCATTGAACCATTTTCTATTTATTCCAATTGGAAGTATTATTTTCTGTTGTTTTGAAATTCCTATTAGGAATTTCAAATAATAAAACGAAAGGATTTCAAATTTAAAATTTATTTTTATTCACAAATAAATGAAACACTGGGTCATTCACTGGTTCACTTCAATCGAATCATCCGATTTAAATTTTCGTGGACCTGATCGCTGGATTGGAGCGGTGTCACCTCGGTTGAGGCATCCAGGGACTTGGAAAACCATCTATCGGCCGTGGTCCTGTAAAATTTCAAGCACTTATTAAAAATCTTCAATATTCATTCTTTAATTAACATAAACTTACCATACTTTATCCTGAATCCTCCTAACTAAGCTAACTCTGATCCACATTTTCACTCGATCAGCCAAACCGTTTTAAATTCTTCTTACTCAATACAAAAAACCTTCTAAGTTTAAAGTTTTTGTTTTAAAAAATTATTCCTTTGCATTGAATACATTTTTCTTTGGTTGAAAGAAAATTTACTTTGTTTCCAAATACAAATGCAATTGCACAAATGTCTTTTGAATCAAAGAATTTGTTTAAAATCAAAGTCCAAAATTACTCGATTCAAAAAATTAATTCTTTCTTTCAAAAATTATTTATTTGAAACAAAACCATAATTCATTGATTCAAAGAAAACAGGAAATTGAATCGAAAAAATGATTTTTTTGAATCAAAGTCAGTTTTGTTTTGTTCCAAAATCCAAGTTTTCTCTGCGTGTGGGCTTCGTTTTGGTTAAAAACTCATTCATGATTTTTCAGAATTTTTAAGTAACGTTTACATGAGTAAATTTGAACTTTTTGGTTTGATGAGAAAATTCTATATTTTGTACTGAAAAATCAACATCATTTTTGTTCCTTCTGTGGAACTGAGTCCGCTGATTTTTGTGCCAAATTATAAATTTTCTAAAGGGAATTTTCCGCTGTAAAACTTTTTCGAAGACCGTAACTTCGTATCTTATTGAACAAAAAAGTTATTAGATGTTGAATGAGGGCATGTCTTTTGGAATTGAAAAACAATAAATTCAATTGACAACACTACTGGGTGACTACTTTTAATGCAATACTTCGCTAGGAACCCAGCAGTGATCCCAATTGAATTTATTGATTGTCAATGCCAAAAGACATACTCCTGTTAATCAGCCAATAATGTTTTTGCTTTATTAGATACGAAGCGGAAAGTTTTCTTTAAAGAAAGTATAAATTGGAACAAAAACCATTAGCAAGCTCGGTTCCACGGAAGGAACAAACATGATGTTGATTTTTCAGTACAAAATATGCAATATACCCATACAAACCTTAAAGGTCAAATTTACTCATGTAAACGTTTCTTAAAAATTCTGCAAAACCATGTATGAGTTTTGAACCAAAACGAAGGTTTTTAGACCCCAGGGTTTGGGAGATCCAAAAATGACCCAAAATCGACTCAGTCTAATACTACAGTCCTAACGATGTTTTGCTGACCATAATAAAACTAAAATTGTTACTTGGGATGAGATGTTGCAGTGAGTTCAATTCTTACTATATTATTTTTTTGGGCCAATGTTTCTCTTGTTTCGCTTGAATGTAGTGGTAATTTTGCTTGGGAACTCGAGTCTTTATGCTTATATGCCTTTATCTTAAGAAAATATGGTGGCTAGTGCAATTATCTAAAAACAATCCTGTTATGGGAATTGAACTGTAAATATTTACTCATTTACTTACTAAGGATCTAATAAATTGCAAATGACGTTTCGTTATTGAAAAATGGTTAGATTTTATTCATCTGTCGTGGTTTCAAATCAGTGGTTTTCAATCTTTTTTCACTCACCGCCTCCTTTTGCAAAATTTTCGAGCTTAACGCCCCCCTGGGCAAATTTTAAGAAAATGTCAAAAATAGGATAATCTGGATCGTAGGAAAACCTTTAGGTTTTGGCTTCATGTTGTTGTAAGACTTAACTAAAAGTTCTTTTAAATTTATATGAGGCCCTCAGAGACAAAGGTGGGTGGGTGTATTTATAAATAAAGTAAGTAAGTGTAAAAATGGTCGATTTTGATTTAATAACGTCAAAAAATTCTTCATATTTCAAACTGAATTACGTGATTTTTTATTTATATGATTTTTAATTTAATTTGCATACTATTTCGTTCGAAAATAAAAGGCAAATTTTCGAAAAATATTTTGAAAATGGCCAAACATAACAACTTAAAACCGTGATTTCTCTAAATTAGCTTCTTTGCACTTATAACCTTTTTGCTCCAGTAATCAATGTAATGTTTGATGGAAAATTACTTAAACTAGTTGATTCGGTCATTTATCTTGAATTTTGGTAAACAAAATTCCATATTCACCATTATTTGCATTATTGAAAACAAATTAATAAATGTCAAGCTGATGAATAACGTAAAAAATAGTATTATATCTTGATATCTGAGTTTGATTCCTGTTCAAAGTTATGCAACATTCACGGGTCTAAAAGTTTAAATTAGATTCGGCAATGTTTGTGATAACAAAATAGATTGAAAATTTATCCATGGCAAATGACACAATTGAATTTTTGAATCGATTAAACTTGAAATAAAAAATCTCTAACCTTTAAAAATACTTTCATATTTTCTTTCTTAAAAATCTATCATTAAATCACAGATGGCGCCTTTTTACACAGATTTTTCCGGTTTAGCAGTTTTTTGAGACATCAATACATTTTAAAGATTATCAAGCATTGCCTTCCAAAATAAACCTTTTTTAGTATAACCCAAAATTATCTTACAAAATAAGATCATCATGATAAGCGTATGCAAAATTTGTGACAATTTAAAAAATCTGTTGAATACATTTTTAGATAAAAATATTGAGTAACTGAAACAAAAATGTACTTGCAGCTCTGTAAAATTAAAGATATTTTTGTCTTGAATCTGATATTTAGTTATGTAACTTAATTTCATTGTTTTACATTGAACTTACTCGTTGTTATTTCAGATCTACGTTGTTTCGTGATTTGTGAAAATGTGAATAACGACCTCACCGCCAACCTGAGCCCTTCAAACGCCCTTCAAATTTAAAAAATTGAGCTCATCACCCCCCTGGAAGCTCTGAACGCCTCTAAGGGGCGGTAGGAACTACTTTGAAAACCACTGTTTTAAATCATCAGAAAGTTTTGTTGTTTCAAAAATATTGTGTAATTTAAAGTTACTAATACATTATATATCTTTATACTCAACACAATACGCCATTTCACCATCCCAAAACATTGTAGCGGAAGCCATTGCTCAGCACACCTCGGAGCGCAATTGTTTCGTTCGACTATCATATCTCGGCGCAATTCTCGGCATGCTTTCCACCATCGTTCGCGAGAGGCGGAATTCCGTGAATGAGCAATAATTTAAGCTTTTGTTCCAGCCAAACCACGACACGGTTACGGATACTGGGCCGGGCGAAATATAATTTCATGTGCTCGACCTGCAGACGTTCGCACATCAACCACAGCCCATCAAACCATCACATCATCACCATGCTAAGCCGAAGATGATGAACGGGTGTTGGAAGCTGCGCGATATAAACCCTTCATTGTTGTTACATCGCAAATGTTAATTGAATTTTTCATAAACTCATCATGTACGCTTTCATAACTACCGAAACCACCTGCCAAACATACATTCATCCGGGGTCTGATGGCGAATAAGATCCGGTCCCGGCCCGAAGAATTTTGCTTGCTTTTCAAAGGTTTAGGTGGCTTAGCCACCTTGATCATCTTCTTCATAGAAGCTATGTAAGCGTGAATGGAAGGGAAATGCATAAAGAAAGAGTGAGTTCCAGCCAAACGCGATCAGTTCCGCGGATGATGGAATGGAACGCTAATTGTGTGTTGATTTGTTCTCCCATTTTGCTTTGCAGAGCCCACCTTTGGGATCATCAGCCATGAACCGAAGCCATCCGGATTGCACTCACTGATCGCATTTCTTCTCCCAGCCCCAAGTGTTCGGTTACAACGAACGCTTGCGGTTCAATCGAAGATATTATTAAGAAAGCACAGCTGGTTCCCGCTCATTTATGTAACGTTAAATCTGATACAGACCGAAATGAGACGACGATAGTCGTCGACGAAACGTGGTTGATAGTTGATGGTTTCCACGAGCTTGCGGTTTCGCAGTGCCGGTCGATTTTACACAATCAATTCAATCAAGGTGATAAAACAAATCTTCCCCGACACCTTGATTTTGAAAGCGAGTTACATAGCGGCTGTTTTCTTGGAGTTCACTGTTTCATAATCGTTGGACGAAGTGTGCCGCTGCTAATCGTTTAAAGACCATAATATTCATTTTGAACAAATTAAGCGTTTGTTTTTTTTACATTTGAATTCGAACAATAACCAGATTTTAAAAATTTAATTTAGTTTAGAGTAACTAAGCCTTGAAAAATGCCTTCATTCCATCCCTTTGTCTTTGTTGGAAATACTATACTATGTTTCAGCAAGACGTTCAAAAGGTACATCTTTCTGGGAAAAGGTGACCACCCACGAATATAAGATTAAAAGTAACAGGACACGAAAACCGATTCCATCTAATCACATTGCTTGGGAGAAAACACGATTTCTAACATGAGAAATGGATAGATGCTTTCACCAATGATTATGGGAAATAAGAGATTGAAAGTTTTTCAATGCTTGATGAGGCTTCGTGAATCCGCAGAATAAAATGTTTTTGTACTACGGATTACTAACTAAAGGAATCAAATTAATTCATTTTTAAAACAAAGGTGTTCTTTAAGTAAGATACTTTTTGCTCGTTTCGTGAAACCGACGATCAGGAAAATCGACAAAAATATACTCGGGGTACTTGCCTATGGTTAGTTCTTTAGAGTTATAGCATTCGCAGATGAACTGAATGTCTTTCTTCGGAACGCAGAAGAACTTTATCTTATTTTAAAGGGTGTTCGGATCAAAAAGTGGTGAACTTAAATTCGCCATATTTTTTCTAATCATTCATCAAACATCACTCATTTTGTACACCCAAAGAAGAGGTTGTAAAATTTCAAAGCCGATCGGAGCTAACTATGTGCCGAAAATGCGCTGAAATGTTCTTTGCACCAAAGATGGCATGATTGCTTTCTGATGCAGGACCACTACATACAAACGTTCAAAAAAAACATTTAATTGGTTCATATTTTTGAATTTCGAAACGTATGGTACTGGTGGTCCACGTTTCTTCCTGTTCCTGTGTTCCAGATTTCTCTGCGTTCTCTGCTCCATGGTAGGCCCAACCGATTTATGTTTTTGATTATTTTAATGTTTTTATGTTAAAATAACTGAAAACATGAAGAAAGACAAGAAGAATAATAAAACACTTTTATTGTTCTTTGGGACTCAGACATAAGTTCTGGCTGTGGAAGTACGATTAGTGATTAGTGATTAATTGGTTCATATTTTTGAATATTTCATCCCAGAAACAAGGCAATTAAAAAAACATATTATCGACGGTGACAATCGAACCAACAACAATTTTTTAACTTCATATTGACATCCGACTGCTTACCCAGTGTACCACCTGAGTCAGATGAAGAACGAGGGTTTATTGCCATACTATTTCTGCCACGCAGATCACAAAAATTCACACAGTGTCTGGCGTTTCCGGGGGTTTGCCAGTATTATAATGGGAAAGGGTATAAGAAACGAGAAACTGTTTTTTTTTTTTGCTTTTCTACTGCCCGCTCACATACTCACGCACAGCCGGGCATCTTAGCCGGAGGTTGTTTTCCGGTGGTTTGAAACAAGAAAATGTGTTTTTTTCTGCAGTTTTCCGAATACCGCCTTACATACACACGCACAGCATTGACCGAGCGGATCAATTCATTCATTCGTTGGTTTCATCCTCCTTTATCTTGTGATGTGATAAGAAGGGTCATGAAAATGTTTTAACTTTGTTTCCTTCAGTCATATGCAACGCAGATGCGCTGGAAGGATAATACCAGTGGTCTCAAGTCGAATCATCGCCGCTGGCGTTCACGTCTTATGCCACTGACGCTGAAATATAGTGAACTCATGATTGGAGTAAAGGCTGAATTTTGAGTGTAGGTGTGTGTATAAAATTATGCTTCTATTTGGATTTTGAAATCAGATCTTTTGTTATCAAAATAGCGCCCAAGCAAGAAATGCCACGAATCAAAATTTTGTACATGTATCATGAAAATCTATACTACACGTACGCAGAAATCGTTGATTGTGTTCAAATCAACCACAGACAAAGTAATAATAGGGTTCGGAACACGTTTATTTACAACAAGGAAGCCTGGCTCTGTGAAAATCGAGAGGCGAGAGCAACTTTAACAAACAGAACAGCGGATAGCGCTTTCAAGCGCAACTCCAACTTCGCCGTTCGAGATGTTAATAGTTGATAAGTTGATAATATCGTCTACAATCGTGCATGAAGCTAAAAAACGATCCAGACCATCGACTTATACGTAGTAACTCCGAATCGCAACGATAAGCAAAATCTTACGGAAAAACAACAAAATATATGACAACAATTATATGAGCTCCAGCGGTTTGTCAAGTCCACCGTACGCGGCACGCTCCTCTATTGTTGAAATTTCGTTCCACATATGAATGCTGACGATTTTTATATATGTGGAGTCAAAATAGGTTGCCTGTATTTGTTTATTCTCGACAACATGTAAGATATAACTAGCCAATCCACGAGAGTTATATTTGGAGGGCAAAGCACTTTTCATTTTGAGCCAAAATTTCCAATAATCTGTATTATTCTGTGTAAAACGACCTATAAAAATAATCACTACATGCAAAATTAACAAAAAACTCCTTTGTTTACCAATGTAAACTTAATACAAAGCTACACAAGTACTTATTTAATGGTTTTCGTCTATTTATGATGTGGAATAGTTCTATCCTCCATCACGTTGATAGGCTTTTTGTTGAAAATCAGCTAGCACGTAGCTACTTTTTTGACATTTCACACAAAATACGAAAAAAGGGATTTTATGTGAGACTAGCTGATCCCATACGAACTCCGTTTCGCTTTCAACTTGGAATATGTCATGAACAGTTTGTATGAAAGTCAATTGCCAAGCATTTTCCAGATTCATTGTTAAGTAATAATTGCAAAAATATTGGACGATCACTTCGTCTGTCGTCTGCTACTAAATTAGAAATCAGGAATCAAAAACCACGTGAATAAATTTTGACTAAATCATTGCATAACAACGCCATTTATATGGACCCTGGCAAAATATTTGACATCTGAAATCGATTGCCCGTCCCTGAAAACT
Organism: Uranotaenia lowii; assembly: GCF_029784155.1. Taxonomy (NCBI): domain Eukaryota; kingdom Metazoa; phylum Arthropoda; class Insecta; order Diptera; family Culicidae; genus Uranotaenia; species Uranotaenia lowii. The sequence continues at coordinate 279,032,404 of NC_073692.1, read as the reverse complement.
ACCGTGTGCAAATTTTCATCCCAATCCGATGTATAATAACGACGATATTTCAAAAATATTGAAAGGTTTATATGGACGACCCCCTTTGCCGGCCCCTTAAACTGAATTGAATACCTGAAATCCATTGCTCATCTCTCAAAACTCTCGTGTACTAATTTTCGTATGAATCCGATTGATAATAACGACAATAACGCATCAAAAGTGAATAGTTAACATGGACGACCCCTTTGGCCGACCCCTGATTTTAGTTTGAATAAGTGAAATCGGTTGATTGTCCCTAATAACTCCTATGTGCAAATTTTCATCCCAATCCGATGTATAAAAGCGCCAATATCACTAAGATACTGAAAATTTAATATGGACGACCCCTTTTGCCGGCCCCTTACACTAAATTTGAAACCTCAAATTGATTGCACGTCACTCAAAACTATCGTGTATCAATTTTCATCTGAATACGATGTATAAGAACGTCAATATCGCAAAAACAGCGAACAGTTAATATGGACGACCCCTTTGGCTGTCCCCTTACAAAAAATTTGACACGTGAAATCGATTGCTCGTCTTTCAACACACTCATGTGCAAATTTTCAACACAATCTGACGAAAAATAACGTCAATATCGCGAAAACAATATTTGTCTTGTATGGACGACCCCTTTCAAAAGGGGTCATCCAAAAATCTGAAAACATTTTTCATCCTTCCTGGTCCTAATGAGTATCCATGCCAAATTTCAGCTCTCTAGCTCTTAAGACGGCTGAGTCTATAGAGGACAAACAAACAAACAAACAAGCATACAGAAATTGCTTTTTATATATATAGACAAGTTTAGGAATTCTGTACTTTTAATAAACAAGTATCAGAATTCCTAAAATCGACAACATCAATGATTATGAGAAATGTACCAATGCAATGGAGACATACTAGGTGACCTGTAAACTATTTATTTTGGTCAACAAATTGGATTTTTTGTCTGTGCCAACGAACACTAAATGAAAATTAATTCTTCGACACCAGGAATAATCGGATAAGTTTTTCAATAACTGTCCGCCAACTTCAACGTTGATATAAAGTTGCGAATGCCATAAAAGATGGTAAAACGACTATAATCGAAAAATATTTACACGGAATTTGTTATTCACTCATATTCAGTTCTACTAAGTAATGGTGGTTTTTTTATCTGGGTAATAAGGGCCAAATAACTCTTCATTCAGATGTCTCCGGTCAAATCCTACAGATTTGAATTCTTGAGAAAATTTTATATAAGATAAGTAGTATTTCAAAACATTAACCCAAAATGTTTTGAATAGTGTTCTTTTAAAACAACACTAATCAACAAATATCTTGGAAAGGCATAAAAAAAATTGATTTTTTTTTTTAAAGTTTTTGAGATTTTATCACGATATTTTAGTTTATGTATGAGAAATCGAAAAAAGTATGCAAAAAAATTGCAACAATCAAATTTATTATTATTTTCTTTTTAAGTTGTAGTCGGAAAACCGCTGTTATTTCTTCAAATTTGGAAATTCTGACAAATGTTTTAATCTCAATCAATCATAAACATCTTTCAGCACCTGATGAACAATGTTAGGAAGAAATTTGCAAAATCGTTTCGAAATAAATCAACAATTTCAAAAAATATTTTCAAACTTTCATGGGCCGAAACTCTCATAAGACTAAAAATAATGGCTTCAAACCTGTTCAGTTGTGTTATTGGAATTAAAACGGCTTCAATCCTGTTCAGTTGTGTTATTCGAATTAAAACGTTATTATTTCACTGACACAGTAATAGCTGTTCTCATTTAAAAAAAACTCATGCATTAAAGGGTTAAACCACAGAGAACCAGAGTTCGGGCTGGAGCTCCAAGCGTGTGTAGGAACCAACCATGATTCAAATGATTCAACGCAATTTTTCCAACTCAGCTAAGAGCCACTAGGTGTCGTAACTGGTAGTCATATTGATTCCTTTTTTCTACACGCTCAGAAAATAGCACTCTCTCTCTATACTAATGAAAATACTCTCTATTGGCGGCGGCTTGTTAGTATGCTTTAGTATTCTGGTTATTTTCGAGTTGAAAACTATATAAAAACACTATTTGCTACCGCGTACTATACCGATCTTATTTACAAAATTAAGTTTTAATGAATGCTTGGTGACATACCAGAGTGTATCCAAGCGAGATTCCTAGAACAATCTGGCAATCACATCATATCCGGTAAAATACAGTGAGCGAAATAAGAATAGCACCACTATGTGTTTTGCTTGTTAAAATATAAATGATTGAAAATTACGAAAATTTTCTTCCACAGTTTGTTCTGAATTGCTTAACGGATAAATCAAGCATAAGTTTACTTTTTTTGGACGTAGCAATTGGCGTTGAGGACCAAAAATGTGGAAAAGGGGTGCGAAATAAGAATAGAACCACTTGAGTTTTTAAACAAAAACAAGCTTATTTTTAAAAATTTACTGTGTAAAAGTGAATAATAATGCTTTTACGAATTATTTGAACAAATAACTGCATTTTAAGGAGTTTTCCAGAATTCCAAAGGTTTTCATAGGTTTCAATTAGGGGGTTTTAAGAGATGCTCTTCTAGCGTTAAAGTATTTGATATTTGAGCTGTAATTCTTTACCAAACTACTTATTTTCTTCATGAAAATGACGTGAAATGATGAAACAAACATTCGGGATTAATTTTGAATGAGAAAAAAATAGGTTGGAAATCACAAACTTTGATTTTGTTCAGTAAACCACACTTTATTCCAATTTCAAGTCGTAGATGGCAGCACTATCTTGCAGTTAAAACCAAATTTAGTCTAAATATTGATTTTCCAGATTTATTTAGACCCATATTCATCATTTTGAGGTATTTTCTCATCACAGTTTTGTGGAAGTTCACGCTGCAGAAAGCTTTTCCGGATTTGCAAAAGAATCACCTCCACAAAAATGTACAACCGCCAAAATTCCAGCTCATCTCAACTTCCGATTCAATTGCAAATCATACCATAGTATTACGTTTCATTATTTTGCATCATACTTATGAATGTTAATGAAGAAAATTAGTAGTTTGGTAAGCAATTACAGCTCAAATATCAAATTCCTTAACGCTTGAAGAGCATCTCTTAAAACCCCCTAATTAAAACCTATGAAAACCTTTGGAACTCTGGAAAACTCCTTAAAATGCAGTTATTTGTTCAAATAATTCATAGAAGCGTTATTATTCACTTTTACACAGTAAATTTTTAAGAATAAGCTTGTTTTTGTTAAAAAACTCAAGTGGTTCTATTCTTATTTCGCACCCGTTTTTCACATTTTTGGTCCTCAACGCCAATTGCTACGTCCAAAAAAGGTAAACTTATGCTTGATTTATCCGTTAAGCAATTCAGAACAAACTGTGCAAGGAAGTTTTCATAATTTTCAATTATTCATATTTTAACAAGCAAATAACATAGTGGTGCTATTCTTATTTCGCTCACTGTAATATTGATTTCATCACTCAATTTTTAAAGTCTGTAAAATCTGGGCAAAATCTGTGTCTGAACAATATCTGGCCGAAGGGTCAAAAGTCTGTGTTTTAAAAACAAATCTGGGCACCTGGCAACCCAGCTCTTATCTTACCTTTCTCTTATGAAAATTAAGCAAAAAATAAAAAAATTGCACCTTTTCCCTAGCAAAGCCAGTGACTCAATAAAAAATAGGTACTAAACGAGACAACATCACGAAAAGAAAAAAGATTTTGTTTTAAGAGTATATTGATGAAGTTGCCAACTTTACTTTGCTGCTTTCTCTACACCCCAAAGTTATAAAAAAATGGTTAACTTTATTTTGGTGCGATCTGGAAGTCAATTTTGGATTATATCTGTTCTGAGTGTTCTCAAATGTTGACTAACTACATCGACAACAACAGCTGAGTAACTCTGCTTAGAGCCACTAGACGATGCTGTCTTAGGCCAATTTTAATGGTTTTAAAATGGCCAGCAATTTAAATTCTTACTCTCAGATTCAACAAGTTTTTGTTCGAGGCACGTTGTCTGGTTCTCTGTTAAACCTGTAGTCATTATTATTTAGGCACAACATTTCTTTTTTGTGTGTATAAGTGCACCTATTGGGCTCAGACAACCTGTTTCTGAAAGTTTTTAAATCTGTATGTCACTTGTTTCGAATTCAAGAACTTTTAAATCTTGTTGAGTTGACCAGTCCTCTATAAGTACAATTGATTAAAAAACATCGACAGATTTCTGTAAAAATGACTAAAAAGCAACCCGATCGAGGTACGAAAAACACGTGCTTCGATCCATCCAAGTATCATTGTATAGATCAATGCAAAGTCAGTCTATCGACTTTGCTTCTTCTAGACAATGATACGGTGCGGGACAAATGGTCTTGTGCGGAAAGAAGTCTTCTCAAATCACGCCCTTGGCTCATTTTCAACACCTTTCATACTTCCTAATCTAATCTATCCGTCTATAATTTTCATTACTTTCATTTGATATTCTTCCTATTAGAATGTATAGTTCACCGAAATGTCATTAATCATTCAATTAAATCACAAAATCATATCCATATGCAACCAGAGCTCTCAAATTGTTCTCTAGATTATGTTTAAATGTTTCTGTTAACTTCACCAGTCACAATATTAGGTAATAAGTACTCAGCGCTCAATGGTGTTAAGATTTATGGTTTACCAATGGGTTGTTTTAAATCAACCACCCCGTTATTGCTTCATCCTCAGTCTTTTTACCAGCTAACGTCCGTCTTAAGTCGATGGCTTCTTCGAAAGATGAAAAAATAATGAGCCATCACCATTCACGGACTGCCCTTGCCGAAGCGAACCCTGTCTGCGGATAAACAATATTTGTATACAAGGCGCCCGTTGCTGATGGCTGCCGGCGGCGTTAGCTAAAGGCAGATCGCAAAGGTCGACCACTCTGGGTTTGTGATTTGTAGTGGATAAACACTTCAGAAGGTCATAGTCAGTTTTGTTTACAAATCGTAAGCACGATTCAGTTGAATCATTAATTCCCATCAGTTAATGGTGAAGTTAGGAAATTTTTCAACAAGCACTTGAGAGTTGCCTTACTTGTGCTTTCATATTTAAAAAAAAATATATAAAAAAAAGTACGACCTTTTCAAAAATACACTCAAGATTTGTTTAGCTTTTGCACCATCACTGTTCTTTCACTGAAGCCGCGATTTTTTTCTTCGCAATTTCATAAGACGAAGGGTGAAACGACGTTCGACGATTTGTCGTGTCATTCTGCTTTTCATTTTACGGAACGTCACTTCCGTCTGAGTGATCGCACCATACAGTTTAGAATCTGTCCACATAATGTAAAACTTCTTATCACGTTAAAAAGTTTCGTCTAGGGCCTAGGCACAGTTGATTTATAGTTACACATACTTTAGTTTGTCAGTTATATAATGCACAAAAGGGATTGTTGATAGACAATGTTTAAACATGAAGTTCTTCGCAAAATTTTCGTTTTTTATTTCCTTTTAAGAGCAATGACAATGACCAAATTCTTCGATAAAGAACATTACGACTCTCTGAAGTCAAAATTAAACAAAATTCAAATCGCAATGTTTCGCTACCAGAAAGCTAAGCTCAATAAATTTAATCCGGACTGATAGGCGGCTTTCAGATTCAGCCAAAAAATGTCATGAGTCACGCAAATGAGTTCTCAAGCATCACATCACGGTTTTTTTTTTCATTTCTGTCTGGAAATGGACAGTTTCGGTGATGGCGGCATCGACTTTTGCACTCACGATACGCGTCTAACGATCAAACAAACAGAGGCAAAACAATCGTCGGCGCTACTTTTTGTTTTTGCCAATCGTTTTTTGTTGGAGAAAGTAGGTAGGTAGCAAAAATTCGTAGGCCATTCTTGGAGCTGCTGCACGCGCGCCGGATTTCGCCGGCATCATTCGCATGCTTATGCCCACGATTTAACGGGGAAATTAATTTACTGACTTGTGTCATCGTCGTCGAGCGAAAGATGCTTTGTTGATTTCTTTTAAGGGACGACGAACGAGCTACCAAGTTAAGTTACAATGAACGAGAATTTCAAAGTCAAGTTCATCAGCCCAGCCGAGGGATACCGACAATATGACACAGTCGGCAGGAATTTGCTGGAGCGTGAATATCATCGAAGATTCTTTGAATTATTTGGTTGATGAATAATTTAAGTTCAATCTGTTGTTAAACAAAAAAAGTTATCATTTCTTAAAATTCTGGGAAATGTATTTTAAAAAGAGCTTGATTTGCAGATGATGTAAAAATTAAAAGTTTAGAGCACTAGAATATACACTATGCGGGTTCATCATTTCCACCTATTAGGATATATTGACAGTTCTACACGACACCACCTTAGCAGGAGGCCTCAGCCCTAACCTTAAACCATGGGAGAACAGAATCGATTTTTGAGAAGGGCGCACGATAAACGCGATTTCCCGGTACTAATATCGACAAATTCGCCCTGTGGAAAAGCGAACATCTGTGTTCGTGTTTTGATTTTTTTTTTTGAGTGTTCAGGGGTGCCAAGTGCATTGATATTTGGAAAATGATTTTATTTATTTAATTGCATTGTTGTTGAAAAATCTGTTCATGAGTAGACTGATAATTTGCAACTTTCCTGACGATTTCTATTCGAATGTGAAATTCAACACATCATTTATCTGAACGAAATAACAACTGTCTGCACACTTAAATGATGTAGCGAATTTTGTGGATATGTTTAAAATAATCAGAGCATGTAGGCGATTATTCTCAAAGTCAACATAGACGGGACTTTCATTAATTAACTTGTTTATAAATGTGAAAGATTTTGAATTCGTTTAGAAGTTGGAAACAACTCTTTTTAATCTACCAAACAGTACATGAAAATATATTTCAGATGTTTTGAATTAACCTTGAAAATACATTTGCAAAAGATGGCCTATCTTCATCCATTTAGGGACGACCCGTAATGAATTAAAACGTTTAGCTGTTGATAGTTAAACACTTTAATCAATTCATAAATATTATGAGTTTAAAACAAGCAAATACTGATTCTAGAAACGCACCTAGCATCACTGGTGAGGCCACCAGCGAATCAATATTTGAGGTTATGGCTGAGGCCAATTTTTCGCCAATACTATCGTCCGTATAAACCCTTATTCATGATGTACGTACACATATAGAAAATAAAAAAAAAAGGTAAAATTTACCGAGATAGCAAGGTGGAAATTTCCAAGGATTTTTTTTTCAAAAAACACCAGAGATGAAAATAATTAAAGTTAAAAAAAATGTATAGCTTTGAATTTATATCATTGATACTTTCAGTAAGCACATTTCTTGTGAACAAATCACAAATTATAGTTATACCCCAGAATTAAAGAAAAAAGATGTTATCCAAAAAAACCAAAAAAAAATAATTATTTTTGCACTAATTTTACACTGATGCATTGTGACCACAAAGGTATCGATAAAAAAATGGGAGCCAAATATAAATTTAAGCAGTGGTCTAATGCATAAATATGAACTAAGGTTGTCAGATTGCCAGGTTTTATCCGTGTTTATCAGGTTTTTATATTGAATTGCCCAGATACGTATTGAAAAAATTCTGGCAACCTTAATGCAAACTAAGCATTCCATATTGCCTGGTCGAAACAAGTCTGGTCCAGCCCGAATGCCCGGTTTTTATAGAAAACTGTCCATTTTGTCCGGCATTTTTTTACATTTTTGCTAATTTTAGTTAAAAGTTCAGATTATGGTCTAAAACGCAATTTTCATAGTTGAATATTTACATCAAAATAAACATTAAACATATTTAAGCTTTTATTATTCTTTAGTATGTGTTGTGAGCCTATTTGGTCGAAAAATTCTACTGTATCAAAGCAATCGAAAGATTTCCTTTAATTCAACCACGGTATAAGAAAAGTTCAGATGCCGGTATTCCAATAGCAACTTACTATCTTCTTCAGTAAACGTTTTCGATGGAATCAATTGAAATCGCTTACTGAAGAAGATAGTAAGTTGCTATGGAAATACCGGTATCTGGACTTTTCTTATATCGTGGTAGAATAAAAGGAAATCTTTCAATTGCTTTGATTTCGTACTTATATTACAATTTGAAAGCTGCTGATCAGGCCCGTGCGAAGGACCCATCCATGGGGGGGGGGGGGGGTTGTGTTCAAAATTTAAATTTAGCTATAAACAATAAAAATACCAAAAATTCACACTTGATGTTGAAATGAATTTCTAACATCATGTAATCAAATACTCTTAAAATTTTCAAAACAGATCATCATGAAAGTTTCAAATCATTTATATTTTCGGTAAGTCATTTATAAATTATTCAAAATTATGTTCCTTATTCTAGAAATTTGATTCAAAGTAATTTCTAAGCAGTTCAGTTTTTAAATTAGAAATAAATGTTTCCAAAACACAGATTTAAAAAAAAATTAGAACTCTAAAATAGATGTTATAACAGGTAACAAATCAACCATGATCAATTGTTAGGAAAATGATAATAATTGTTATTTATTATTCATCTTAATTGAAATTTTTTTTTCTTAATTTTCAACTGAAGGGTTGATTGAAAAAAATCCGCTGTTGTGTTTTGAATTTGAAAAAAAATCGCGATGATTTGCGAAAATGTAAAGATTTATGTTTTTTAAATCAATAATTCAGAATTGGAAGACATAGAAAAATATTTCTAAAAAATTTAAAAAGCTTGACTTTAAATTTGCAAATTTTTTTTTCAAATTGAATTAAAAACAGTAATAATTCAATTCACAATTTATTCAAAATATTGAGTTGAAAAATGAAAGTTCTTTAATATTTAACGTCTTATCATTATAGAAAGTCAAGGGGACAGCATTTTGGTGCTGTTTTAATGAATGATTTGAAAAGAAAAATTTAATCCAGAACTCGAATATTTTGTCAAATTTGGACTATCACACACTGATTATATGGAAATTAAAAACGTGTTAAATTTCAGTGATTAATTATTAAACCAACATGTTAGAAGAAATCTGATTCTGATTTTGTTTCAACCGTGGTTGAATTAAAAAAAATCTCTTGATTGCTTTTAATTAGTTGAACCATTCAATCAAGTAGGTTCCTAAGACAATAGAGTAAATTTGGGACTTTGAATAATTTGAATTTAGAAGAAAAAGAAACCCAAAATAAAACTGAGACTGAAATACTTTTCTTGAAGAATATTTCATATCAATATAAAAGTTTAAATGACTTACACGATTTTTTATATTGAAATTTTAAGTTAAAAGGAAGAGAATATTAGATCTAAGATTTTTCTGCAAATACTGTTATACATTGTGACAGGAATACGCCTGTTGTTTTATAAATGGTATGAAATTAGTATTCGATGATTTAATTTTGAAGTTAAAATGATTCGTTTCAAACCCTTTTGTTGTTTAGTTACACTTCTTAATACTTTGTATGTCAAGTTTAGAGTTTCAATACAAAAGGTTAATTGAATTGCAACTCGAAATTTACAATTAAAAATAAGTATCAATTCGGGTATGTGAACTTTTTTCAAAAATTTAAGCATTCATTTTGTTCTTGCTATTTAAGAGTTTATCGTGTGTAATAATACTAGCAAAAATGTCACAATAGAGGTTTTTTTCGAATACTTCATCCTTATTTTTGGTAACTACCCAGCAAATATTTTTGCAGCTATATTCATATGCTGTTTTGATATACGTTTTATATAAATTATAGAATGATCATAAAACAGTTGTAAAACTGCATTTTCCTAGCAAAGTGAAGGCAATATACACCAATTGGGCGTTATCCGACACCTTATTCGTACCTATCAGAAGAATGCAAGAGAGCGCAAGATTTTGCTTTCATAGCCTTCAAATCGTTGCCAGCGACCATATTCTCCAGTTCTTTCAAAGGTCAATATTACTCATTTCCCATTTGATTTTCAGCCATCTGGATGCGCCGCTGGTTGCAGAGAGAATATGATGATGATTTTCTCACTTGAAGCACGCGCGCGAGCAAAATCATTTAAAAATGTACAAACATGGCGGACTTTCTATTATATTCGATTTAACCTGACTTCAGGCGACATTTTATACGATCTTTTCACTATGCAGTTGGAACTGCGATTCGCAACACCATTGTTAATGAATTGAGTTATCATTTGTGATACGATTTCATGTTTGTTGGGTACACCCATAGAAGAGGTTGCAAAAATCCAATGCCTATATAGCAAATCTCTGTGCCGAAAATGCGCTGAAAAGTATACTGTACCAAAGATGATATGATTGGAAAAGCACTACTGGCACGAAAACTCGAGCTCCCAAGCAAAATGCTGCATGACCACTATGTATTCAGGCGAAACAAGAGAAACATTTTATGGGATTTTTATTCAATTGGATAATTTACCCCAAAAATATAATATAGTGAGGATCGAACTCACTGCAACATCTCAGCTCAGCTTGCCAGTCCGATATCTTACCCAGTGCACTATCTGAGTCGGTTAGCAAACGAAAGTTCGTTGTCATAGGCTTTCTGCCAAACGCTCTGTATTGCTTAGCCAGTGTTATATTTTCCATCCTCCTTTTCTTTTACATACACACATACAGCGCTCGGCATATCATTTGACAATATCCTTGCTGCCTGATTGTGCCCATCCTGCTTTGTCATGTGATAGGATATCGGATAAGTTTTGGTTGGTTTCTTCCAAACATATACAATGCGGTTGCGCTGGGAGGAAAATGCTAGTTATTAGAAAACTTGTTAATGCTGGTCCGACATAGAATCTTTTAGCGATAAATCCATCTTCAAGGAAGTTCATTATTGGAGTAAAATCTGATTAGTGGGTGTATAATTATCAGCACCCGTACAGCATGCTTTTAGATTTTTTAAATGTATCTAATGTAAAACAGCTAATGACAAAGCTTGTCGTTTTACTCTAAACTAAATTGTAATTTGAAATGGCTACTGTTCACTGTGGCGCCATCTATCATGGAACATAGTAGGAACATCAACGGTCAAAAGGTCACATCATCTTTGAATTTAAAACATTAAAAAATCAAAACAGCATAAACTTTAGCAAGAAATGATTTGATTTCTTACATTCCGAACCAGCGCCCATTGCTCTGAAAAGTCGTGTTCCTATTTCTTCAATGCTTGTTTTGCGATTTTGCAACCGTTCCAGAATTGTTGTGCTGCAACTAAGCTCATTTAGAAAACCAAGCCCACCCGCGCCCCTCAGAGACATCTCAGTCAGCTGCAGCAGCCAGCGCCAAGAGCTCTCTTCAGGTTTTTATTCGGTAAGTGGCGATGTTTTAAAAGTCGTGCTCTTTACCATCGTCGGTGGAAAGGCCACGATGCTGACGATGATAATGGTGCCGCTTGGAGGACCTGAAGCTCTCTGGAGGTTGCCATGGCAAATGTCTTCTCTGATGCATATCTCAAAATGCGGTTCTTACCATTTCTTATCAAACCGGTCTCGGAGACTCATTACTGTTTGCCTCCGCTTCACTTGGGCAGTCTTTGGCGATAAATTGTGCCCCACCGGTGGTTGTTGGGTTCCGAATCGTCCGACTAACTAAATATTAAGCGAAGAATATAAAACAAAGCAGGAAAAAAGTTGAACTGAACTGGGTGAAGCATTCTTTGCGGCTGCCCCGTTTCTCACGACTTTTGGGGTTGACTTATAGCTCTTACTCTTTGATGATTTAAAACCCAAAACGTGTCCGATGAAAGAGATTGTTTATATTTCGAGGGGAGAATAACTTTTGCGTTAAACGTTTCCTGCGTATATTTTCATAATTTCTGAACAAAGTAGTTTTTGATGGAATATCATAAAAGTGGAATTAGGTTCATTTCATTCGGTAGAAGTTTAATTATACCGTTCCCCTAACTTCGTTAATAGGTTGACTTCACGCAAAATCTTTCGGAGTCGATGCTTGCCATAAAATTTGAAACTAAATTTTTGCCTTGGATTTACGACATACCGGAAGGGAAAATCCAACGATCGCAACGTACCGATCCAGGAATAGATCCACACGGTGTGTCTTAACCTGCCAAATGTAAACTCAATTGCCCATGATCAGGAACCGAGCACGATCGATGGTGTTTGGCCATTTCCACATCTGAAGCGCTTCGAATTACTCAATCTCTGCACCGCGGTCGAGGGTTTTATCGAATTATTTAGGTGGAGAGTATTTTCACTCGTCGTTTTTTTTTTTTACTGACGAGTGAGTAGGTATCTCACGTGCTGCAAAATCTGCGCTAAGATTTAAATCACGCACGCAGGCACGCAGGAGCACGCAAACGCCTAGAGCGATTTTCCATTCGAGGCAAGGGCAGATGAGATTTATCACCTAAACAAATCGTACCGTGATGGTGATTAGGGATGAAATTCAGTAGGAATGTAGGTTAAATTTGTTTTATGAGAATTCGTAGTAACTGAATAATGATTGTATTATTTCGGGAGGCTTGAATGAATTCATAACATTTTTTTCGGTTTTATGCACAGTTACATGGTTAAGGTTATCGCTCGTAGTCCTATAAAGCTTTAGCATTTTTTATACACTCGCTTACATTCTTGTGATTTCATTTTTTAGTTTTTCAATCGTCTACATTACTTGAACCTCATTTGTATTGTTGTAGATTTGTTGGTATAGGAAAATAACTGAGAGAAATTGTTCAAATACTTCCATTTTGGCATTTCATCGTTGTTAATTGCTAGGCTTAGAGATGGTTAGGCATAGTCAATGCAAAGCAATAAAGAAATTCTTACATTTTTCGCGTGGTGGGGTAAAACGAACGCTTAGGGCGGCTAAAACGGACGCTGCTTAGATACTTGATAATTGTTGTTCAAGTACATATTTTTGTAATATTTATGTTTAAGAATGTTTTTGATTGAAAACGGAACTAAATGATTCGAGTTCAGTAGCAAAACAGCATAAAAATGCTCTGTTCAGGGTTTTTTTTTGAAGCAAGCATGGGTGGTCAACATTTTCAATGGGCGGGCAAAATTACTGAAATGAAATTGGCTGACGGGCAAAAAACAAATTGTTCTAGAATGTTCAAAAGAAACAAACAATATCATATTTTAAAAAAAAACGCTATTAAAAACATTTGTTTGGATCACATCGAGAGTAGATTTAGCTTGCCAAATTGCCCGGGTATATAAAACAAAATTGGAAAAAATTCCGAACCAGTCGGGTTGCCCGGATTTCATTCAAAAATGTCCGGTGGTTTGCCCGGATTTATTCATTTTTTTTCCAAATCGAACACAAAAAACAAATTGTATTGTTTTTTTTTTGTTTTTGCGTCCAAAATGAGATTTAAGCCAATTTTTTAAAGTAATCTTGAAAAAATGTGAGGAAGATTAAAAAATCTACTGATAAGTTTTGTTGAAATTTTTTTTCAGATTTTTTTTTTAATTGTGTCGAGTGGTTTCTGAGTATTGACCAAATATGCCCGGATATTTCCCGGATTTTTGGTCAACAATTTAGAGATCAAATGCTTGGAATTTTACTGGTATTTAACGTTCATAATCTTTCGACATTTAAAAGAATCATTGTTTCAAAGAATTCTTGTTATATCATAAATATTAATAAATATTTTTCAAAGTACGGACCTTAACTTCAACTCAATCCAAATTTTTTCAAATTTTCCAACATCTCGATTTGACAAGTGTCTTGGGAAAGCCTTCTATAAACAGGATGAATATAAATTTGATTCTATTATTATCATTGCACATTTTTAAAGTAAAAATTTGGCTGAAAATAGAAAATAATGCCAATTGATTCTTCATGTTTCAAGTTATATTTGGTAAGTTTTTTATATTTTTTAAATTATATTTGCATACTTTTGCGTTCGAAAGAAAATAGCAAATGTTCGAAAAATGTATGGAAAATTGTAAAACACGACAATTAAAAAGCGTGTTTTCTAGAAATTAGTTTTATTCACTTTTACCCCTTTGGCTTCTATCACATCATAGAGATTTCCAGATCTTTGTTTTGAATTTAGTTAATGCAGATTCAGATATATTCATTCAAATGAAATATGCAGACCAAGAAAAAGGTTCATGTCTTAATACATGATTTTTCCAAAAAGAGCTTCGGGGACCACAAAAAGTTGGTCCCGTAGCATAGTTTGACCACCCACGATCTTCCAGGTGGTTAAAAATAAGTCTTATAAACTTTCCACTGTTGGAAACGCTTGAAATTTTAGTAAATTTTTGGAGCTATGCACAATTTTATTAATAGAAAAAAAAATCACATCAAACGGCGCATTGGTATTTTTAAACCTAGGAATTGAGGATTATGTATCTATATATATATAAAAATGGATTTCTGTCTGTCTGTCGGTCTGTCTGTCTGTCTGTCTGTTCCCTATAGACACGGAAACTACTGAACCGATTTCCGAGAAAGTTGACAGGTGGGGGTATCGAAGGTCGGGAAAGGTTCTTATTATGGTTTGAGACCCCTCCCTCTCTCATGAAGGGGGGGGGAGGGGCCTCTCAAACAAAAGACAATTTTTTGCATAACTCGAGAACCAATCAAGCAAATGGTATCAAATTTGGCATGGGGTGGTATTTGGGAACGAGGAATATTTCAATGAATATTAAGTACCCCTCCCTTCTCTTAGTGAGGTGATAGAATGGAGGAGGGAGGGGGGTAACTTACAATTTTTCAAATAACTCTAAAACTAATCAAGATATTGGAACCAAATTTGACATGTGAAGGTATTTGGATACGAAAAATATGTCAATGATTATTTGAGACCCCTCCGTCTTTCCAGTAGGAATTCATAAAGGGGGAGGGGGTCTCTTTTATAATTTTTTACATCACTCAATAACTAATTAAATGGCACAAAATTTGGCATAGGCGGGTATTTGGGAACGTGACATGTTCTAATGATTGTTTGAGACCCCTTCATAGAGTTTCATACAATTTTTACTGCATAACTCGAGAACTACAACAGCAAATGGAACCAAATTTGGCATGGAACGAAATTTGTGTACGAAAAATGCTTCTATGAATATTTAGTATCCCTCACTCCTTCAAAGAGATGGATGAAAAGGGAAGGTAAGGTCTCCCTTACAATTTTCAGTATAATTAGAGAGCTGATCGAGAAAATGGTACCATATTTGACATGTGAGAGTATTTTAATACGAGGAATGTTTCTGATATAAATTTAAGCCCCATATTTTTTCAGCGGAAAGATATAAAAGGAGAAAGGGGGGCTTCCATACGAATTATTCGCATAACTCGAGAATTAATCAAGCAAATGAAACCAAATTTGGTATCAAAAAGTATTTGAGTACGAAAAATACTTTTATGAATATTAAGTTCTCACCCCTTCATTCAATGGGGAGAACGGAAGGGGGATGGTACTTCCTTTCAAGTTTATGCATAACTCAAGAATTTACTACGCAAACAAAACCAAATTTGGCATGGATGGTATTTCAATACGAGAATTTTTTCTATGTGAAAAAATTCATTTCTTGCAGTCGGAGGATAGAATTGGGAATATAGGAAGGGAGAGGAAAGCTTACATTCAACTTTTTTTACAAAATCCGAGAAATGGACAAAACTAAACATGGAAAATGATTCTGGTACGATTCTATGATTATCTGACTCACCGTCCTCCTTTCAGTGAGTAGGTACATAGGAGGAGAGCCTTATAAATTTTATTGTAAAGCTCAAAAACTTATCAACCAATGGAATTATATTTGATATAAGAAGATTTTCGGGCACGAAAAAATGGGTATGAATATTCAAGACCACGAGCTCCATTCACCAGGGGGTGAAGGGAAGGACAGGGGACTCTCTTATAAGTTTTTTAGCATAAATCCAAAAATTTCAAGAAAATACAACCATTTTTTTAGCTAGATTGTTTGCGTTCTATTAATTTGAGACCCTCTTTTTTCAGGGCGAAGCTTAAAGAAGCAGATTAAAATTATCAGATCTTTAACACAAATTTATAGACCAAAATTTAGAAAATTAGTTTAAGTCATCCTTGTGTTGCAATTCGAAACTCCAGCTGCAGCTCTCATTTTGTAGCAATTGCTTATGAATAATGTTTTTTTTTGATTGAAAATGATGTCAACAAAGCAATAAAAATTTAAAAAATTTCTGAAAATATTTGTTTTTAAAAGGTTTAGCAAAGAAAACCGGGTCAGCTAGTGCTCATATGAAATGTAGAAATCTATGACACAATACAACGAAATTAGGCAAAAAGGGTGTCCGACATCAAATTGCATCACAGTATAAACACTGTTAAAAACTACCTAGTGGACCGTTTCTGTCTAAACTTTCGGACAATGAACTATAAACCATTTGTGATCTTTTGGTATTTTTACTGGATTCAAGTTCAATACCATATTCGTAAAATCATACATTAGGCTCAACTATACTATACTAATTTATCTGAAATTTTACGATGCATTCAAACATAATAACAATGAAGAAGCTATTAAGACGATTCCAAAATGGTATTTGTGATGAAAATCGGTCACGTAGTTTTGCAGATGAAGCCAAAACTGTGAACCAATTTTTTGCGAATTGTGTTTTTGATCCAGAAGTTTGTCAAAATTGCTTTCCAATGCTAGTTACCTATACGTAATAAATGTTTTAAAATTTATATGCATGTCTAATTTTATCTATAATCTAATGAAATATCATCAAAAATGCATAAAGCCGCTCTGTTGTTCCTTGACCGAAGTATAGACATTTTGCCTTGAACTGTACACACTCTCTTGTAGGTTCTGAATACTTATAAAAAAAATCATTCTGACTCATAATCTTTTTCTGTTGATTTTCAGAGCTGTGCAGTAACGTTTAATCACAAAACTCACAGTTGCAGCACGACAGTTTAAAGAATTGAGTATCTCTCTGAAGATTTGCGCAAAATAAATTTGCATCATTGCTCTTTGATTGGCTCTGTTTTTCTTTCAATTTTAAAAATACCAAACAAATTGAAAAAATCCTTGTAAACTACAAAGTTTCAGCATTTTTTTTGTGCAAATTTTCAAGCAAACTTACCCAATGAGTGGTTTCCTACAGCGTTGGCAAAGTGATGCAATTTGATGTGAGACACCCTTTACTTAATCTTTCATGGAACTATACTGGATGTGAATCAATATATTCTAATCATACGCTTTGTGAAAAACACTGTACCTAGGCTGACCAGACGTCCTACTTTGGTAGGACATGTCTTACTTTTCAGCCCTTGTCCTACCGTCCTACTTTGGGTCCGAAATGTCCAACCTTTTAACAGTTAGAACCATTATCTTGTTTATCGATTTTTTTTTACTTTGCGTTTTTTTATTATTTCGATCCAATTTCCACGAAATCCTTATATGAGCTCTTCCATCTCAATGCAAAACTAAAATATTTCATCAAAAGTAAGGTATTTTTCTATTTCCGTGTCATAAAAAATTCTGAGTTCTGTTACACAGATTCTGTGATGAAAATTGTCTCGAAATTCTGTGAAATAACAGATTTTTCTGTAATTTCCAACAATTTGATTGCTATTTCTGGTAGCAAAAACAATTTAAAAAAAGTTATGGGAGGTGTAAAAAATTTAAGAATTGGAAATTTCCATACAAAGCTTGCAGCGATCGAATGGTCAGCTACCGGAGTGTTTTCGTAATATGTAATTCTAATCAATTCGGCTTTATCAGTTCATGATTGTGTACTTCAAGAATTTTGTAAACATTAAAGGAAATAATAATAAAAATAATAATAATAAAAATCATCTGAGTGGAATGAATGTTTAACATGACATCCACAATCAGAACATTGTTTTAAACTTCATACAATGCAAATTTTTTGTTTAGTTCATATCCCTTCTTTTTTTGTTTGTTCATAATTTGAAATGGCTTTAAGGAGCTTAACTCGTTTTGTTTCATTTCAATTATTTGCTTATATTTAGTTCGCTTTTTGAAGGAAAAGAAAATAGATAGGTAATTATGAAAATAAAAAGAACTTTAGAAGAAAAACGAAGAGCCTTGAGGAAAAAGTATATTTCGAACATGTAAATATCCCTGATTTGCCCCATCCAAATTTTCATCATTTTTGACAACCACGATCAATCAGAGATTTCAAAGTTAATACATCTAAAAAATCTCTATGTTTTAACTATGATTTCGGTGAAAATCAAGATTTATTCTCATTTGAAATCAACTTGAAAATGTTTTGAAATATTCCTAATTAAAAATTGTAAAGCATGGTTCATCTTAAATCTGAACGCACTGTTTATTACACCATAGTGCTCCTAGTTGTCAGATCTGAAATGTTTTGACAGTTATTTGTTTTGGAATGTTTCCTCTAGAAGTACTGAAAATTTTATTACGATTCGTTATGTTTCAAAAAAGTTACACGTGATGGAATCCGCGAGACAAAAATTAATTTTTGACACCCACGTCAAAAACATGGTCATGGTTCAAAAATCGCGAAATCGATGAAAATTATCAAATCGACCGTGTGCAGCATTCTCAAATGTTTCGGTCAGATGCATACTATCGATCTGCAGATTCATACCAAGCGTCATACTTAGTGGAACTAAGGACCGGAAACTGCATTTGAAGGTTTTGAGAACGATCAAGGCAAACACAGAGTAGTTGGACTACGACATCGCCAAGAAATTCAACGTCGACCGGTGCACCGTTAGAAGGATTCGTCTGCGCGAAGGAATACGATCCTATCGGGTCAGAAAGCAACCAAACCGGACATTGAATCAGAATGTAGTATCCAAAAGACGTGCCTGGAAGTTATACAACAAGGTTCTAACGAAGTACGACGGATGCATCCTCATGGATGACTAAACATACGTGAAGATGGATTTTGGGCAGCTTCCAGGCCAAAAATTCTATAAAGCCATTCTTCGGGTTGATGTCCCCGGAAAGTTCAAATTCGTTTTTTCCGATAAGTTTGCAAGAAAGTGTTTGATCTGGCAATGTATTAGCAGTTGCGGACGACTAAACCCGGTTTTTGTGACAAACAAGACCATGGACTCCAAGATGTACAAGGAGGAGTGCCTGAGAAAACGTATTCTTCCGTAAATTAGATCTCACAAAGGACCAGTAACGTTTGGCCAGATTTGGCAAGCTGCCACTACAGCAAATAGGTACTACAGTGGTATCGGAACAACGGGGTGGATTTTTTCGAAAAGGATATCAACCCACCCAACTGCCCTCAATTCCGCCCTATCGAAATGTTGGGCAATTGTCAAGCAGAAGATGAAGAAGAATGGTAGAACGACTTGGGGTGCCATAGAGATGAAAAGATGGTGGAACAAAATGGCCGCTGAGGTTAGCGAACAGCGTGTACAAAAAAACATGAGTAGAATTCGACGAAAAGTTCAAATTTTCATTAAAACCACATTGGAATATTTTTTTTTAAATAATTTTTCCTTTTTTTATTTCGTTTACATAGATCCGAGGTAGACCTATTTTAATGCATCTAGATTTAAGATGACTATGCTTTAATAAACTACTAGTTACAAAACTTCAAAAAACAATGCATTGCACAAAGAAGGGTGTACATATTTAATAAATACGTTAATTTTAAATTTTTGTCTTTTAATAATAGGTCTCTTGTTATGTGCCAAAAAAATCACAAACAACGTTGGGAGGTAGATCATCGTTCGGTAATTCAAGCGTTAAACTAGAAACTTATCTATATCAATTTTTCACATGAAGCAACATTCATAAATGTGCCAACATCAAATGGTCGCACTCTGAGAGGGTCGCGTCAGATCGTTCCACTGTCGATAGCCGCTTTAATACCCAGCAGAATGAAAACGCCGCTCCCCAGTGTTACACAATCACGTTAAGCTTGCGCGTCGCTGGAGAATGTCAAAGTTTAATCAATAACAGCTGATTGCCAGCTGTGTGGATCACCATGAGTAGTGAGCGGGGCGGCGCGTTGTATACACAAACATAAGTATTCTGCAACTTGAGCGAAGCCGCAATGCCCCAGCCTCAGACAAACCGATTCCGGCCCGGCCGCTACGGAACAGAGCCGGCTCATAGAAACGAACGTTGCTGTAGGTATCACAGAAGTTTTATTGCGCTGCAAGTCGACTGTATTTCGAACACCTTCTACGAAATAGTATACAAATATACGGTCGTGAACGTTCCGTGACGAGACACGAGACGAGTTGTTTATAAACATAGGTATACACGTTGGTGTTTAGATTTCTATTCATATTCATCTAAGCGTATTAAACGATTTCCCTTACACGTTCGAGATGCGTGCAAAAAAGGTAAAGGTACATTTTTTGCAGCCATAAACTGTAGACACAGAGAGCTAGAAACTCTTTTTTTTTGGTTCCATTCGCCAGCTTAACACTCTCCATGAGGTAGGTTGGTAGATAGTTAGGTACTCCTACACACGATTTTGGGGGGACGATGTCTGTCCAGTTTGGAGCCTTGGTGAGACGCCCACTTAAGGCTGCCGACAACCGAGTATGGAAATGAATGAAGTGTTGAAACATGAATTGGATTAGTGCTAGGGGCTTTTCAAAAATATACGAGCGAAGAGGCATCGGCTTTAACACTTAATTCGTTCTTAGTCCACCTGTGGGCTTTAGCTGCACATCCGAATAGAATAAAACGTAACAGCAGTGATAAAAAAAACCTCTCTAGCCTTTTTGAAGCCATACTTTTTATTTCCTCCTACATTACGGATAACTTTTTTTACCATTTTTAGTTTAGAGAATGCGTTATGTCATTAAAGTTTAAAGATAAGTCGTTTATGACTATTTAGATCACAAAAACTGTTCAGTTGAGGTTGTAGTTGATCAAATGGGGTGAACACAAAAGACAAAACACTTGAAAAGAGATGAAATTTTCAAAAATTCTTCTTATTCAACAGTTATTAGAACTTATCTTGATTTTTTTATTCAAAAGTCAATGAGCAATATTGTTTTCAATTGTAAATAACAAAAAACGAGTTTGGCTTCCTAAAACTTAATTGCTTGAGCGATTTTAAATGATTAAATTGTTAAAAAAAGGATGAATTTGGAAAAAAAAAACCTGATGGAATATGCACCTTTGAAGAAGTTAGGGGCTGTCCATTAATGATGTCACGCAAAATCTGGAAAAAATTTCCCCCCCCCCCCTCCCCCCTCCGTCACATATTGTCACAAATTCCGTAACCCCCCTTTTGTATTACGTCACGTTTTCCTGAACCCCCCCCCCCCCTGGAGTAAAATTTTCAACTCATAGAAATTTGATTAAAAATGTTGCTTTTTTAAATTCATCAGTTTTATTCAAAGAATTGAAAAAAAGGTTAACAGTTTTAACAAGCCTTCCATCATTGCTTTAAACACATTTCAATCATGAGTTCAAGGATTATGTTGATGACTTTCCATATCAATGACCAAATCTCTATCCAACCATCCAAATCTAGTTCCTCTTCTTCAATCCATTCGCAATCCAAATCTTCTCCACAGGTTAGAATAGCCAACCAATCCTGTTCACATTTTTTTTTTTGTAATGATAAGTGATGTCACGCTCAAGCTGACCCCCCCTCCTCCCATGTCACAAATCGTCACAAAAATCAAAACCCCCCCTCCCCCCCTAACGCGTGACATCATTTATAGACGGCCCCTTATGAGTGTTTCTGAAGTTTGCCATGCAGTAGTTTCGAGAAAACCCGTGGAGGGTAGGAGGTAGCTGATGATTTTCTTTGAAATCAATTTAAATAAGATTCGCAGATTGACTGGTTTTATCCGGGTTTGCACGGATGTATGATATAAAATTTGGGAAAAGTTCGATCCGGTCCGGTTTCCCGGATTTCATTGGAAAAGCCCGGGTTTTCATCTCATTCTCGTCATCAAATAAAACTAAATAAAATCAAATTGTTTTGTAAACATTTTTTATTAAAGCGTCTAAAACGAAATTTTTGAAGCAACTTTCAATAAATATTCACTAAAGGTTTTTTAAAGCCTAATATACGGTTTTAAATCTGCTGTTTAATTTTTAAGAAAAAAAATTCATCTTGATTTTTGATAAATAATTCCAAGGTTTGGACCAAATTTGCCCGGATTTTGGTCGACAATTTTGAAATCAAATGCTCGGATTTAACTAGGTTTTTAGATAAAAATATCCCGGATACGTGCTGGTCTTAAACTAAACTAAACTGGCAACTAAAGTATTTAACCTTATATGACCTGAATTGTACTTTCTCGAAGCGAAATCTCAGGATTTAACCTAGATACATTAAATTTTCTGACTTTTCCTAAAATGAGGAGCTCTAAAATTTCTTATTTTAAGATTTTTGAATTGGGTCACCAGAGTCACCCAGCAAAAAAAGTAAAATTAAAATTGGACCTGGATTATTGTTTTGAATCTTTAGATCAACCAAAGTTTAACTGACACATACATTCATTATTTAAATCGGGATTTTAACATTTTGTCTTTCGGCTCTATTTCAGACACCACAAAATTATACCATTTTTTTCATAAATAGATAGTTAACATGTAGACGATTCCAAAATGGTATAATTTATGAAAATTGGTTCAGTAGTTTTGAAGATACAGCCAGAATAGTAATCTGGGTCTACATGCATCCTCATTAGATTATCGATGAATTTTCAACAAGCTTTTAATCGCTCAGATTTGGTCATGTTTATTGTAAAATATTTTTTTACGGAAAATATAGTCGATTTTTCCCGAACCATTTAAATATTAAATGGTCCCCGGAAAAAATTAACCAAACAAACTATATTTCATGCTTATGCTAATTCAATCTTATGCTTTACTTGCAATGCCCTGGTCCGAATTTTACCAAATAACTTCAATTCAATTTAATGTAGAAATCGTTGCAAAGCGTAACTATTTTTAAGTAACTGGAAGCATTAATATTGAATTTGTTGACATTTTTTAATAAGCTTTGCCAGATTGCCCGGTTTTATCCGGGTTAACCCGGGTATTTAATACAAAATTTGGATTTCATTGAAAAAAGCCCGGATTTTGCCCAGATTTATTTACTTTATCGCCCACATTAAAAAAACAAAGTCTGGTGTTTATTTGTAATTTAATGCGTACGAAACGAAACAAGTTTTATTTGAAATAATCATGAAAGGTTTTTTGGAAGTCTGAAAAATTATTTGAAATCTTCTGTTAAATTTGAATCAAAAAATCATCCCTCTCAATTTTTTTTCTTGATTTTTGCTTAGAAACTCCTGGGTTGTGACCACATTAGCCCGGATATTACCCGGATTTTTGGTCGAATTGTTTTTAAATCCAATGCCCGCTTTTGCCAGGCTTTTATATAAAAAAAAGCTCGCATTTATCCGGCCCGGATACGCGTGGAATAAATTCTGAGAAACATTAGTTTATCTGTTGTATACTTTTCAGAATTATCTATACGTTATGAAATGTATATGGATTTTAAAGAAAAAGTAATATTGATACAATTTCAACAGCAAAGAAATCATGATAAACGGAATCATGTTATTTTTTTCCGATATTCGTTTAAACTCATAGGATAAACGCCATAACAAGACATCATCGAATGATAGAACATTGTTTCTTTATTTCAAAACATACATAAAAATTTCTCTAGGGCTCACCGTTTTGAGTGTAGATTGCAAACATATTGATTTGTTAATAAAATAAAAAATAGGTAGAAAGACAAAAAAAACAAAAAAAAATTGATGAGCCGTGTTTTTATGATTATTTCAAATGTTGTAAGTATACAAGAAATCGAACATACAAAGGGTCAGACTAGTCACCACATATCTTTTCAGTGCAGTTTGAAAATAATTCGCTTTTGACATGAAAAAATGTTATTGTTAAACCTACAAAGTAAAAAAATAAAAATTTAAACAAGATTTTTTACAGTTTTGTTAAAATATATTGAAGTTGATTGTTGTACAGAATCTGTAAACAAAAATGCGAATGGTTTGTCTTCCTTATTCATCTGAAAATCAGAAATTTAACAAATTAAAGCTTAAAGCAAAGTTATAAATGATAAGATATTAAAACATGAGACAGGTCTTAAATGCCCATATCAAGTAGGTTTAATGCCTCTATAAAAAAAAATAGATTTGTAATTTGTAATTTATTAACTTTAACGCAGCCTGTCGCCTGTCGCAGCCAGGTTAAGGAAATCAGATAAGACATATTTTAAAAAATTTTATCATTGAAACATTAAATCTACTCTCTAATAACAATTTCATTTTGACATTGGCTTAGCAATAGAACAGCACATGTGAGCGCTGCTTGGGTGATTTTTTGCCCGGTCGGACACAATCTAATGTGTTCGACCCGTCCGTGTTTCAATGTGGGTAGGAATGAGATGGGTTTCTTCATCGCTTCCTATCAACATTGAAACGGCGCGCGGCAAAGAATCACGCAAGTAGTTCAAAAGCTGTTCACAAAACAAAAGCCCTGCTCACATTTTCACCAACTATTCAATTTCTTCTACCCAAAGCGCTCTAGCTTTGATCTTTCCACCTATAATACTTTCATGTTCTTTCTAAATATTCTACCTTGAATTTTCACAACTCGCCGAAATGCCAAAAATTAAATAAGAATAATAACAATTTCACAGTGAAAATAGAAGAGCTTAATACTGATCTGATAAAAATGGGAAATCTAAAATTTCGCCAAAATTTCAGCTTTAACGAATGCTTAACATCAGTTTTCCCCTTTTTCAGTTTTTTTTCTGTATTTTTAGAGACTTTCAGCCTTTGGCTTGTTCGTCTCTGGAGGAAGTTTATAATAGTTTACAATTCATCAAACAAATAGGATTCTTTTGAGGAAACATAATAATTTTTCCTCTCCTACTTCGTCATTTGAAAGACACGCCCCCTTTTCAGTTAAATTATACGAAAATATTGCAAGTTGAACTGAAATGAAGCTTAAAATTTTGACTACTTTTATTCTAAAATCATTTTCTCAACACCTGTAAGATTTTAACAGAAATATTGCTCTAACGTATTTAAAACAGTTGCTTATATATCATGCTTATATTACATTTACATCAATTTTGATTACATTGAAATGAAAATAAAAAAGTGAACAACTGAAAATCGTCTTTTTTGTATGTTGCCAAAAACGAACGGTTTTGCTCGGATATTGCCAAAACCGAATGTTGCCAAAATCGAACGGGGCCTGTATTATAATCTGATAAAACTTTAAGTTTTGCCAATGGTTTTCTTATGATTGGTCGAAACGAAACAAATCTATCTTAAAGACATTTCATGTATTAATGTTGTTTATACAGGAGAGTAGGGATAGTTATTTTCGTTATACTTAAAACTTTAAAACAACACATCGGTAAGCGTCAATAGTTTTTTTCCAATTGTAAATTACGAATAATTTGGTCCCGAATGATTGGAATTCAATTTCAAACGCTTATATCACGAAAAATCAGTTAAAAAGTGCAGAAGTAGAAAAATATGACACAATAGCCTGGCTCCGGGGCAGAAAATCACTCTCACATTGCATTGGAGATTTGATTTGGGATTTTGGCAAGTGCTGTCTAAAGCTCGCTTGCCCGCTGTAGCCAACCAGTCGGAACGAACGAATCCGAGAGATTTTATTTTTGCAGTTTTAATTTGCTCATAACCGAAGCCAAAACAACAAACCCATTTTTTCTTAGTTTTTTTTTCCTTTTCTTGTTCGAGCTGGAGTTATAAAATTCGTCCGAGGCTTTCGTGCTGTGGACGTTGAAATATGATATAGAAAACAAGGATTCCCACTGTTGGGGCTTTGGCTTTGGCTTTGAATAACAGCAAATCCTAGCGTTTTGAGTGCGATGGAGGTACTAGGAATCAGTTTTATTTGTCTATCTTCTTTCGTATTCAAAAGTTAAGAATTCAGAACACAACACCACTGCAAGCAATCGAAAAATCAAAGCGATTGAGTTCAAATTATCGAAATTGTTGTAGTCAGTCAATTTGAAAAACTTTTTTTTGAGAATCAAGCATTAATTTCAAGATGTCAAAAATGTCATAACAATAACCAGTGGTATCAACTTTCTGGTCCAGATAATCAACACTTTTTTAGCTGCGAAAAGTCAGAAGCCAAACTATCATCAGGCATTCTTTTGTTGTTGTTGTTGTTATGTATTTTCCTTTTTTCAACCTTTTCCGTCTCTTTCACTCTTCCTTTATCTGATCTCTGGTCAGCTCAGTGGATCGTCGGATTAAAAATTCATATGAATAATGACGTTCGCCCTGGTCTGTGCGAGCTGCTCGTTTTTCTGCTGTTGTTTTCACTTTTCCTGGATTTCGATCGTTCCATGTCTTCTTTGTTTTTGTTGTGGCTTCATTTGGGGAAAATTTACTGAGCTGGAATGCTTTGGCAACACGAACAAAACAACACGCTGCTTACGGTCAGTTCAATGCCAACAATTGCAAGTGGTTGAGAATCTGGGTTTTCCACCGGTTTTCGGGAGGCATTGCGGGACGGGGGTTTCAAGGGGTAGTCTCCTGGAAACCCCTCGTCGTGGAAAATTGAGCCCTACTAGTCGGACAAAGAAGAAGGGCTCGGGGTGGGAAATCTGACATGCAATCAGCTGATTTGTTTGGGCTCCATCGGTCGATATTATCGTACTTAGGCTTGTATATGTAGGGGAACTGGGGGTATAATGCCCAGTGTGGGCAAAACGCCCCACTGCGATATCTAGCTAGATATATACTTATTTTAAGAATTCGGTACGCTATTCCCTTCTTATTAACAGTAGAAACCTTTTGTACAAAAAATTAGGATCAAATATACGATAAATCCCTGCAAAAATCCAAAAATACTTTTGAAGCCATATTCCTTGCAATTTGTGCCTTGACTTTCGTAAGGAATTACGGCATCTATCGCCAAAAAAAATTACCTGACATCTGTTACAATGATGAACATTGGTCTTGAAAATCATCACAAAACGAAAAATTTTCTTATTCAATTATTTTTTATGTTATTTTGAACGATTTTTAACAAAAATGTCTAGGTGGGGCAAAACGCGCCATGTCCGTTTATCTTTAAGCATGTTTCATATTTGTTTAAATTTATATGCAGTTTCATCACATCAATTTTAAAGATATTTATAAGTTGTATTGGAAAACATAACTTGAATATAAACAAATTTATTTAAAATTCCTAAATTTAATATAGATTTAATTAACTATTCACAAGAATTTCAGTATATCTGGCAGCACTGCGCGTAGCAATACATTTTTCCATCTGTGAAGTAGAATAGAAGTGTTTTTACCTGGCAAACACTTTCGGAGGCACTTGGATCAATAAACACTTATTAAACGTTAAACGGCGCGATTGGGTACACACATATGCGCATTATGCCCCTACTGAATCTGAAATCCAATTTTCTACCAACTCTTCAAACTTCATTAAATTTGTGGCCTGTTTTGACCTTCCAGTTATTCTAACTATCAGATTTAGACAAAAAATAAACCAAACTTCCAAACACAATCGAGAATTAAAGTTAATCTTTTCAAATGTATTCTAAAACAAGGCTTTCTTCTTAACGTGGGCATTATGCCCCCTCTTCCCCTACGTATGTACAACGTTTTCGTGGGATGGGATTCGATTTATTGTCAGAGGATGGAACTTGTTGGAACATTCAGACAGAGGAAAAAAACGTTCTGTTCATTGATTTTTCATTATCTCAGTTGAATTCATAGTTTCGAAACACAGCCCGCTTACAGGGCGCCTATTAGATTCAATTTAGCTGAGCCCAGCCTGAGTAATCAACGCATGGTTGCATAAAAGTTGTTATCAAAGGTAATCATTCAATCGTGTCTAAAATTGTCTTTAATAGTTGTTAATTTTGCATGTCTAGAAATATAGATTTGATAACCACGCGGAAAATTTATTCATCATTAAATAAAGTTATATGATTGCTCTTTGTATTGTTATTCAACCCTTTGTATTGTTTTTATTAAATGTTCTACTCTGAAATTGTTTTTCAGCATACATCCTCAAACTGATTTCTAGAATTTATGGGTACAATCGAAAATTGCAATACTAACTTTTAGCTACCTTTCATTGAAAATATTTCTGAACTTTAACAGAAACATAAAGTCTGTTTCACATAGAATCTGGTCGGATAGAATAGATCATTTCGCCACAAAGAAATAATGTACAACAAAAGTAAAAATGTCATTTTGTAGGGTTTTTATTGCAATTTAAGGAAAAAAATACATAAAAAGCATTCGTCAGCTTTTCGGATGCATTATCGAACTTTTTTTTGTGATACCACCCATCATTTTCTGCACAGTACTGCTGGTAACCTCATTCGCCATCTGGTTCCACCACTTTTCCATTTGAGCGCGTTTTTCATGGTTCTGCCACATTTCTTCAGTTTGCCCTTAACTATTGCCCAATATTTCTCGATGTGACAAATATCCGAACAGTTTGGTGGATTGATACTTTTTTCAACAAAATCGATCTTATTCTCCTTATACCACTTAACGACATCCCGGCTGTAGTAGCAGCTTGCCAGGTCCGGCCAGAACTTCACCGGACCTTTGTGGGACCGAATGAGTGGCAAAACCCTATTCTGGAGACATTCTTCTTTGTAAACATTTCCCTTCATTGTGTCCCCAGTGATCAAAATCTTAGTCTTTTTCCCACAACTACAGATCCCTTGCCAAATCATCAGCTTACGAGCAAATTTATCTGCGAAAACAAACTTGAATCTATCCGCAACATTCCCTTTACGCTTCGCAAGGTAAAATTTGTTACCGGGTATTTGTCCAGAATCCATGTTGACGTAAGTTTCGTCTCCCATCAAAATGCATCCGTTGTACTTGGTCAACACTTTCTCGTACAACTTCCTTGCCCTCGTTTTGGCAACCAGATTTTGTTTTAGCGTCCTGTTGGGGTGTTTGCTTGCATGATACGACCACAAGCCTTCTCGCAAACAAATTCGTCGAGCTGTACTGTGGTTCGTCTTGAACTTTTTCGCCAAACCACGCAAGGAAATTCCAGGATTATTGTGAACTGATCGAATTACCTTTGCTCGCAGCTTCCGGTCATATGATCCACTTTTACGCCTGGTCTGTTTTGCTCGATCCACCGTAAGGGTCTCCCGGTAACGTAGCAGCACCGAATTTACAGTCTTTTTTGGATATTTCAGGAATTTCGCAATCTTTACCCCTGACCACGTCGGTTTCTCTACGTGAGTGTGCAGAATTTTCTCTCGCCTTTCGCGTTCCATCGTCGATAACTTTTGACTGACTGCTTCAATTTTGATGAAATTTTCACCACTAAGTAAACAAGTCATCCGAATCAAAACACTGTCAATAGATTCTTGATGTGAAAACTAGGGGCGCTGCAGTAAATGAAAAGATGCGACTAGATTCTATGTGAAACTTTATTCACACAACAGAAACATATTTGAAAATTTCTGCTTAGGCTTACACTTACGTGAAAGAAAGAGTGGTACAATTATGTTAATCAACGATTAAATATGCTAATGAATATTTAATTTAGAATCAGATACCTACTATAGTCCTGGGGCGGCTCTTTGGAGGGGGGGGGGGGGTTGATTTTCTAATTTTCAAAAATCCGTCAATATAAAGGAACGTTAATATCAGGTGAAAAAACGATCATTAGAGTGAGCGAAAAAAGGGAAGAGGGGTTGCAGGGGGAGGGTCAGTTGCAAATGAGTTTACAATATAAGCTGCTCTCTACTCCTCCTTCCCCATGAATTTCAATGAACAACATGTATTTAAAAAAATATTGAACAATAGATGAATAATGAAAACTTTATCAAAGTTTCTCTTCATTCTAATTTCAATATTCTTCTACACAACTTACACATCCTTTTATAAAACAACCAGCAAATCTATAATATCCTCTGCGAAAAAATGTTGATATATTTTTTATTTGTAGGTATATCTGGTATTTAAAAATCATCACTTTAAGAGCTTTTTATAGAATTTCTCGTTATAAATGTAATTTTTTCAATGGAAAATAATACACACGTTGTTGAGAGATGAAAATGTAGAAAGAAATTTTTCAAGCTAACTTAATTTTTTTCCTGAGCTTCTAAATATAAGCGCTCTGATATTTTATAATTTTTCGGAGGCATTTTACTTTTCACCGTTAAGGCTGATAAACAAATTAACAAACATAACTAACGGGCATTAAATTCTTCATTGGGGTATTTTACTGAATCGTGACCTGGAAATTGGGTATTATTATTTTCAAATTTAGAAACACAATATGTAAAATCAACACTTTAAATATAAATTAAGTAGAAAATACGATTATCAAAATCAGTTTTCGAATATGAAGTTTCTGGGACCTAATTTAATTTCATTTGCTCTTGAATTGAAAGTTATCACTCAAAATTTTCAACTCCAACAAATAAATTATAAAAACAGTGATTAGTCTTTTTTATTGTTCATGTAGGTACCTACACATAATTCCTAAAAAATGTTTAAAAATAATTTTGAATTATAATGAAAAATTATGAAATGGAGGGTTAATTCTTAAAGTTAATACTTTTCTTTCGTGAAGATTCTCAATCATTTGCAATTGAAATAGCCAAGCTTTCGGATTCAGAATATCAAACCTGAAGCTAAATTTTAACTTAAAATTTCCATATTATTGTGTAGATGAGCTGAATACAGTATCGGTGACATAATTGATGTAGATCTTGAAATCCAGGAGTGTTGGTTAAAAATCACCAAAAGATCTTCTGACTGTTTGGCATGATAGATTGCCTTGTTGCTGAAAAAAAGAGTGGAATGATAAGGGGATAGTTTTAGTTCACAAGGGGAAAATTTAAACCGAGGCAAACTGATTTGGAAGATTTTTGCGTTACAAACTCGATTTATTGTCAGATTTTTTTCTCTCCCTTCTTATTTTCTGGTATTTAGTAATTTTTAAACTACGCAGTTTAGAGTAAAATCGATCAATAATAATTGATGAAGTAACAAACATACAAGAACAACCAAAAATATGTGAAACATTTTCATTATCCTTTATTCGTTCAATGATTCAGATTAGAGGGAAGAATGCCAAAAAGTGACAAATTCCCGGAAAAAACAATACAGATTTCGTCTAGATAATCTTCGTATTTTACAAATTGAGGCAACATACATTTTTCTCATGGTAAATTACCCACAGTCTTCATGAAAATTGATCATTAAGTTAAAACCTTTTTTACTAGATCTTTTTGATATTTTAAACTTTTGCTAATAAGTGCACACATTTTTTCAATGAACCTTGTATTTTCAAAATTTATACCGGAAACAAGAACTGATAAAAAAAATACAAATTAGCATTTAGTGCTCCTAATTAAGTCGAAATCAGTTTTCAAATATTTTGCACCTCGGAAAATGGGATTTATTTCCTTGTGTTATAGTTTTGAATGCAGATTTTGGGTTCTGGATATGAATTTGAATCTCTATCGCCAACACCAATTCCTTCATATTGAAACAGCTTTTATAAATACTGTTTTGTTCCTTTTTGGCTCTTGGGAACGCAAAAATCATAACACGTTATCTCTTTTTTCGATTTATTGTTGCTGATATCTCTTGAGAAGATTTTTTTAAATTTAAATTCTCACTATGAATATTTTATATTCGATTTCTGTTTGGCAGTACTTGTATTTTTTTCGTGGTCATCCATAATATGAATGTTTGATGTGATACATTTCAAACAGAATTAAATGAAATTAGATCTAAAATTTAAATTTTTGTATTTGAATTTCACAATATAGGTTATTAATTATAAGTTTATAATTTATGTTTGAATAGTGCAAAATTAAAGGTGATAAAAACTCACGAAGGAGAATCAGTGATTCAGAACCTAAATTTTGGTTTGGAATAAGTCACGAATTCATTGTAAACGCAAGTGAAAATAGCACTACTCTAAATTTTAAAATGAGGTTAGCATAAGACATCTGATAAGACTTTATAAAGTTTACAAATTCTCATTAAACCAGCTGTAAACAAAAGAAAAAAGAAAGAGAATTTTAAATTCAAATTTCTTTTTAAATTTCAGATATGTATAAGCTTTTTATTATTAAAGTAAAGTTTTATTAGAATTATTTTTCCTGATTCTGAATTGTTAATTTTCCATCGATTTAAAAAATATTTTAAATACAAAAATAACCCTATGAGAAGCTTTTAGCTGCTCAAAACTTCATCAAAATTGAATTTAAAGCGGCATCAACACTTGTTGTTTATTATGATGGAATTTGTTAAGTGAAATATTAGTGACTAAAAAAAAGAAGGATAAGAAAGTTAGACGGTCAATTGAAGTCATACGTTTCTTGAAATTTAAATTCTTACAATAGAGGCAATTTTCTACTTGAAGGTCAAAGAATTTTTTACTTCTTAGAATGACCAAGATCTGTTAATCCATTAAACATGGTAAAAATTTCTAAAAACAAAGAATTTTCTAAATATGAGCAAATAATAAAGAAACTGCATATTGAAGGCAATAAATGTATGACGACAGCAGAACAAATATTTCAAGTATTTCAGTGTTATAACCATATTCACCCCCTATGTGACTTTTTCCATTTTGTGATATAATTAAAATTCAAAACAAAATCAAGTATTAAGAAGCTCTGATTTTGAAGCAAATGTAAAATTTATTACGATTTTCTCGTGTTAATTTAGGCATATGAAGGAAATTAGTGACAATTTGAAAAAAAGTTGTCCTTACATTTATTTATTTATTTTTTATTTTTATTTTATTGTTCACGGTCTTCGATAACTTAATATCATACAGACTGGTTACTTAAACTACGCTTAAAACTATCCTTACTTATATTAAAATCAAAATACACATACACTTGGTTGAACAATCTACAAGAGATGTCAAATGGATTATAAAATTCATTTCTTCCATAATTGTTTAATCTTAGCGGCTCGAAATTTCTTAGGGAACGAGATGGGACATGATACTGTATCCTTTCGATGAGACTGGCACTATCTTTATTCCCGGATAGGACGTCGAATATAAACAAACGACGAAGCAGCACAACACGTGAGCCGATTGGTTCGATATTCAAGATTCCACATCGGTCATGGTAGGAGGGAAGTCGCTGAGGTTCATTCCATGGTAAATTTGGAAGCGCGTATCGCAGGAACCGCCTCTGAACTGACTCAAGTAGTTTCAGCCCTCCGATTGAATTAGGTGCCCATATTTGAATATTGTACTCCAAACCACTGCGAACGAGTGAGCAGTATAATGCTTTGAGAGTGGTAATGTCACTGAATCCTTTGGTGTTCCTTACCAGAAATCCCAGCACAGTTTTTGCTTTGGCCACGGTTACAGCTAAATGCTCCTTGAATGTCAGAGATTTATCCATAATTACACCAAGATCCCTAATAGACTCAACTTTTTCAAGAGAGACGCTATCAGCTGTGTACAGATGGGTAATCTCAACCCTGCTTCTGGTGAACGTAAGAATCTTACATTTTTTTAGGTTGACTTCCATCGCATTCACTTGGCACCAGAGCATTAGATTATCGAGGTCTCGCTGAAGAAGCAAACAGTCTGAGTAATGCGTAATTGAGCGGTACATTTTCAGATCGTCTGCGTAAAACACTAATTCAGAACCAATTAATTGACAAAGGTCGTTCATGAATAGGTTAAACAGGAGAGGACCTAGATGGCTACCTTGGGGGACCCCAGAAGGAACAGTGAAATGTTGGGATTTGATGTGGCCCTGTCTGACGAAGGCAATTCTGCCTCGAAGATATGACTCGAGCCATTTAACCAGCCAAGTTGGGAAACCCATTCTATCAAGTTTGTCGATTAAGAGGTTGTGGGGAAGCCGATCGAACGCCTTGGCAAAATCCACGTATATTGCATCCACTTGCTTTTTATTTGCAAGACAGCTGCTGACGAAGGGAACATACACCATCAAATTTGATAAAGTTGACCTCTTTTTGCGAAAACCGTGCTGACATTCTGCGATAATGTGTGAAGAAACAGTGCTCATTACGTTGAATACCAAGAGTTCGAAAACCTTTGACAAGCAATTCAATATAGAGATACCCCTGTAATTCTCTACGAGATGTATGTTCCCAGATTTGTGAATGGGAGTGATTGCAGCAGTTTTCCAAAGTTTAGGGAAGGTAAATGTCTCCAGGGACTTGTTAAATATCATGCTTACCGGAAGTGCCAGAGAGTCACAGCACCGCTTGATGAAAATCGGGGGCAGACCATCGGGGCCTGCTCCCTTACGCTCGTTGATTTCTAATAGCGCCTTCCTAACATCATTTGGGGTGACTCTTATTTCGGGAATGCTGATGTTGAACGAGTTCACAGTCGCCAAGTGTTGAGTACTACTGGTATTCCTGTGCTTTACGAAAGTAGTTTTAAAAAAATCCGTGCACAGTTGAACTGCTTCTATCGTGTTCGTTGATTGACGATTGAGATATGGAAGATTCAACGGAAGTCCTGAATTACCTCTTTTGTTTTTTACGTAGCTCCAGAACGAAGAGGGGTCGGTTTTAAATTTCCGTTGTAAATCGGCTAAGTAACAACGGTAGCTGCTATCTTTTTGTTTCGTGTAATCCATCTCAGTTGCCCTGAGGTTTTGCTTAGCGATGTCGGTGGGGTTGCCTCTATAAATTTTTAT
Organism: Uranotaenia lowii; assembly: GCF_029784155.1. Lineage (NCBI taxonomy): Eukaryota > Metazoa > Arthropoda > Insecta > Diptera > Culicidae > Uranotaenia > Uranotaenia lowii. The sequence goes on along the minus strand of NC_073692.1, from coordinate 278,997,848 downwards.
AGCTTTCCTCAGGCGGTTTTTTAAATTCGATAGCTCACGATTCCACCATTCAAATTTTTTGGGGTTATGGCGGGCACGCGCTGGTACGTTTCTACTTAGAATATCGTTAATGCGCGAGTAAAAAGTCTCAGTTGCTGAATCTACATCAAGCGTGCTGGGATCAAGGATGGAGGTCCAATTTTCTTGCTGTATGATAAAGTCGAGTTCGTTAAAGTCGCAGTTTCTAAAATCGTACCGAACGTCACTTGCGTCGTCAACATCCTCAAAAGTGTTTGAAGTAAATGAAACTACGAACGGGGGGTGGTGGGAATCCTCACGCAGAAGTGGCTGAGGGGATTCGAAAACCTGGAAACTCGTGGAGTCGCTTGTGAAGGCCAAATCCAACATACGCTCGTTGGAGTTTTTAATGTTGTTCATTTGATGTAAACCAAAATCTGTTAACGCGTTAATGACAATGTATTCCTTCGATTGAAGCAAATCGGGAACGTCAACGTTAAGATCGGTATCAGGAAGAAAACTATTCAATTCTTCGTCGAAAATCCATGAAACGTAGGGCAAGTTATAATCTCCTATTACCAACAATGAATCTGTGCTTGAGAGCTGCTCGGATAGTTGTTCGATGCAGAGCGTATGAGATTTGTAGCTGGAAGCAGTCAAATCAGGACTCAGATAAACCGCGCAAATGAATAACGAACAAAATCCTAGTTTGATGCGTAGGTACACACGTTTGCTCGAGGTGTGCGCTATGACGAAGAACAACTTCGCTACACGAAAGAGATGGTCTTACTGCTATGAGAACACCTCCCCCTCTTCCTAGATTGCTAGTCTGGGCTGAGCGATCAGCTCTATAAATTTGATAACTAGCAGAAAACTCTGCGCTATTGATGCCCGCATGCAACCAGGTTTCAGATAAATTAATTAATTAATAGCAAGTTCAAAATCAACACTCAACAACACACTTTTGTTGAGTTACTTATCAACTAAAGTTATTTGGTATAATTCAGTCAAGGGAATCGCAAATTACAGCTGCTTGAGTTTGGTGGACCGGCTTTTTTCAATTTTGAGCCTTTTAAGTGATAAATTAACTTTTTTGTTTAATAAACACCCCCACGGAGTGGAAAATGTTTAGAATTTAAAAGCACATCTTCTACGAAAAGATCCAACTTTTTATAGAAATTCGAGCTTTTTCGGGTATTGTATAACAGTTTTTTGCCCTTAGGGGGGGGGGGGTCATCCCAATCACCCCCCCCCCCCTCCCCCCATAGGACCGTGCCTGCTATAATCAGATTAAAAAAAAGGCAAGCAAAAATCTGAGATTAAAGAAACAATCCGTCAGGAATTGACACTTAGGAATTGAGAACCTGAGTTCGGGATCCTAATTGACTTAAGACTAGAAAAGGGAAAATACATATCTATACAAAGTTGTTGTTTACTGCTATTTGTAAAAGTAATAAAAATAGATTCTGAAAAAAATGAGTTCAACTACACCACCAAATGTTAATAATGAAATGTTTTTCTTACATATTAAATTTTCGACATAACCAGCGAACAATCTTTGTCATTATTGGTATATTTATTTGGAAATTAACGACTAATCTACAGGTTGACGAGTTTTGTTTAGCTTTCATTCGAAAGTGAGCGTGCATAAGGTTAAAATTCAAACAATAATCATAATAGAAAAGTTTATAAATTACCTCGGTGTAAATATTTATCAAAATTTCTCAAACGAAATTTGAAGTCGTACTCTCGGAAAGATCCGTCCAACAGGCGTCTCCAAATAATAATTAACGACCGCTCAATAAGATAGGCTCCAGTTTCCACTAAACAGGTGTTTCGGACTGAACCCGATGCTTCTTTCTCTTTTTTCTCAGTTCGATGTTTGAAAAAAAACACTTGACTTAACTTGACTTGAAAAATAGAACGGGGCTCGAATTTCAACACGCTCGCCACAGCAGAAAATTAATTCACTTCACATAGGGAAACACAAATCCCGTATTTCTTTTACTCTTAATTTTTTACTGCCTAACGTAAGGTTCTGAGAGCAGCAAAATTACGCGAAAGGGTAGGAAAAATTTCACGCTTTGAAAACTCACCCACCACAGACACTTTGCGGAAACATACGCCTGGCACTTTCTTCTTGATGATTTTCTTGCTCTTAAGCTCACCCGTTACGCACAATGATTTCCCTGCTGGATTAAGTTGCGGAAAATATATGATGGAAACATTCTTTCTTGACCGATTCTACTTGACGAGAAACTGAACGTACGAAGAAGAACTTTGCCAACAAGGGCCAAACTGAAGAGTAAAAATCTTCGTTAGCTGTTCACCTCTATCTCACTCATGCAGATGGGCTTCTTCTGCTGGAACACTTGTCGGCCACAACAACAACAACAACAAAAACGGGAAGGTATGCCAACTTTCTCAGCCTTGACAGAACATTCCCGAACGCATCCGCTGACGAAGACTACGCAGCAAGGTGCTTCTTTCGCCACACTTGCAGCTGCTTTGCTAAACTACCTTCAATATTCGAGATACGCCAGTTAGGGGAAAACGAGGGAACCGGAGAAATTTCGTAACGGGCTCTCGGCAGTGAGAGATCTTATCCGTGGCAACTTCAAACTACGACTGACTTCACCTTGCCAGCGATCGGTTGGTTGGCCAACAACTACCCAACTCCTCCGGCAGAAGCAGTCTTCAGCTCTCCAGCAGTGTTAAGTTTTTCTTTTATTGAAGCTTTTTTTTTTCTTGCTCCTCTGGCAGTGCACAAGTTACGTACGACGGGCTCGCTGCTTGCTTGCTTGCTGATGACGATGACAACGGGGCTGCGAGCTTTTCTTTCCACGGCGCAGTCGATGGTGCCTTTCTCTTCCGTTGCTGGGGAGTTTGCTGGATGTTCGAAACTTTGGGCTCACATGTACGTACAGAAGTTGAATCTGCGCTACTCAACCCACACACTCTTTGGATGGTCCACGTTGTTGACTCGCACTCGCAACTCAACTCGCAAATCGGAATAGGAACGATCCCTCCAGTGTGGCAGTGTGGCATTCACGATATCACATAAAAGAGTCAGAACAAAAACCTGTTCAACTTGTTTTCCAACCACGTTCTACACCCGAGGCGCGCGAGAGTTGTTCACCTGAATTTCCCTTTTGGTTCTAGAGCACTAGTTTTTTGTTTGTTCTAGTTCTCTTCTTAGATGTTCTCGAGTGAGACCCCCCCTTAACGTACATACACTTACTCGTCTGGATAGGTTCCGAGTACTGTTTTCAAGATTTCGACGGCCACCTGGGAAAAGCCAAGTTTTCAGAAAAAAATCAACCACGACCAGCTTCAACGTGTAGTTTATTCAACCTCCCCTACTGATGCTGACTACTCGCTTCAATTGGGGCTAAAAAAAACAACACGCGCGCGCCAACACAAACCCTCCGAATCGGTGCTTTCCAGACGGAACGAAAACCTAAAATGCGAAACTCAGCCAACGAACGGACATAACATCAACAGAACCTTCAGTTTACATCCATTCTGACTATGTACTTTGTTTTTTTTCTCTTTTGGCTGCTTGCTTCATGTTTCGGCTGCGCCGTTTCATTGTGCTCGTGCTAGCCAAATGAAGAGAAAAAATACACGATCGAGAAATAAACAAACATTGAAAAAAACCAAAATAAATCAACACATTCTCATCACAACAGAGAGTCAGAACAGCGGAGAAGGACCAATTCAACGCTTCAACCACCCCCCACCCCCACCTGTACACTGTTATGCTAATAATGCAAAAGTATAGAGCATCAAAGATATCACTACTACACCTGTGGCAATTGCAGTTAGTCAGTTAGCAACATGCAGCCAGACATCAACAACAAGCTGAATAACCATCCTCCGCATAAACGAACCGAGGCGAACAAACTTATGCTCTTCATCCCACTGGCCCACTAACTAATGCGATGATGGTGGTGTGCATGAAGTTGAGTTTACCCAACATCATCGGATCGCAAAAGCAACATAAACATAAAAGACGAAGTGAAGCTTTTCTTCCAATACAGCGGAACACTGCGATGTGAGTGCTTTTCTGTATAGGTATCGTGAACACGCACACTACCAAATGCATCATTTATCGAGTTAGTGTGAGGTCGGAAAATGACGTTGTGAGAAAATCTAGTTGTTTGTTGGAAAATGCTAAACAGGTTAAAATAAGAAAATTATCTAACAAATTCGCTGAAAAAAAACCACAACCGTTCATAGATGACGAAAACAGTTGTTGAAGGTCATTAGCTGAAGGAAAATTCAAAACGGATCAACACGATTTTCAATACTGCTCCGTTTTGCCCCATGGGGCGACATTGAAATCGGAGACAAAGGATGTAATTCGCTCGAATAGTTTTCATTCGTATGCTCGAGCCAAACGTTTTCGTTCTCGGAAAACTTCAGTGCCCTTCTACACATTTGCATTTGCATAAATGCTACCTCCGAAAAGTATAATAGAAGAAAAACTGAGGAAAACATAGAATCGAATCCAAGAATCTTGGTAAGCATGCATAGTAAGCTCCAAATCATCAACTTTTTGTATAATTTCCAATCTCGCATGCATTTGAATAGTAAAGACGATGGAAGTTCCAGAGAAGCACGTAATTTATTCCCCGATTTTCATTAGGTAACACGATAAGAAGTTGAAAATTAGGTGTTAAAATTTTGAAAATTGGAGTTCACTTGTTGCTGTCGTGTAGGGCTCATGTATTGAATTCTGGTATACGAGGAACCTGATACACTAGGTTCAAATTTCGGTTCCGGAAATATCAAAAATTATTTACACTAAGTAGACCCCCGAAAAGACAACAATCATTTTCTGTTGTATTTCACATGGGTGATGAATCCTTAGAGGAATGTATTCAAAAAAATATGCAATACTTTCCTCTGTGAATGACTTATGAATGCATGAATGCAAATTGGAGGAGTTCTCAGTCCATGATCGGTTTTCGGGGTGGACACACTAGATTCCAGATCCAACCAAAACTTTGTGGGACCTATGGAAGTGCTAAGGGAAGAAAACAGCTGCTTTTAGTGGCATTTTTCTTTGAATGTTTGGTCGTTAATAATGTTATTAGAAAGATTAAACTTCCACATATCGTCAGTTACAAGTAAATACGATAATCATTGTATAAAGCTATCTAAGTACATTCTACAGTGAAGGATACGCGGATACTCCTTATAGATGTTTCACTGAAACTTTGAGTTTATAACGATAACTAGCTGACCCGGTGTGCTTCGCAGCACTTTGCAAAAATAATGGAAATTTGTCCAAATAATCTAAATTTTTAAGTTTTTTATAGGTATAATTTCAAATCAATTTTAGCATAAATCAGAAACAACTGTTTAAAAATGAGAACTGCATCTTATTTAGTGTAACTTGATCTTTAAATTTATTTTTTTTAATATGAAATTTTTACTTTGTGTTTGTAAGTTCGATGAGTTCTCTAATTATGACAAACTGTATGTTTTATTGGTATGGATTCTCCAGAATGTTCATCCAAAGTGAGAAGGCCCCCCACGAATTTCCATGTTGGTATCTGAGTAACGTCACTTACCGTATGTGGCTCCATTTGTTTGATAATAATATAAAAAATGAAATTTTTCTACTTTCCTACTTTGCTCTGAAAAAAACGATACTTCTCTATTTAAGGCTATGATAATTTAGAATCCGGGTAGTTATAAACGTGTGTATTTTCAAAACTGTTCATTTGATCGAAAAACTTTCTATGGATAAAAAGAAGGTGTTAATGTAGAAATATAAAAAAATTTCTCGTTTAAAAAAATAGGCAGTCCTTTTCATAACCAACAAAACGCCAGTAAATTTATGCATATCCAAGCTCTAGTAACGTAGCTATCACCGAGATAAAGTGCCCAGATACTAAATGATCATAGCCTTATTCGTATTTATAACAATCTTAGAAACATATGTCGTACCCAACCCCCCTTTCCATGCCAAATTTGATTCCATTTGCTTGATTTATTTTAAAGTTATGCCAACAAATTAGGGCCCCTCCACCATCATACTCATTGGAAGATAGGTGATGCCTCAAATAAAAAAAAATCATTTCTCGTGCCCTAATCCTTTTGTTTGTGAAATATTTATGCTTCCTTTTCTTAGATAAGCTCTCGAGTTATGCTAAGTATTGTATCATCGCTTCCTACACCCAAAATTCAGCCTCTATGCCAATCGTGAGTAATCAATATCATAGCATCATTGGCATAAGAACAGAACGCGATCGGGGATGATTCGATTTGTGTCCGCCAGCATTAACCTTAACCTGTCGGACTGGCAAGACGATATAATTGATGAAGTTAGTTCGACTCTCCCAACGGCTGATGTGATTTTTTTTTAAATTTTCTTGTATCTGGGATGAATAATCCAATAGGAAGGAAATCCCATAAAATGTTTTTCTTGAATCGCTTGAATGTATTGGTCATGCATCATTTTGGTTGGGAGCTCGACTCCTTGTGCCAGTAGTGCTTTTTCAAAGATACCGTTGTCGTATTCCCGTCAACCTCACGTTTCACTCTCTCTCTCTCTTTCTCTTAATCGTGACACCTGATAGGTCTATCCTTTTCTCGAAAGCTTGCGCTTATAGTCTGTTTCTTAGCACGCTTAAATATGTTTTGAGATTTCTCTCAAGTTTAATAAGTTTTAAATTAAATGACGTAGGACAAAATTGCTTATTGCTCATGCTTTTACTCTTTATCAAAATATATTTTTTTATTTATTTATATTGCTATTCCTATTCACTACAACCGTCTTCGGCACAGTGCACATTTCAGCGCATTTTTGGCACAGAGATTGGCTAAATAGGCATTGGATTTTTGCAACCTCTTCTATGGATGTAGGACAAATAACTATCCCTCGTCCTCCATCTGATGAGGTGGTACACTTTTTAAGATGTCGGATTGGTAAGACGATATAAAAATGGTGTTGTGATTTCTCGATTCTCTTCCCAAAAGTTTGGGATCAGTCTTCTAAAACATGCATTTCTATTTCACGCACATCTCTGTTATAAAACAACGTATTGTTTATCTGGTAAGCTGATTTGGAAGCTAATGAGTTGAACTTGCTTTATGGATATTTAGTTGAATTATTTTTGAAGACTAACTTCTTCAGAACATTAGCTAAGGTTTTTATCATTTTCTGATGATTTTCACCAAACAATCCGACCGTGAAAAAAAAATACAAAATTGTTTTAAGCATAACTTGTCTAACAAGTTATTGCAGATCGAATTGGCTTATTTGAAAGCCTTTGAATTAGTTATTCAAAGTAAAAATCTTGAAATCAAATGTTCTATGTTATTTCAACTTCATACTCATTTAAAAACTAATGTTCTTATTTTGGTTAAAGGTCGGATAATAATCATTTATGATAGCTAAGCCTTCCAAATAAAGTCCAATTTATCAGCTTCTAAAGAAGCCAATCCGATCTGCAATAACTTATGAGAGAAATAAGTTATGATCAAAACAAATTTGCATAATTTTATCAACGGTCAGATTTTTTGATGAAAATCATCAGAAAATGATGAAACTTCAGCGTGAAATAAAAATGCATGTTTTAGAAGACTGATCCCAAACTTTTGGCTGTTACTTCTCAAATAATCATAGAAATATTTCTCGTACTCAAAAACAATCCCATGCCAAATATGGTTCCATTTACTTAAACTTTTTTCGAGTAATGTAAAAAAATTGTTCAGGAACCCCCTTCCCTCTTCCTATTTCCCCACTCGGAAGAGAGAGTTACGCCAAAGATTTAAGGAAACATTTAATATTTTGGTTCCACCTCACTCTCTCCTATTTCGCCAATTGGATAAGGGAGGGGTCTCAAATTATCATTCTATCATCCCATGCTAAATTTGGTTCCATTTGCTTAATTAGTTTTTGAATTAAATAAAAATTATAAAAGAGGCACCCTCCCCGCTCTATATTTCCCTAATGGAAAGAGGGAGGGCCTCAATTAATCAAAGAAATATGTTTTGGGTTTGGGTTTTGAAATTTAATCATGAATTTTTCTCATATTTCAATTGTCATCCTACCTACTTAAGTGTTGAGTTAAGTTTTAAGAAAAATATTAATTTTGAAGTGTTACTTGATTTGACAAATTCGGAATTAATGCTTTCAACTTTTATATAAAAATTAATTAAGTAAAACTTACATTATTTTAGAAACTCACCAACCAACATTAATACGTTCTTTTAAAAAGTTATACTGTTAACTTAGAACGTAGAAAAAGTTACATTAAAATGGTCTTCCCCGAAATTCAAATACTTGTTCTTCTCCTTCATTTTCTGATCCTAACAATTTTGTTGATTTGGGTGAGATTACTGAGGAAAAATTAAAATTTTTGCATCAAAATTTAATGGAAATGATGCAACTTATGTTGAAAGCAAATTCAATGTTTGAAGCTTTCCAAACTTCTTTTAATTATGCTAACAAAATTATTATGACTTTACGAATCCCTCATGGATCCAAATAGATTTTTAAATTCTATGAATTGGAACGCTAGATTTTTGCTGGCTAACCAAGATGAGTTCTTTATATTTTTGAAAACCCAAAACATACATATTGCTGCCATCACTGAAACTTTTTTAAAGCCGGACAATAACTTGAAAAGCAATGCTTTCTTTAAAATTTTGCGAAATGATCGACTTGATCGACAGGGTGGGGGTGTAGCTATTGTCATCAATAGTCGTAGACTTCTTCCTTCTTTCAATACAAAAGTCTTAGAAACAATTGGAATTGAATTAGAAACTTCTATGGGGAAAATTATAATTGTTGCCGCATATTTGCCTTTTCAATGTAGCGGTGAACAGAAAAATTTTTTGAAGGGAGATTTACAAAAACTCACCAGAAACAAATCTATTTTTTTTATTATTGGTGACTTTAATGCAAAACACCGATCTTAGAATAATATTTCATCAAATTCAAATGGGAATATTTTATTTAATGACTGCTCTGCAGGTTATTATACTGTTGAATATCCTAATGGGCATACTTGTTTCTCTTCGATTAGAAATCCCTCCACAATTGATTTGGTTCTAACGGATTTAGGCGAGCATTGTAGTCAATTAGTTACTCATGCGGACCTCGATTCAGACCACCTTCCAGTAACTTTTTCTTTATCCCAAAGTCCCATTGAAAACCCTTTAAAATCAACTTTTAACTTTATTTTTCGGCATATCGGTGAAAAGTAGTTATGAAATTGATAAAGATGGATAGAGAAGTGAGAAGAAAATTTACAGATGTTGAAAAGAGCGAAAGAGCATTTTGCGAGGAAACTTTTTAACGTACACCATACTTTACCCTGCAACATTTCATTATTTAGGAGAAGTAGTACCGAGCAAAAATGCTCTTTCGCTCTTTTCAACATCTGTAAATTTTCTTCTCACTTCTCTATCCATCTTTATCAATTTCATAACTACTTTTCACCGATATGCCGAAAAATAAATTTACAAAATTAATTAACGGTGGTTAACTTATCTTAAAAATCAACTTTTAACTTTCAAAAAGCTGACTGGGAGCGATATAGTAATTTTATTGAACGTAATTTAGATGTAAACGTTCCACTGAATTCAATTGAAGATATTGATTTGGCTGTAGAAAATTTGAGAACTTCAATAGTCAATGCTAAAACCACTTCAATACCTAAAGTTAAACATAAATTTAATCAACCTTTGATCGATGATGATCTTCAGTTTTTGATATGACTGAAAAACATTCGTCGACGCCAATATCAACGAACTAGGGATCCTTATTTGAAATTTATTTATTGCGACCTTCAAAAAGAAATCAAACGTCGTTTAAACTTTATTCGTAATGAAAATTTTGCAAAAGCAGTAGAGGACATAAAACCCTACTCAAAGCCATTTTGGAAATTGACTAAAATTCTGAAATAGTCCCAGAAGCCAATTCCCACTTTGAAAGATGGGAATAAACTTCTTTTAACTAATGCAGAAAAAGCTAAAAAATTAGCCCCACAATTTGAGTCTGCTCATGATTTTAATTTAAACGTTGTAAGTCCAATTGATGCTCAAATTTCCCTTGAATTTGATGATATTCTTTCTAAACAAAATGTATTTGAAAGTTCTTGTGAGACAAATATTGGTGAACTTAAATTGATTTTCAAAAAATTTGAAAATATGAAAGCCCCGGGGGAAGATGGGATTTTCTATATTCTTATTAAAAAGTTGCCTGAAAGCACTTTAAATTTTTTAGTTAAAATCTTCAATAAATGTTTTCACTTGGCTTATTTTCCAAATAAATGGAAAAATGCCAAAGTAACTCCAATTTTAAAACCTGGAAAAAGTGCTTCAGAGCCTTCAAGTTATCGACCAATTAGTTTGCTTCCATCTTTAAGTAAACTATACGAGAGAGTTATTTTGAATAGAATGATGATCCTCATTAATCAGAATTCTATTTTCCCTGATGAACAATTTGGTTTTCGTCATGGACATTCTACTACACAACAACTTTTGAGTGTAACTAATATGATAAACGCTAACAGATCTGAAGGTTGTTCAACTGGTGTTGCTCTTCTTGATATTGAAAAAGCTTTTGACAGTGTTTGGCACAAAGGTTTAGTAGCTAAATTAGCTCGATTTGATTTTCCCGTACATCTCACCAAAATTATACAAAATTATTTGACTAGCCGAACCTTACAAGTAAGCTATCAAAATTCATGCTTTGAAAGGACACCCATTAGAGCTGGTATCCCTCAGGGCAGTATACTTGGGCAAATTTATACAATATTTTTACTTCTGATCTTCCTGATGTACCAGAAGGTATTATTTACTGACGATAATTTGCTTTCAGCCAAAGGTTAGAACTTACGTGTGGTACGCAGTAGATTGCAACAAAATTTAAATTTCTTTTTAAATTACTTGAAAATGTGGAAAATTTCTCCTAACGCTTCCAAAACTCAACTTATTTTATTTCCCCATAAGCCAAGAGCTCAATTTTTAAAACCTAATGAAAATCATTCCATAACTTTTAATGGGGTTTCATTAGAATGGTCTGATCACGTGAAGTACCTGGGACTTACACTTGATCGGAATCTTACTTTTAAAAATCACATTGAAGATATTCAATCTAAATGTAATAAATACACTAAATCTCTTTATTCTCTCATCAACAGGAAATCCAGGTTGTGTCTGCGAAATAAGATGTTAATCTACAAACAGGTATTCCGACCAGCGATAATGTATGCAGTTCCGATTTGGTCTAGCTGCTGCGCGACGAGGAAGAAGGCCATCCAGAGGATTCAGAACAAGGTTCTGAAAATGATTTTGCGGCTTCCACCTTGACACAGCACCGAAGATCTTCATTGGATTGCGGGCATTTAATCGATCGAAGAGATGGCCAACAAAATCATCTCCAACTTCAGAGGCAAATCGATGCAGTCTTCCATCGCAGAGATTCGTTCTCTTTATAATTAGTTTTATTTTAGGATAGTGTTTAAAGTTTAAAATATTTTTGCCATTACAGGATGTTCTCCTACATTGAATACTTGATTGCGCTCAGCAAATTTAAATCTTATAAATAATTTTTTATTATCTAGTTAACTATAGGGCTCTGAATAGTTCATTATTGAGCTGAACACCTAATTTAATGTAATAATGTAATATAAATGTAATGATGAATTGATACAAATAAAGACATATCTAAAAAAAAATGGTCTTTCAGAGATTGACATTTTCGATTATTTTCCTTAGCATTATTATATTTCATCAAACATGTCAAAGATTGTGCCTTAAACAATGTTTTACAAAAAGAGTTACTTTAACATATTCATAGAGAGCCTCCTCTAACTAAGAAAACATGATGATGAATGAAAATTATGACTTGGTAGCATAAGTCCTCTTTCTCTAGCCTTGGAGCAACAACCCACAGGTGACTATCAATTGAAATATCTCGGAAAGCCTTTATGTATTATTCTCGTCAAACACTTAAACTGGAACCGATTTTATCTTCTCAATGATTCATTAAACGCCTAGATGCTCCACTCGATTTGACTTTTGACTAAGGGTGAGTGCTCGACTACACCTTGCCCGTAGAGTCCCGTTTTGAAAAAATATTCGGAATAACTTTGAATAAATTGAGGGTACACTAACCGGTTGATAGCAAAAAAACAAACAAACAAACAAAAAATAGCAACACCTCCACTCCAGTAATTTCCATTCGGATCACAACCACTGCCGGGATAAAATACGGCTTAAATTGAGTAAACAAGTAGAAGTAGGTAAACATTTCAAGCAATCGCCACACTATTTCGCCGGCTCGCGCTTCTTCTCAGCTCCAGACCCCATGCCATGCCTGTCATTTTTGCCGTGTTGTTTTGGATGATGAAGTTGAGATGGCCGTAAGTTTGCCAATTTATTGCGCAATTTTGTTGCGAGTGTAAATGTGCCAATGGATCTTTCGAATTAGAACGACTACAATGTGGTGTGTTGTTTGGGGGATATTGCTGGAGCCTAAGTAGGTTCCGTTTCCATTGGCTTAACTTATCTGTGCCACATTCACTCCCCCTATTAGTGTGAGGTGAACAGGGATGAGCAGGTAAGAGTGGCAAGGTAAACATCTGGCTGTAAATTCTGCAAGTAATGATTTTAAAGAAGATATCGCATCAATTGTTGGCCTTATGATGTGTTATAAAACTGTGAAATAGATTCAAAAATATGTAGAAAATTTTTGAAGTAACTAACATGTAATACGACATTTCAAAAACGTAGGCAAGTGTTATCACCAGTTAATTAACGACATCGTTCGCCAGTACCCGATGATGATAGGTGCCAATTAGCCATAGATCGATAAAATGTAATTTGCTGCTATGTTTGGCTGGCTGAAACCGTCGTCCAACTGTCAGCTGGGAACATTTATCTCTTATATCTGAGGGGGAGGGGGGGGGGAAGATGATAAAATAAGCTCACAGGCAGTAGGTAACCAATAAGTGAAGCGACAAAATTGGTTGCGTTCCTGAAATAGTCGCATTCCGTGTGTTGGATCCACAAACAAATCGATGTTTTCATTATTTTTAAGTTGTCATGAGACCTTTGCAAATAATTGGTCATTCGAATGAATTGAAGTGGATTTATTGCTTACCTGGCTTCAACTATTTAGAAAGTTTACCTGGAATAGAAAAAAAAACCTATTATTATACTAATTTATTAAACACAACGTTTACATGGATACTACATAATTAGGGTGTCCCAAAATTGCATGATGTTTGGCAATCTGGGGGTTCAACCTCCAAATAATATATACACTCAGAAGAAATCCTATTCTGAATTTCATGAGACACGTTTTATGAACCTCTTTTTTGAGTCCAAAATAATTTTTCATAAGAGTCTTATGAATTTCTTTCATTTTCACAAGAAGTTCTTATGAAGAATGGGAGAAACTGCTTTGTGAAAATAAAATGAACACATTCTTTCTAAGCAACAGGAAAAAACGCACAAGATTGTTTATCATCAGAAGCAATTCAGAAAAAATAATACATTCAAAGTAATCGTGACATTCTTGACATAGTAAGTTTATTTAGCAAAATTCTATATTTTTGTGAATTTTTACAATATGTTGGAAATATTCATAGACTTTCAATCAAGCTAAGGTAAGCTTAGCTATGTTGGAAATATTCATAGACTTTGAATTTACGAAATTTTTGTCCGCACTTTAGCTTACTGGCTGAGCAAAAGCGAAAAGCCCAGAGAACGAAACGGGTAACGAATTTTCCCAAGATTTTTCCGTACATCCGCCAACAACTGACGTGCCTGCTGATTCTGTGGGAGAATTTCAAGTCCCACTACAAGATTAGCGAACAAATCATCTTTTTTTCGTTGTTTTTTTTTTTTGACAATTTCAACCGGAATAAAATTTGGTCTGATGGTCAGGATTGTGAAAAAAAAGATTTATATAAAGTGATTAAATTCAAGATATGGGTCTCAAATTATCAATGTCTCAGAAAAAATCCATATTTTTATGCCATTTCCTGCTTTATGAAAACATTCTTATGAAACTTAAAATGTTTTGACCAAATCATAAGATTATCTTATGAAACTCAAAACATCCTGTTTTAAAAGATGTTCATCTAAAGGGTGATACGGTCAAAATTTGGTCAAGGGAAAACGCGTGTAAATCAGTAAAATCGTTTATTTAAAAAATCAAATTAAATTTCATTTTCATGTTTAATTAGTATAAAATTTAGGAAAAGTATTCAGTTAGAATTCCGCTTTTCCAAATCCGAATTGCCGGGCCTTACGCTTAACCCCTGTCATCAGATCTTGTACAGCCACCTTGTCCACCTTCTTCGCCGCAGAAAGCCAGTTTGCCTTGAACTGCTGCTCGTCCTTAGCAGTTTTTTTTTTTGGTCTTCTGTAGGTTCCGCTTGAAAATAACCCAGTATTTCTCAATTGGGCGGAGCTCTGGCGTGTTGGGAGGGTTCTTATCCTTGGGAACCACCTGCACGTTGTTGGCGGCGTACCACTCCATGGCCTTTTTACCGTAATGGCAAGATGCCAAATCCGGCCAAAACAGTACGGAACAACCGTGTTTCTTCAGGAAAGGCAGCAGACGTTTATTCAAACACTCTTTCACGTAAATTTCTTGGTTGACAGTTCCGGAAGCTATGAAAATGCTGCTTTTCAAGCCACAGATACAGATGGCTTGCCAAACCAGATATTTCTTCGCGAACTTTAACAGTTTCATGTGCTTGAAAATATCTGCTACCTTTCCCCTTCTTTTTGCCGTATAAAACTCCTGTCCCGGAAGCTGCTTGTAGTCGGCTTTGCCGTAGGTTTACCACGCAGTCATACTTCGTCAGCATCATCGTGTACAGCCACCGAAATCGCGCTTTGGCCGTCCTATTTTGTTTATCATCGCGATTTGGAGTCACTACCTTCTTGTAAGTCGATAGTCCGGCTCGTTTTTTGGCTCGATGCACGGTTGTAGACGATACACCCAGCTTATTTGCGGCATCTCGGAGAGAGAGGTTAGGGTTTCGCTTGAAACTACCGGTAACTCTCTTTGTCGTCTCAGCGGCTTTCGGTTTTCGATTTTCCCCCCGATCCAGACTTCCTGGCTGTCGACAAACGTTCCCCAAAGACTATAATTACATTTGTAACGGTTGATTTGGCAACTTTAAACGATTTTGCCAGCTTTGCGTGCGAGTAGCTCGGATTTTCGCAATGCGCGAGCAAAATTTTAATACGCTGCTCTTCTTCCTTGGACGGCATTTTGACAACTGAAGAGTGAATTCCAAAATCAAAATAAGAGCAACATTCTACACACACACACACACACACACACACACACACACACCTTCAAAATGAGGGGTGTTCAGGTTTTTTAAATGCAAAATTGAAAGAAATACGTCAAGTTGATATTGACCAAATTTTGACCGTATCACCCTTTAGAAAATTCATTTCAGTCATAAGATAATCTTATAAATTTCATTAATTTTTCTTATGGCACCAGTTCATAAGAGAATCGTCAATTTGTGGCCTACGGAGCTTTGATTAGCTTCAATGTTATGGAAAATAATTATACTTATAAAATAGAAAAGTTTCTAATTATTTACCGGGAAACCTAAAAACACTGAGAATTGCAGCACAATATCAGGAAAATTGTCATTCTATTATTCATTAAATATTTGAATAAGAATGTGAGAAATGTTTGAGTTAGATCAATGTGATAATAACAACGCTCTTTCAAAAGCAAAGAAATTTTTTCTGCAGATATTTTGAAACGATAAAGAATTTTAATCAAAGACGTGTGAATGAATTAATTTGAACCAAGATCAGCTAAAAATCATCTCAGGGTAAATTTTTCCTTAAAATCTACACTCAGAAAAATAATATTAAGTGTGCCATAAGATTCTCTTATGAACTGGCGCCATAAGAAAAATCAATGAAATTCATAAGATTATCTTATGATACGAATGAATTCTTCAGATGAACACTTACTTCAATAAGAGGTTGTTGCTTTTCATAAGAGGGTCTTATGGAAACAGAAAATGTCTTGTTTGATGTAAATAACTCAAGATAATTTATGTTAAAAACATTCTATTTAGTTTCTAGCTAATTTGTTACATCATGATCACTATCAGCTGCACACAAACACCCGGTTCCAACAAAATTATCCAGCCACATCATGTCCTTTGAATTTTTACTTTTTCCGGTCAACATGCTGAAAAGTGAACAAAAAAAATGTGATTGAGTTTATCAATAATGTCAACTTTTACAAACTTACCATTTAGATTAAGAAAATCACTTTAACTTTTAGAAAAACTATATTGGCTCCACTACTGTTGCCTCGTATGACGATGAAAAATAACGACTGATGGAACGAATGTGTTCATTATTTTTTCACAATGCCGCTTCTTCAATCAATTTTACACTCTAAAAAGCGGTTCATAAGACGCATCTTATGAAAATTATAATAAGAATTTGCCTGAGTGTACATGAGAACATTTTCACATATTCTGTACATGAGAAAACAAAATTCTTACTCAAAGACTTCTATCCTGTAAAATTTTCAAGCTTATGATTTTTATATTAAAAAGGAAACAAGTTTTGTGAAAGTGCCTTTTCAAATATTCGTCGCTTTTAATTGCTTCAATTTATTTTATTGAAAAATTTATAATTTTTTGAAGCTGGTTAAGCAAAAATATCTTTTTTTAAGTTTTTATAGATATCACATGTAAATACTTACGATGGTAAATACTCAAAACAATATTTATAAAATGAAAAATTGAAAGTGACTTTTTTGTATTTTTTTATTTGAGCTAACCTCAATACATATCCCATTCGAATTGATATGCTAATTAATGATTTTTTTTTAAATCGCCACAATTTTTCAACAAACTTCCCTGTTTTGGAACATATTCACTTTATGTAGTTTTAATATAACGATAAGCCAGCAAAGAGCTTCCAGGGGGGCGTTGAGTTCTATCTTGAAATTTGGGGGGCGTTGAAAGGACTCAGGTGGGCGGTGAAGTAGTAATTCACATTTTCACAAATCACGAAACAACGAAGATTGGAAACAACAACGAGTAAGTTCAATGCAAAACAATGAAATTACGTTACAGAACTAAACATTTGAACCTGATGACTTAAGTATCTATAATTTTAGAGAGCTGCAAGTTAATTTTTCTTAAAATGTATCCAAAAGGTTTTTTTAAATTACAGACCGTGTTCGTTTTTGGCAACACGCTCGTAAATTTTATGTTGCCAAAATCGAACGTTTTTTTGTCACTTTTTTATTTTTAATTCTTATTTCAAATAAATCAAAATTGATGTTGAACATTATATTAGAATGACATTTTTCAAATTTGTTCAATAATATTGATTTTAAGCAGTAAAACATGGAAAAATCATATTTTTACTGTTTAAAACTATTATTTTTAGCCCAATTAAAAAAAATCATGCTAATATTACGCTTTACATTAATTTTGATTAATTTGAAATGAAAATAAAAAATAAAACAGTGACCTAATAAAACCATCTTTTCTGGATGTTGCCAAATACAAACTGTTTTATTCGGATGTTGCCAAAATCGAAAGGGGCTTTTAAATTTCCTATCGACTGATCCAGTAAGTTTGAAAAAGTTACTCGGCGATTTCAGTCTCTAAAAATCATAAAACGATGATTCGGCATGTTTATTTTGCCTTTATCAAGGAATAATAATTTTTCGTTTCAATTGTCCAGAATAATTTTTGATTTTATGAAACTGTCTTGAAGAAAAAGTCGTCTCATTGTTGGCTGAGCGTATTGAAATCTATTGCAAACTAATGATGTTTTCGTTTCGTTTTAAAAACTTTTTGAAATATTCTTATGAAATGAGAACTTTTTGGTTTTCCTGTTCGTTCTTTCGTTAACAACTATCGATTGTTATTAAATTGCCAACAACGAGACGACTTTTTCTTCAAGACAGTTTCAAAGATTAAAAAAACATTCTGGACAATCAAAACGAAAAATTATTATTCCTTGATAAATGCACAAAAAACATGTCACAGTTTCTGTAAACGCTTTACATTTTGATCTTGTTTGGTATGATAATTTTGGGTTATACTAAAAAAGATTTATTTTGGATGGCAATGCTTGATAATTTTTAAACCTGCTAAACCGAAATACTCTTCGAAAAAATCTGTGTAAAAAGGCGCAATCTGTTATTTAATTAAATTTTTTTTTGAAAGAAAATATGAAAGAATTTTGTTAGGATTTTTATTTTAAGTTTTTATTTGTTCGTCTTTATTTCAATTGATTCAAAGTTCAAATGTGCCATTTGCTATGGGTAAACTTTTAATCTATTTGATTATCACTAACATTGCCCGAATTCAGTCATACGAATCTAATTAAAACTTTAAATCCCGTAAATGCAGCATAACTTTGAACAAGACTCAAATTCAGATATCAAGAAATAATACTATTTTTTACGTTATTCACTGGCTTGGCAGTACATGAATATAGAATTTTGTTCACCAGAATGTAAGATATATGAACTAATCAATCAGTTTAAGCAATTGTCCAGGAAACTTTACATAGAATACTGGAGGTTTGAAGCAATATGAGGCCCTTGGAGCCAAGAGGGTATAAGTGCATAGAAGCTAATTTCGATAAAACACGGTTTTAAGTTGTTACTTTGGCCATTTTCCATATATTTATCAAAAATTTGCATTTTTATTTCGAATGAAACAGTATAGAAAAAAAATTAAAAGTAACCTGAAAAATCACTCAATATAGTTTGAAATATGGAGAATCGTCCGACATTATTAAATCAAAATTGAATATTTTTACAAATATGTTACTCTCTACCCCTTTGGCCCTCATGTAAATTTTAAAGAACTTCGAGTTAAGTCTTACAACAACATAAAGCCAAAATCTAATGATTATTTAACGATCCATTTTATCTTTCTTTAGATTTTCTAAGAATTTGCCCTGAGGGGTTGCGAGCTCAAAAATTTTGCAAAAGGGGGCGGTGAGTGAAAAAAGTTTGAAAACCACTGGTTTAGAGGTTTCGAAAACGCGATCTTCGTAAAAAAAAGTCCACTTTTCAAAGATTTGGTAAAAAAAATCTAAAATGTTCACAAAAGTTGTATATTGACAAATTTTAAATTTTGTTTGAACGTCAGACTACCTGTAAAAAATAAATACACTGAGGTTTTTTTTACACGGTATTTCGTCCCGCGTAAAAAAAAACAGCGTTAATTCGAAAATCCGCGTAAAAAAAATCGCGTAAATTCGAAAATCCGCGTAAAAAAAACCTCGTTAATTCGAAAATCCACGTAAAAAAAACCCCAAAATTCGAAAATCCACGTAAAAAATCCATTTTAATTAAAAAATTCGCGCAAAAAAGCACGTTACTAAAAAAAACGCGTAAGAACCATGATTATTTAAAAATTTGCGTACAATGATAGTTTATTTTTAAGATAAAAAACAAAATCAATTAGATTGATAGAATAGTAGAAAATAGTGAGGCTTATTTGACAGTGTGGAATTCAGATCGTCTCATGTCTCATGTCTCAGGTCTCATGTTCCATGTCTCAGGTCGTAGGTCTCATGTCTCAGGTCTCATGTCTCATGCCTCATGTTCCATGTCTCAGGTCTCAGGTCTCATGTCTTATGTCTCATGTCTCAGGTCTCATGTCTCAGGTCTCATGTCTTAGGTCTCATGTCTCAGGTCTCATGTCTCATGTCTCAGGTTTCAGGTCTCATGTCTCATGTCTCAGGTCTCATGTCTCATGTCTCATGTCTCAGTCTCATGTCTCATGTCTCATGGCTCATGTCTCATGTCTCAGGTCTCATGTTCCATGTCTCAGGTCTCAGGTCTCATGTCTTATGTCTGTCTCATGCCTCAGGTCTCATGTCTCAGGTCTCATGTCTTAGGTCTCATGTCTCAGGTCTCATGTCTCAGGTCTCATGTCTCAGGTCTCATGTCTCATGTCTCAGGTTTCAGGTCTCATGTCTCATGTCTCAGGTCTCATGTCTCATGTCTCATGTCTCATGTCTCATGTCTCATGTCTCATGTCTCATGTCTCATGTCTCATGTCTCATGTCTCAGGTCTCATGTCCTATGTCTCATGTCTCATGTCTCATGTCTCAGATCTCGAGTCTCATATTTCAGGTCTCAAATCTCAGGTTTCATGTCTCAGGTCTCAGGTCTCAAGTCTCAGGTCTCAGATCTCATGTATCACGTTCTTAGTCTCAGAGCTAAGATTTTCCCAACTAAAAAAAGATTCTAAGTGTTTTCCTTTGAAAAAGTCTTAGAATATTTTCTCTGAAAAACCGCGTTAATTCGAAAATCCGCGTAAAAAAAAAACCGCGTTAATTCGAAAATCCGCGTAAAAAAAGCGAAGTGCGAAGTGAAGAAAAGTGTCAGTTTGATACAACCAACAAATGTTATTGATTTTTTGAAATTATGATTTCAGTCTATTTAACAGCGATAAAGTTTATTGGCGTCATAACGCGCCATTTTATTTTCAGCGAAATTTTATTTTCAGCGAAATTTTCTTTTCAGCTAAAAGGTATAAAACAAACTATTATCTGAAAATTAATTCATTAATAAGCTTGGAGACAATACAAATGATGTGATTTGTTGATGAAACAGATCCATTCATTCCCAAAAAATTAAAAGCACGTGAATATTATTTAAATAAAAATAATCAGTACTAGGAAAAACTTATTGGTGAAAGCATTTACATTTTTTTCTAAATATTTTTAGTATTTTCAAAAAATCGAAATCGACAATATGTAACGGTTAAATAAATCATGAATTGAAAAATAGTAAAATTTTCGTGACGTCAGATAATTTCGTGACGTTTAGATAATTAAAAAAAATCCTGCCAACGAAGGAACTTTGGAGCCAAAAATATTTCATATTGATTTGTTGTATGATTTTGACATAAAAAAATTAAATCGCAGCATGTGGTTGGGTGGGCTGTAAAATTGAAGATTGAAGTGTTTAGTGTAAGACCGCTTTACATCTTAACCTTTTTTCACAAAAAGCATTAAATTGGCAAACTCTTCAAAAATACCAGTTTTCTTGTAAGACTGTTTTGTTTTGACGTGCCTAAATAGATGTCCACTCTCGAGACCGGCTCAGGTTAGTCACACTTCCGTGTTTGGTGGTCTTCCACCGCACTTGGTCTAGCCCCATTATGCATGGGATATTGCTTTTTCTTCTGTCTGGCTCATATTGGCACAGTAAACGAATCGAAAATGACAAAACATCTTACGGTAGATGAACCTTTGGTGTTGTTGTCAAAACTCGTAAGAAATTTTAAACCCACCATAGGAAAGCTTCAAGAACAACAATGAATCAACCACCTCACGCTCTGGTTAGGACATATGGTGAGATTTGAATACAACGAACCCGGCCCGGTACAGTTGTTTGGTCGTTTGTTGTTTTGTTGTTAGAAAACAGCAGCAAGAGTAAGTGCGATTAGTCACCAATTAAAATGCGCAATTTGAACTACCGCGCGCCAATCGAATCGGTACCTCACCTCAACGCTTCTTGTTCAATGTACGCTACTGACCTATTGGCTTGGTGTGCTTGTTGCTTTCTAATTGTTATTATACATGTAAATCAGAAGCGGGAAGTAGGAAATTATCCACAATTTATACATATTGGAACCGAACGAACTTCCTAGAGAGAAATGGCTGACGTAAGCGATTGGGGTCTTAATTTATATACTTCAAATTAAATTATGAGCTTAACGTCGTAAATTTAAATATAAGGTACCAATTAATACGTGTTTGGTACACAATTCAGTAAGCTTGGAATTTTATCGTGCGATTTTAAAGTTTTTTATACACCCATAAATCGAATACATATAAAGCTTAGTTCTTTTAGAAATGGGACTCTTCCTTTTGTTGATAGCTAATTTCCTAGTTAGGCTGGAACAAATATCAATTTCTTCTTTTGTCACCCTCTCTCCTTTCAGCGGGGAGATAGGAAGCAGGGAGGGGGCCTACCTTACATTTTTTTACATAACTCGAGAACTAATTAAGATATTGGAACCCATTTTGGCATGGGAGAGCATTGGAGCACAAGAAATGTTTCTATGGTTATTTTTGACCCATCTCTTTTTCAGTGGGGACAAAGGCATGGTAGGGGGGAGGGGGGGTGCTTCTATACATTATTTATTGCATGGGAAGGCATTTGAATACCAAAAATGTCTCTATGATATTTTGAAAACTCTCTGTTCTTCCTGTGGGGAAATTTTAAATTGGGAGGCTGCACTCATACAATTTTTTACATAACTCGAGAACTTATCCAGCAAATGAAACAAATTTCGCTGGGTAGAGTGTTTGAGTAGTTACGAGGAATATTTCTATGAATATTTGATACTGCTGCCTCCTTCCAGTGGGGTGATTTGAAGGAGAGAAGGGGGCTCCGTTACAATTTTTCGCACAACTCGAGAAATAATCGAGCAAATGGAAACAAATTGTTTTGCATAAACCAAGAACTAATCAAACAAATGGAACTATATGTGACATGGGGAATCATTTGGGTACGAGAAATGGTTCTATGATTGTTTGAAACACCATCTTCTTTCCAGTGAGTACATATGAAATGGGGGAGGGGGTCCAATACAATGTTTATGGTATAGAAGTAATCAAACAATAAAAAATCAAATTTGACCTGGGAGGCTATTTGAGTACAAGATATGTTTCTATGAAATTTTACAGACCCTTCTGCCTTTCAGTGTGGAGAGATGGTGGACGGTGGGGGTTCCATATAAATGTTGATGAATCGCTTAAAACTTATCAACCAATATGACCAAATTTGATATAAGAGTATTTGATTGCAAAAAAATTGGATCCCCACCTCCTTCCTGCTTTTGAGGATGGGAAGGGGAAAGGAAGGCTTCATACACCCCCCCCCCCCCCTAAGAAAAACCTATTTGAAACAAATTCCAGTGATTGAATCCATAATATTTTTGCTCGTGGCAAGGTCCATTGCAGAGTAAAGTATGTATTTTCTGGTTGTTTTGAAAACATATAATTATTTGCCAAGACTCTGTTCCGTAAGTAAGTGAATAAATAGCCAGCAGATCGTGGCCTAGAGGATAGCATCCTTGTCCCCTAAGCCAACGTCCATGAGATCAAATCCCAGTCGTGACATAACCTGGCACGTATAGTATGATGAAGGTTGGCGGTTTTTGCATTAGTAAAATGCTAGCCGGGGGTATACCTTGGAATTGTACGCCTCAATGATGCAGCACATGCATGTGAATGGATCTTTTCAAGGAAACTTAGATAGCACTTGGAGATCCTACCTAGTTACATATGTGTGTGCTTGTAGTGCTACCGGTAATCTCTCGGTAATCGACGTGGTCGGGTTCAAAAATTGCAAAATCTGTAAAGATGGTCAAATCTACCGTGTGCAGAGTTCTCAAACGTTTCCGTGAGATGCATACTATCGATCGGCAGATTCATACCAAGCGTTATAGTGGATCTAAGGATCGGAAACTGCATTTTAAGGTGTTGAGAACGATCAAGGTAAACCCAGGGAAGTCGGACTATGATATCGCCAAGAAATTCAACGCCGACCGGTGCACTGTCAGAAGGATTCGTCTGCGCGAAGGAATACTATCTTATCGGGCCAGTAAGCAACCAAACCGGACATTGAGGAAGAATGTAGAAGCCAAAGGACGGGCCCGGAATTTATGCAACAAGGTTCTAACGAAGAACGACGGATCCATCCTCATGGATGACGAAACGTACGTGAAGATGGATTTAGGGCGGCTTCCTGGCCAAAAATTTTACAAAGCCACTGGTCGGGGTGATGTCCCCGCCAAGTTCAAATTCGTTTTTGCCGATAAGTTGGGAAGAAAGTGTTTGATCTGGCAAGGTATTTGCAGCTGCGGACGAAAAACCCCGGTTTTTGTGAAAAACAAGACCATGGACTCCAAAATGTACAAGAAGGGGTGCCTTAAAAAACTTTTTTTTTTCGTACATCAGATCTCACAAAGGACCAGTAAAGTTTTCGCCAGATTTGGCAAGCTGCAAAGAGGTACTAAAGTGGCATCGGGCCGACAGGGGGATTTTGTCGAAAAGGACATCAACCAACCCAACTGCCCTCAATTCCGCCCTAACGATAAATTTTGGGCAATTGTCAAGAAGAAGATGAAGAAGAATGGTAGGACGACTCGGGATGCAACAGAGATGAAGAGATTGTGGAACAAAATGGCCACTGAGGTCAATGAATAGGGTGTCCAAACTATGATGAGTGGTACTCGACGAAAAGTTCGAAATTTCATCAAAACAACATCGGAATAATTTTAGCTTCGAGATAGACCCTTTTTAATGTCTGGACGCATAGATGCGTTTCTGAGTTAAAGGGAGTATATCTGAGCGATCACATATCATCTTTTTGTTCGCACTGCAAGTTTTCCCTTGTGGGGCGGACCACGCTTGGCATCCTAATGTGTGGTGGTAGATGCAACTCTATCTGTATCTACCGCTTCATAGTAGTAGGCCCGTGAGGAACAAAAATTTGATATGTGATTATAACATATCAAATTTTTGTTCCTCACGGGCCTACTACTATGAAGCGGTAGATACAGATAGAGTTGCTTCTAAATAAATTCTACCCACTCATTTTCAATATCTATTATTTCATCTAACCTTCTATCCACCTATATGAAAAAAAATCCTTATCTTTAGATGTCCCTACTAAAAAGGACATCACTTTTCACCGCTAGGCCGATAAATTAAATCTACAAACATAAATTACGGTGATTGATCCTTCATAAAAAAAACTATAATTTTTCGAAAAATGTATGGAAAATGGGTCAACACGAATAGAAAATACAATTACAAAAAATGAAAATTTTGCTACCGACTGATCATTCTGAACATACACAAAAAAGAAATAATACTCAATGACCTAACATTATCTATTAAAACTCGTTATTATAAAAAAAAAAAAAAACTATACCCCATCATTTATTTTTCTACACCGATGTGCCCCGAGCTCGATACGCGGATAATGACGGAAGTAAATTAGGTGCTGCATGTAATCGATTGAGATCGAATTAGTTGGTAGGTTGTTTGATGGTAATGGTCATAATTTGATGCGCTTTGCCGATTAATGTCTTAAAAATATACTTCCTCCAAGTGGTGAATAAATGCACATGAAAAAGAGCTGCAAAAATGTGATCGCCATGGCCGTGAATAGATTATTAGGCCATTTTGGCAACCAACACTCCAGTGACTTCAGAGGAGTTTTGCTCCGAATACTACTCACGCCTGCTTCCGAAACAAACCAACTGGAAAAATACTATCATCTATTCAGCTCATGAAGTTTATGGATATGACAAAACGTGGTCATTGACTTGGCATATCTAGTGTTTCACACATTCATATTTACTAAAACCTAATGAAAGCAGAGTCCGATGCACGAATGCATATCATTACTCACTAAACAACCATTATGCAATTGTAAACATGGTCCGATAAATGGATAAAATCAACAAGACGGGGATGCAATTATCCACACAAATAGACTTACCCAGTTCGGCTTGATGTGTTGTAGCACTTACATTCAAGATTCATAAATCAAACCGGGATCTGGGCAGATGAAATGAGGGAAAAACTAACAAGTACAAGTGCCGGCCGGCTTCATTTGTGTCAGTCTTATTTGCCATAAAGCAGCGTCTTTCTTTTTGCACATTAGTTTGTTGTCTTGTTTATTTTTTGAACTGCAGCAAAAATATGAGAAAGGTACAGAAAAAAGGCACCACATCTCTCACCCAACGCGAGCGCGTAGCAGCAGCAGCTAATGGTTGCAGTTCATCAATTTCTGCCTTTAATGGTGATATAGTCTATGATGGGCGGAGGGTTGTTGGTCGTTCATTCCATTCGTGAGATATTGCATATTTGCGAAGGCAACCAAGTGAATGCATTAGCAAGTTGCTGTTCCTTCCGGGTCTGCGAGCATTCATGGTGAAATCGTAAATTAACCTAAGAGCAATAAAGGTTACCTCGCGTTTATGACTTGGTGTAACGCAACCTAAGAAATGTTAATTCTGAACTGGAATGTCTGACACATCGTCAACATTTATGGGTCCATGGGTATGCATAACACACATAATATCCGCTCCTTTGTTTGTCAAAAAAGATCTGAATTAATTTATTTCTTATCTTGTGTGTTATTGTAAATTAATTTCTAGAGAATTTTTCACAAATCTTAGAAAATATGCCAGTTTAATATCAATCAACATGAATTATGAACCTCTTTATAAATGGTGTCTCGTAATAACCAAAAGGGGTCGTTCACATACTACGAGAACAACATTCGGGTAGCGGAGGTTTTAGAAATGTCCACACTATTACACAAAGAAAAGAGGGTTCGTTTCCATACATTTTCAAGGTCTAAGAATTTTACAGGTTTTCTAGCGCTTTTCCGTTTTAAAATTTCCTTTTTTTTACATTCCTACACTCATAGAAGAAGTTTAAAAAATCCAATGCCTATTTAGCAAATCTCTGTGCGAAAAATGAGCTGAATCGTGTTCTGTATCAAAGATCATATGATTGGAAAAACACTGTTGGCATAAAGACTCGACCTACACACCCATTTGGCGCAACCCCTTATAGTGTACCCGATCAGGAGGGAAAAACTAAATTATATCAAGATGAGATATTTTGATACTAATTTTTTTCCTATCTAAATGAGTTATTATTCAGTACTCGTAGGATGTTAAAATATCTCAAATTATATCAAAAAATCTATACGATCATAGCTAAATTATATCAATTTTAGATATGCTCCTTTCAAGATTCTATCTTGTTCAGATAGCATAATTTGATATTGGGCAGAACAAAACCTATCAAAATTATAACTTATCTAGATATGAGTGCTTCGAGAAAAATTACTAGTGGAATGTCAATAAACCATATTTTTTGCTAAAACCATGTTCCATTTTTGGTTTCCCAAAAATTGGATCCAATTTTAAGGATCTGTTGAGCGAAACTCATTGATGTACGGTTTGGGCCGTTGACTTCGATGTCCGTGTTTCAGAAAAAGTTGTACTTATATCAAAATAAGATATAATCATTTTATTTTGGGACAACCCGAAAAAAATCTTTATCATTGAAAATTATCTCAACCCCATTCAAGTCTGTCAATCAGAATAAGATATAATTGAGATTAGAAAAACTTAAAATCTAAATTTTTCAGTACTTAATTATAACTGAATCAGATGTAAATATCTTGGTGAGATACATTTGAGTTATTATTTTGATATGCTCTCCTGATCGGGTAGTTTTGATCCGTTATCGGAAAAGACTGGGTTAACTCCTTTTTCATGTAAAGCTAGGGTTGCCATCCGTCCCGCAAAAGCGGGACATGTCCCGCTTTTTTGTTGAATGTCCCGCTGTCCCGCTTTTTCCTCAAAATGTCCCGCTTTTTTTCTTGGAGAATTTATACAAAATTAACTGAATAACGCTGGAAAAAATCAAACTTTAGTTTCAATTTGAACTCTGTGATGAACAGAAAAACTTTCAAATGCGTCTTTTTCTCAAAATAAGCACCATTTCTCATAGTTTTTATAAAAGAATACTGAATTACTCTAAAACTCTTGACATCACAGAAATATTATGATTGAGTTAAGTTTTCTTGAAGCACGTTAAACCAATGTATGATGAAAATATTGTTTAAATTTATTTTATTCTAGATTGTAGAGATATAGACATTAATCTTAATTAAATTTACTTATTTTATAAACCAACTTGTTGACTCAATTGTCCAAAGTATATAAAGGTGGATGTTTTCTTGAATTATCAAATTTCAAAGAAATTACCAAACCTACTAATTTGTATACAAATTACACATAGGTTTTTACGCGGTATCAAATAAACCGTTGAAATGTACGACTTGTATTTTTTTCTCTCAAATAACGTGTTCATTCGCGAGAACCGTGGAAAATAACGGTGCATATGGAAATAACCGTGTAAATAGTGTAAAGTCATGTAAGAAAAATTTAGCAAAATCAATCCGCGTTAAAAAAAACCTTTGTGTACTTTCTATGGACAACTTTAGCTGATGATATACGTATAAGTTTCCCAACACAATTAAGCTTTTTTTAGAGTTTCTTAAATGTCCCGCTTTTTTCGGCTGTGTCCCGCTTTTTTGTCGTGAAATGTCCCGCTTTTTTCTGAAAGTATCTGGCAAGCCTATGTAAAGCCTTTACTCTTTATAGGGTACACAGGCTTTTCTTTTGACGTCGGGTCAAATTTACACATTATTTCAAACGCTTGCGCTCGGTGGAGATGCGAGCAGTTACTTCTGGTAGGAAATATTGCATGCAACGATGTGAAATCGGATTAAAGAGATATTTTCATAATTTCTAAAATTTCACTATTTAATTGTTTAAATCATAAATTACTACCCAAAGCAGGTATTTTACATAAATAATTAAATAAACATGGAATCAACAGTCCGTTTCCAAGTGTCAAGAGGATGAGAGATCTGGAAAGAATTCGAACTTTTGATTATTTAGCAATTTTTAAAATAATTTTGAATAAACTTACCCACAGAGTCTTTGCTGATTAATATCAATTGGATTCGGATTGCGTCTGCAGCTCGCCAAACACAAAAATTACGTTTACTATAGAGATTTAAATTTGATCGAGGCGTGCTTTCTGATTAAAACTCCCGAACAAAACAGTTGAAATTTTGACAAGATCTTAAACTACCCGTTTTTAAGTGTACCCGGGCTGTTTAAAATAATGTGTAATATTGACCCGACAGATCACGGGGGTTCGCAATAACGGGTCATTTTTACAACTTCCAGGGGTTCCGCCAAATGAATGTGTAACGGATGTATTTGGAAAGATTTTACTTAAATAATGAATCACTAAATTGTTCTCTATTTACATATATTTACACTATTTACACTAAACTTAACTTAATAGGCGGAATCATAAGGATTTTGAATGGCTTAACTTGGAAGGAATTAAGGGAGGAAGGAAAACTTAACTTAGCAGGAACTAACTTCAACTCGTTGGAAGAAATCTTCTAGAAAGGAGGAACACTTAGCTAAACTTCAAATCGACGTTTCAACTTGTCGACGGATGGAAAGGATCTGGCTGGAATGATGAACACGCATATTGCTTGGACGATCGATTCATTCACACTCAAACAGACATCTGTATGGACGACGGAAATTTCCATTGCTTGCTGGCGACGCAATGGACAAACAACACACAAAAGTAGCAGGCGGTGATCGGTGATGATTTTTTCGTTGGTGGCGCAATTGCGACGTTGCCAATTCTTCGAGTTTGGCTCGAACAGTTTCTGAAGATGGTTGAAATAAAGAGTAATCCGAAATGTAAAAAATAAGGCAAATCTTTTCATCTAAACATCACCGAACAACATCAACGAGAACCCCCAAAGAAAAAGAAAAAGGAAATCTAGATACTGTTTCCCATTGCCGGCCTCATACATACACACGCATAGCTCATCTACCAAGATTAGCAACCATGCCTAGGGTGCAATAGGAATAGCGCACGGCACGCTTTCAAATAAACGAATTTCAAATCAAATCACCTTGGTTGACGGTTTTTTGCAATCAAAGGAAAACTATACAAAAGGTGATTAAAAATGATCACGCCAAAACGAAGCGTTTTTTACCTATAGTGTCTCCGGGACATTTTACCTACATTACATGTACTTCAAAATGAGCACTTGATAAAAGTGATTTAATCACCTCGTATGGAGGTAGAAAAAATATTTTTTTTAGATTTTCATTTTAGAGCTGTCAGTCTTCAACAAGTTTAAAGATTGTAAAAAGTGTAATAAGTTTGTTCAAGACGCCAACATCGTAGAAGCTAACCATAAAAAGTAAGCTGTCAAGTTGCCCTCAAAACCATTGAAAATCACTAGTTTAAATCAATGATAAAGGTACTAAGAAATTTATAGTATAAACGTAAAATCTACCTAAATATAATGCAATCATAATATTCACCGAATTCAATCGAACAAGGAAGATACACTTGTGTGAAAAAAACTGTTTTTTCTCAGTTCTTTTTAAATATTTCTCGTTTTAGACTAAATATTTCTATTCTGCATGTTCTACAAAACTTTTTTATTTTAAGTGACCCAAATTTCTTTCAAACATACCTTGCTTGTATAAGCTCTGCCTTCAATAATATCGTTAAAATAACTGAAAATTTAAAAAAAATATTTTTGAACTCTTAACTTTTTATGGGTCGCTTCTACAATGTTGACGTCTTGAACAAACTTACTACACTTTTTATTATCTAAAAACTTGCTAAAGACGTGATAGCCCTCTAATGAAAATTACATAAATATTTTTTCTACCTCACTACTAGGTGATTCGTCAACAATTTTGATCACCTTCTTGTATCATTTTCCCAGTGTGCGTCAGTTAGAAACAAAAATTTTTTTTATCCAATGTCGGTTTTCATACACACACAGCGCTCGGTGCATCATTCGACAGTAAATCCTTTCTGGCTGATTGTTTCCATTCTGCTTTGTCTTGCGATAGGATATGGGAAATGTTTTATTTGGTTTCTTTTAGACATATGCAATGCGGTTGCACTGAGAGGACAATGCCGGATATTAGAAAGCTTGTAAATGCCGGTCCGGCCTAAAACCTTCTTCCGATATATCCACCTCAAAGGAAGTTCATGATTGGAGTAGAGACTGATTTGTGGGTGAAAACCTCCCACGTTTTAAATTATCAGAAAATAAATTTGGAATGTTTTTTTTTTTTCAAATATGAAACGCTATTCATTGAGATTCATGAAAATGCACAGGGGATAGTGAAGTGACTTAACCCCACTTTCTTAATTTTATCATATCTGTTGGAAAAAAATCAACGATCTCGCTAAATCTTGCAGTGTTCGATAAATTACCAATTCCGTAGAGTTTGAAAAAATAAGTCTTTGTCTAAAATAGGCAAAACAAAGGGTTTACAGTGGAACCCGTTGATCTTGGATCGATCTTTGCGAAATCGATCTTTTGAACTTAAATTTCCGATATTTATATCGATTCTTTAGTCTTGGAAAAGTCGATTAAATCGGTTTATTTCTGATCCGATCTTCCGATCTTTAAAAGTTTTTTTTTTCTATTTATGTCGGACATTTTCAGATTCAGCTTCGTGCAGAATTTTGATACCTACAACATCCGAAAGAATTTTTACCATTATTGGTGCTACCATGCTACTTATATAATCGATAGTAACTTAATAGATAACGTTTTTTACATTTATTTTAACCCTTCCTTTCGTAAAGTAACAAATTTTCAACAATTAATGTATGTAAAAAGTAAAAAATCTTATTTTATTTTAATTTTTTTTTTCTTTATGTGCATATCATTTCCAACTGTTTATAACAACTTTTGAGGAAAAATAAAAAATCAAGTTATGAAAAGTTAAGCATTCGAGATTGCCTGGTTTTTCAATAAAATTTTCGCGACCATTCCGATCCGGTCCGGATGGCCGAATGTTGTAAAAATAACCGGATTTTGCTCGGTTTTGTGCACATTTTTGAAAAATTGAACCAAAATCTCAGATCTAGTTATAAATTTAAAAAAGCTATTGCGAAAGTTTGATTCATCAAAAGAAACTTTTTTTCGGATGCCTTAAACACGAAATGAGCATTGCTGATGCTTTCGAAGAAAAAAAAATATTTACAAATAATTTTTCTTCACTTTTTTCTTATATTCTTTGAATAATTGTCTAACATGTGCTCAGATTTTCCCGGATATTGCATGGTTTTTTGAAATGGAAAATTTTTAACCAATTGTCTGGTTTTGTCAGGCTTTTAAAATAAATTGCCCGGAATTGCCCGGCCCGGCTACGTGCAAAAATAATTCTGGAATTGTATTTAAAATCGCCAGCGAAAAGCTTCAAAGCTAAAATATTTTTCATGATTATTTTTAAAAAATGCATTGTCAATTAACTTTTTATTATTCGTTAAATAATGCTCAGTAATAGCCATAGCTGTTTTCCCGGTTTTCCGGTGAAGCATTAAAATGCCTTAGTATTTCCAGGTATTTCGGTATTTTCCCTTTCGCTAGCCATCCTGATTTTGTTATTTAAATAGTCAAAAACGTTGAGAATCTTAAATGCAACAAGTGCAAATAAATTTTATTTTCTGTGTCTCTGCCGTATGATTATTTTCTTTAGCCCTACGCTATCGTAATATTGGGACAATATAATGTAATGTAAGGACACGTCTCGCGTGATGCACAAAAATATGTAAAAGCTGTATACAAATGCTGTCATCCCAATAAAAAAATGGAAAATTTTGATGATTGATAAATTTTCTTCAATACTAGTTACTACATTTAACGTTACCTGTACACTAGGGTGTGTCGAATTGCAACTCTTTTCGAATTTCAATACACTTGTAGTCAAAAAAGTTTCCTTTTTGATCAAAACAAACCACAGAATTCTTACTGATTATTTAATTTGAAATAAGAATTATTATTTATACTTGTTCAGAAAATACAACTTTTTTTGGTTTTTTCTAATATTCTGTTCTCACGCAATTCAAATCAAATTCTAATATATGGAGAGTACTGGGAAATTCTCTGGCTACATCTTTGCCAAATTTGACAAAGCGGTTGGAGTAGAGAGAACAAAGTTATAACATTCCAAACAGGGCATTCTTCTGTTCATAAACAGAATCTAGCAACACTGCCTAGTTTTCCGTCCAATTCTCAGAAATTTTATTTTCACAAGAAAGTTTTTGATTGAGTAGTCTTGAAATGTTCCAATTGCAGGTTCGTATTTGTTATCAATGAAAATATAAATAAATAAAAACAGTTAAACCTGATTCAAGTTAAATTTTTGCAAAATCATGACTTCTGGTGGCTTTAAATTTCTGGGAACCCCTGGTTTTTTTTTTGCAAATGATAGATATTAAATGCAGATTATATTATGATCAAAACATTTCAGGACATTTTTCTTTTTTCATAATATATTTCTGAAAATTGGACGGGAAATCTGGCAGTGTTGCTACTTTCCTTTCATATAAAAATGAATTCCTTGTTTGGGACGTTACAACTTCTTTTCTCTACTCTTGCCGCTTTAAGTTTCCGGCAAAGTTATAGCCTCAGAATTTTCCAGTACGCTCCATACAGTGAAATTTCATTTGCATCACGTGAGAACAAAATATTAAAAAAAAAAAATAAACAAAAAAGTAACATTCTCCGTACAAATTTTCTAATCAAAACCGGGATACCTAAATCTCATTTAAAAAAATAAAATACATGCATTTTGAAAATCGAAGTTGCAATTCGACATTCTCTTCTGTATAACGCAACTCTTAATTTATTTTTAAATGAAAAAAAAACTTTTTTTAAGTTTTACTAGCGACACTTAACCATCTTTGTGAAATTCTTGTCATAAAAATAAAACCTATCCTTTTATTCATTTAACAATTATATCATTAGGCATTGAAAGCAAATGTTGGATTTATCAGAGAAACTTTCAAGACAGTCCCAATAGCTGAAAGTTTTAACGGAATCAATCAATCGTCATGCTGTGATTTTTTTTTCAAATTCAATTTCGTTTACCAATCTGGTAAGAGCCTTCAATCAAATTGCCCGAAAATAAGCTTCGTAATCGAATAACATTTGCCGCACTAGGTCATCCGGTGACAGCTGTCATTTCATATATGCAAAATATACTTTCCAAAAAACCCGCACCACATCATCTTACCACATGGATCGTTTTTTTTTTTCTGTGTTCCACTTTCTAGAACGCCAATTCGTTTATCGGTTTGTGCTGAGCAAACTCTAGACGACCGATTAGTAGTTTCAAGGACATATGGAGTATGTGATGTATCATATATAAATCTTTAAAAATTAAAGTTGGAGATATTTTATTTTAGAACTTCTGATAGCTAAAAATAATTTTTGATGTTAAATTCCGGATTGACTACCCATTTTCAAAGATAAATCTACCCAAAACAATGTGGATAAAAACAACACTCTCAAGATAAACCCTCCAGCTTCCTGTGTCAATAATGTTAACTTAAATATTGCATCCGGAAGCGCTACTTGAAGTAAGATAACATTCA
The DNA here is from genome assembly GCF_029784155.1 of Uranotaenia lowii. Lineage (NCBI taxonomy): Eukaryota > Metazoa > Arthropoda > Insecta > Diptera > Culicidae > Uranotaenia > Uranotaenia lowii. The sequence goes on along the minus strand of NC_073692.1, from coordinate 278,963,765 downwards.
AATGATTCTGTTTTCGAAGCTTCCGTGCGAACGCGACATAACAGCAGCATAAATGGATGTGCGCGTCACATTATGCTTAAGGGACCAAAACCATTGAAACCAGAAACAGTACAATCAATGATGGTGATGCTAGTGATGGGTCTCGCTTGATGTTCCCCATGCTCTGTTAAAATGCGAGCTGTGTACCACATTCGTTAAACAGCTGATGCTGTGCGCCCTACCAAACCGAAATTTAATTGCACTTGCATCGCAAGTTCTTGCATTGGGTATATGTAGGAGCAGATAGAATTATGAATGGGGCCACATAGAGTTGCTCTTATTACAGTCAGTGCAGTGACACAACCCGCAATCCAACTACCGAAACCAAACCAAACATAAAGAGCAAGCCAGCTAATGCAATTCCCCAGCCATGATGATTCGGATTCGACTTAACCGGGAAAAATCTGCTTCGGTAGACCGCAGACATTTCAATTATAAACATCCAATAGGTACGTAGGTATGTGGGGGCAAAAAGAGCGGGAATATTTAAATAGCGCTTACCAGGAAATAAATAAAAGAGAAAACTATCGCGTTTCTTGCGTCGTCGTCGAGAGGCTCGCTCGATGTAGTTTCGCAAACAAAGTGCTATAAAATTCAATTTCCGCCTTCACCATGTCGCGGGAATTTTGCGTGTGCGTTGGATTGGTTCACGATGATTTATCTTTCTATTATATATAGAGAGGAAAACCACCAATTTGAATTTGAAAAAATATACAGCTGGTGTATTGTTAGAACGCACCATATAGACATATAACTTTTTCCGTTGATATAATTCGTCAAAACCTTTTCCGAATATCATTACAATTCCGTTCAGTGATACCGCATCCGTATTCTGGTCATTAAAATGATCTTCTCAATCTTAATATGCTCATTTTTCACTTCATGTTTTCCAAACAATACCCACCATGAATCTGACAAAAAAAGTGGATGATTAAAATTACAATATGTTTTTCCAAGAGATTCCCTAAAAGAATTTCTCCATTGAAACTCAATTTAAAGGAAAACAAAATTTTAACTTCTCATCGCGACACTTTTGTCAATGAAAGCATTTGTCAGGGTGGCCACAACTTTTTCATTTCGAAATTCCCGATTTTTTCCCGGTTTTTCCAGACAAAATTCAAGGTTCTCCAGACTTTGATAGTCCACTTTTGTCAACATATAGCAAAATTTTTCAACTAATTTCATTGATTTGGTTGTTTCATAACACTAAAATAAATGAACACTTAGACGAATTCGATTCTAATTTAAAGTTTTTCATCCCATTTATATAAATAAAAGAAAAAAAAAACATTCTACAAAAATTCGTTATGGGGTTTTAAATCATGTTCACTAATTTTTCGATTTTTTACAGAAATCAATTGTGTTACGACAGCTCTTAAAATCCAGTTTTTAGAAATTAAAATTGTTCTGAGGGCGTACAATCATGTAAATCCCTTGTAAATTCAGTATAAATGTTGTTTTCAGACGTTTTCACAGTCAGTGACTAATGCATCTTCAAGGGTTATATAAATTTTTACTAAACATTGGATTGTTTATAATTGCCCTTTTTTTCAAAACAAGGGCAATTATGAACACTTGTTGTTAGGCATCGTTTGATTATCTAAACTTATCTTTAATGTTTAAAATATCTTAGCTTAGCTTAGCTTAGCTTGATTGACTACTCATATCCACCTTAAATCATTGAACTCGAAATGCTTCATTACAGGTTTTTTTTTTTCAAATCGATTCTAAAGGAACTTCTTTTTTTTACATTTTTTTTTCAAGGTATACATTTCGAATTCTATGATCGCTGGCGTGGCTAAACAGAACAAGTTCCACGTCGCCAATGGTTGCTACTCCGTGATTAATCGAGGCCATCAATTTTGCACAAAGTCCAAAAGAATGGTGCTTGGGATTAGCAGTCGTTCTCATTGTACAAAACTAATGCTCTCCCTTTTTTATATGATTAATAACGGCGCCGGCCACGTCCTAGTAGTCAATGGGGGGAAGGGAAGGATTGTTAGTAAGATACTCTTTAAGTTCAACTGGCAACCTCTCGTTCCTGCATACTCAAAAAAAAATAAATACACAGAACCAGAGATACAGTACCGTTCATAATTGTATAGAAATTGGAAGCAAGCGCACTGTCACTTCGGCTTTGAACTTCCATAACTTTTTACTCTGATGATATTTTTAGATCAAACTGTTTGCGCTAGATAGATCAACTATCACACTATTATATCACAAAATTTGAGTTTTCTTAAAATTGTGTGGCCTGAGATACAGTAATTTTACGAAAATCGGACTTTTTGGACTTTTCCCATTCAAACTGCAATATCTCTGGAACTACATTTTTTATTGAAATTTTGCACAGTGATTGTTGAAATATGAAGCTAGCATGTCTGAAGTTTTCGAAAAGTTCTATCGATGAGATCAAAAGTTACGCGAGGTGCAATATTTCAGGCATGAACCTTGAAATGCGATTTCTATAGAATTTTGGACGATTTATGAGAACAATATCATTTCCTCCACCAATCAGACAAAAAATGTCTGGCAAAAGCAATGAAGAAAAGAAAAAATGGAATAAATGGTCCATTTGTGTTTTGAAATCAGAATCTCGCGATATTGTTGTGGTTTTTCGGTTTAAATAGATTAAAAGGTTGTTAAACAGAGAATATGATTTTCCTATGAAAACATTCGTCCAAAATTCTATAGAAATCGCAATTCAAGGTTCATGCCTGAAATATTGCACCTCGCGTAAATTTTGATCTCATCTATAGAACCTTTCGAAAACTTCAGACATGCTTGCTTTATATTTCAACAATCACTGTGCAAAATTTCAATAAAAAATGTTGCGTAGTTTCAGAGATATTGCAGTTTTAATGAGAAAAGTCCAAAAAGTCCGATTTTCGTAAAATTACTGTATCTCAGGCCACACAAATTCGAGAGAGCTCAAATTTTGTGTGATAATAGTGTGATAGTTGATCTATCTAACGCAAAAAGTTTGATCTAAAAATATCATCAGAGTTAAAAGTTATGGAAGTTCAAAGTCGAAGTGGCAGTGCGCTTGCTTCCATTTTCTATACAATTATGAACGGTACTGTAGGTTAGTATCACAATCTATGGAAACCGTCTATACGTCTGCGAATCCATATTCAAGTATCCAAGGAAGCAGTTGTGTTAGTTGGTTAAAGGTAAAGATCTGGATCCATTTTGGTAAATGGTGCGATCATGATTGTCCTACACCTCCTACGCTCCTAGACATTTCCTAAGGAAACTCCTATTTCTATGAGGCATTTCATAAACGTCCAATAAAAATAGATAGAGTAATATATTGGAAGCAAATCAATATCACCCAATTTTCTTCCTTGATAAACTAGCTCTTTTTCCTAACCTTCTTGATCCCTGTTGAAGCAAAGAGTTTGCAAAAGGGCTTTAATGGTTGAAGACGGAAAGCAAATAAAAATGGATTATGTTATAATATTAAGACAAAAAAATTCCAAACTGTTTCCTACGCTTAATGCCTTTTTGAAAACTCTTTGATTCTTTCCTCTTCTTTGCCTCATATTTTAGAAGTTTTTAGAGCTTCAATGCTTAAAGAATACACAGTAATATTTTGAATAATGGTTGACACTGTTTATTTAGAAAAAAAAAAATTAAATCAATGATATCATCAGGAAACTAAGGAAATTTCAATTCGGATCGATGATGTATTGACTTTGAGATAAGGTAATCGCATTAAATTTGTATTAGTTCACCCGGAGAATCACCAGTAAATTAAACTATGTGAATGAAATATTTTCTTATCTCTTAATTATAAAAATGTAAAAAAAAATAACAAAACTTTTATTAAATCATATTTTGCTGAGATTTCTCAAGTTTATTCACATCTTTTTAAAGATTTGGTTGTGTTTCCGGTTTTTCTGAAAAATTTATAATAAATTTTAAAGAAAATGTATGTCAATTAACAAATGATCTATGCCAGGAAAAAATATAATGAACATATATAGTGAAGCGGTTGTATTGAAACATCAAGAACATATTTAGCAAATTATTCTTGTGGTATTATTTTAATAAATTTTGATTCCATTTTAGTGTGGATGGAAAGATATAAGTGTTGGAAGAAGGTATGCCAAAAGTTGAAATCTGTTAAAATTTAATCAAATCTGAAAAAACCTAACTAAACAAAATTTAAAAAAAATCGGGAGCTTGCTTCTGTGTAAGATCAATGTATAGTGTTTTGCTTTTCTGGAAGAACAGGACCTCCTACCATATGTTCTTGTGCTAGTCTAGATGTGCACTGCTAGATACGCTTCATAGTTTCTTAGGCTCATCTCTAAATTGTTTTTTTAAAGAATTTATTTTCAGTTTAATGAGGAATGTAATATTTTGAAATAATTAATTTTGTTTTTGACACATTTAGTTGATGTTGACGAAAAATTAGGAGTGGGTGGAAATTTTGTCCAAGTTTCAAAGTTGTCTTTGTAACAAAGAATGAGGAAACTTTGATTTTGCAAAATATCAAGGAACAAGGGAGGAATGAAGCGCGTAGTTCCAAGCCAAACGCTTCATAGAATTATGTAGGGTTTTAGTCATAAAGTAAAAAAAAAAAACAGATTAAAAATAATAAAGAACGAGCTCACCAAATCAAAGAGATTACAGATGACTCAGAACACAGCTTTCAGCTTTCAGGAACAGCTTTATCTGTGACGTTGTTGGGAAAACTGCCGGTTTAGCAGGAACTACTTGTAAGGTTTCTTTTGGTTGGGTCAAATTTCCAGAGTCCGACCGGTTCCATTTTCCGACATTAAATCACCATAAAAGCTTCCATCTTCAAATATTCCACAAATATCACCAAAAGCAGCAAATTTTCCTTCATCTGGGTAGTAGCATTCCTGGGCAATCTGGGTGGTGTAGCGCTTGCCACAGTGCACTTTAGAAAATATCAATTTTCAGATCCCATTTTCAACAGAAAACTTCAAAATTCTTCATTTAAGCACTTAAAACTCATAAAATTTTCTCAATTTGATAACTAGAAAATGTTCTGCCCGAAAAAAATCCAACCGTCACGTTCAGCCACAGCCTACCGAGTCCCTTATCTTTAATGTTTAAAATATCAATAATTAAGAACAGATATCCGAAGATGTCTTTTGTTTAAGTTAAGTTTTAAATATATATTCTGTAGAATTCAGTAAAGATTTTTTATATACTGGTCTTTTTCAGTTGATTTTGCAAAAAAAAATTATTCTCTTTTTGAATCGTTACTATAATTATATTTTATGCAATTCTTTGCTAAAAAGTTAACTTTTAGACACTGAAAACATTATCGAAAAGCGATAATTTTTAATACAAACTATGTTTTGCCTGCAAACAGTCCGCGATCAACTTTATTAAAAAATGTCAGTCATTTGGCATAGTCATAGACATGTGGTTTTTTGCAAGATGCACTTCTTGTAGGTCAATAAGTTAATGGATTTTCAAAGGATTTTCCAAATTTTCATAAAATTGTGTATGCCATTCTTTGCAATACACGATTTTTTCAGCACTCGACGTAATTATCCAACTCGGCAAGCCCCGTTGGATAAATTTACGACTCGAGCTAAAAATATAAACTTTTTGCAACTTGTTGCAATGAATTACTAATTAGAAACCATTGCAAAATTATGATATCTAAATTTATTATAATAAAATTAAAAGTATCGTTTATCAATAAAAATAAGAAACATTTATTTTTGATTTTCAAAGCGTAGTAAAATCAAATTTTGCATTTCAAATTGATTGAAACTCGAATTAAACTACCTATACTTTTAAGAAAATCTTAACTTCAGTACTCATGGATTCTGAGATCAAGATAAAATATTAATACATTGAAATTAATAAATTGAAGATAAAATATAAAAACATTGAAAGAAATTTAGGTAGGAACAATGTAATTTTCTGTAGTAGCCATAAAAATTTTTAAAAAACATTTCTAAATCATCTTTTGCATACGACTCCATATTTAGTTTTGACCTTTTTTTCGAAATATTTTTAGCATGATTCAGTACTATCAAACATTGCAAACTATATTTGTAATTAAAAAAACCGTTTTCGTACATTATTTTAACATATGAAATGCTTGAAAAACAGATCTATTTTTTGGCAATAAAAATATTTCCATCAAAAAAACAATTAAATTTTTTATTCAATAGATGATAAGTTTGCTATGCAGAGAAATGTGGATTTGATTTCAGTGAAAAAAATAACAATTAATTGTTTAACACATATTTTTATGTTGAGTCAATTTCTCGGGGTAAAATTATGGGAATAAGCTAACTGTTCTGGTTAATAATAGAGTAATAACGTATTTTGTAATGTTAGCTTGAAAACAACCCTTGTATCAGGAAAACAAATCTTATAAATTTCTACAAACACATGCTAAGCTAAAACTAACTTTAAGGATTTATGAGAAAAAAAAACAAGTTGAAAGTGGACAAATAAGGTTTTAAAAATCAAATTCATCAAATTTTCAGAAACTATGAGCTTAGAAATAAAAGCGAATAACAATACGACGATCGCTACATAAAGTCCACAGAGGAGGAGCGAAACGTTAAAGGTAACTCGAAAGTTTGGACCAACTGGTATCTAATTTTTGTTTTATCCATCCATTTATCCACCATCACGTATAAATGGACGGTCGGAATGATGTGAAATTTGGCCGAAGGTATTTTTGGTCAGAGATGGTTTGTATAATACTTATGTAGTTTAGAGAATCTCATTTTTTTACACTTTCAAGAAAATCAACCACAAAATCATTTTTAAATGGACACTTGTCGAAAAATTTTAACACGATATTCATAAAATTCATAATTCTCACACGCACAAATGTTAATGACGTTTAGATAAAGTTAAACATTTTTAACGATTTGTTAAATTAAAGGTAAAACGATGTCTACCAGGTCAGCTAGTAAGTTATAAAAAGCAGATTACAATGAAAACATGATATGTACATGTTTCCAAATCTGTAAATCCTTTGTTTTACAAATTGGTTGTGCCGTCCAGAATTCGAATCATTTGTCAGGTTCTGTCAGATCTAAATCTGATAATATTGGGTTTTGAAATTTAAAAATTGCTAAGTTTTGAGTAAAATACAAAACAAAAACAAAGACAGACTTCGAATCAATCGAATCTAACAGATTTTGAATCCATTTGAATCCTCAAGTTGAAAAAAAGTCAATAGAAAAAAATGTAACTATTTGTGACATCAATGAAGGACATTTATTTAAATTCTATTTACAACTTGATTGAAGACTTCAATTTTTTTTTGTCTTATGCTTTAAAACAAATTGATTCATTTTGATTGATGAAATATTCCGACATATCCTTTAACTCTCATATTTCACCAAACTGTGAAAATCATTCTACTATTCGTGATCTTCGTAAAAGTTGATCATTGATTCGAAACCTACGATTTGAGTAAATTAGAAAGGTTCTTAAATTTGACTAAAAAATTTCACCCCCTGGCAAACGAAAGAACGTAAATTTGGTAGACTTGTGCTATCGTAAAGAAATCAACTAAAAATAATCATTATTATTGCAATAATATTGTTATTTTGACAGAGATCTTTTTTAACATTCAAATTCAAGGACTTTTTGTCTTAAATACGTCACTCAAAACATAAATATGTATATTTTGAGGAAAGTACCATGCCATGTTGAATCATTTTAAAAATTTTGAGCAATTTTCAAAGTATCTTTTTTTTGACATGAACTCACGTTTATGAAAAACGGAATATTTTTCATTGGATTATTCAAAATTCAACCTCTATTTTCGTCACGAATCAGGATAGAAAACAGTTCATTCGAATTTTTTTCATATATTTAAAGGAATCTTAACATATTCAAGCTTTAAAAAGTGTAATTTGAAATTTTCTGGATAAATTATGACCAGTGATCGAAAAAAGTTTATTTTCCAAACAGTGCGTTTGATATGTTTCCTTCTTAACCAAGCCAATTTTCAGCGATGTCAAAATTATCATTATTAAGTTACAAAAAAACACCGTGTCGTACATAAAGATGATTGTCTTGTGTTTAACTCTTAAATTAAACGCTATCTCTAAAAAATTATAACAGACGAATTATTATCCTGTCCAAGTCAATCAGCAATCACTCGAGGCTTCCTGCTCATCTCCATAGAAATGGAATCATCTCAACTGCGGCATGTATCTGTGGTGAAACAACAGCTGATCCAGACCATATTATTTTTGCTTGTAGTCGTTTCAACAACCTTCGTGGACCAGTTTGGAGAATTTTAAACAGAAAAGGAATGGTTCCAGATATTCAACTTATATTCAAAAAGAAAGGCATAGACGTGTATTTAGCTATTGCAAATGTTATATCAGAAAGTGAAATAGATATGTAGTTTTAAAGCTAGGAAAAAGTTAACACTTGGCTCATTATGTATTAGAGGTAAAGCCAATAAATTTGTTTTAAAAAAATTATTAAATTAGCATTATTTACATTTCCATTCGAAATTTAACTTCAACTTGCTTGCTTGTATATGATTGATAGCTTTGTACGATACTTGAGAAATATAGAAATTTTCCAATCTTATGATATTCTTCTTACACATTTTTGAACTGTTGAATTCTGGCTTGGAAATTGAATTTAGGATTTTGTGTTCAATCCCTGATTTTGAAACTAAAACTGAATTTTGGTTTCATTTTGTAAATTTTCCCGGTTTTGAGTTTGAACTCCCGGTTTTTTCCCGGTTCAATTTTCAACTCCCGGTTTTTCCCGGTTTTCCCGGTTCTGTGGCCACCCTGATTTGTACATCAGCTGAGACAGACTGTGCAGCCAACCCATCATTCGTCTCTCGTGTTAATGGATGTTTATTTACAGATCAAGAAACTAGGAAGCGTTGTTTGTGAGCCTGTTGCGCATCTGAGTCCCTAAACCTAATAAGCAACTTCTAGTTGGTTTCAATTATCAGCTGTTGTGAGCAGTAAACCGGTGGAGAAACTTCTATATCCCAGCACAGAGTTACGGCAATAGAGTAAATATTTTTGTTTACTATTTGATAATAATGATATATGTTCCAGTAGTTAGGCTCAATTATGGCACTTGGCGCAGCGATTAGTTTGGAACGAACTGGACTAGACTAAACAATAATGCACACATTATCTTGCGGTTGCGTATTTAGTTTCACGATGAGCGGCTTAGTAGAACTCTGATTGATTGTGATTGCGAAATAGGTTTCATGCATTGACCTATATTTTGATCATTGGCCGTTGCTTAGCCGGTATTGTGTGTGTGTGTTCTGGGTCAATGATTACAAGTAGGGTACAAGTTCAAATGAAAATTTCGAACATAATTCAGACTGAAAATTCCTAAAATAATCAAAGTTGCCTCTAAGTTAAAATTTCTATTCATTACTTTTCACTTGAAAGTTTTAAGTTGAAAACAATAGATTTAAGGAAATAGGGGAGATAAGGGCATAATGAGCACTCCTCTTTTCTACAAAAGTACGTATTCTCTTAAACAAATTTTCATGCGGATTTGTTTCGTACTACCTATAGTATTAATTTTTCACCAAAAAAGAAATATCCTTATCATCTTTACAGAAATATTAAAAAATAACCAGTTAGGTTCTCAAGCGACAAAAATATTATAATTTTTGACCACCACCAAATAAGCTTTTATGACCTTTAAATCATCTTGATCTATAAGTACGCACTGCAACATGATTTACACACTGTTTCTCAATTTTCACCATCATTGAATTTTTGATTTTTCACTTTAATCAATTTCAAAACACGTTTTAACTTACATTTGTTGACTCGGGGCGAACAGAGCACTATCAATCGGGGCACGATGAGCGTTTTCTGCCGTATAATCTAGCAGCGAATTCAGCTCGATGAAGTCAACTTAATAATAGAGCTACAGCTTGACTCGTTTCATCTGACGTTTTGGCCTATTGGTAAGGTGTCGGAGAGGTAATCAGTAGATTCGAGTTCGATTCCTATTCGAGGTGGTTTCTTTTTCCAAATATCATTCATGATTGATTTTTTTTATTGTTACATTATACGGCTGGTGGCATCATCCGCCAAACAAAGCACCAGAAACATAATGTGTGTGAATTGCTTAAATTCTACACACAGACCTATATTATTTTGTTATTGCTTTGTTTGATGGATCTACGCCTCACCGTTTAATGCAAAATGCATCGATCATGAATGGTAAATGAAAAAAAATCACCTCGACCAGGAATCAAGCTCGAGTCTACTGATTACCTCTACGACACCTTACGCAATAGGCCAAATCGTCAGATGAAACCCCAAACAACCAAAAGTCCCATAAAAGAGGTACAAAATCGCTTACTCAGCCCCTTCATTGATATGAAGTAGGTTTTATGCAGCCTCAAAATTTAAGTTATTATTGATACTTTCAAGTTCCAAAACAAGTCTTAAAGATCTTGTATTCAGCTTCCAGCGGCCTTTTAATTCAGCTTCCGAAAATTCGCAAAATGAGCAAAACATCTATCTCTATCTCAACTGCACCCTTGGCTTTGGCTCATATCACCTTCTCTTGATTATTTACAAAGTTCTGTACATGGTACCGCCATGATGCCACGCTCCGGATTCCAAACTCGACAAATTGCTCAATTGCTTCTTTCCTACATTTCCTTATATCGCATCACAATGGTCACTTAAATACCTTATTACTACTTGCCCGGCTTGGGGATCGAACCCCGACCTTCGTGGTGAGAATCGAACACGCTACCACAAGACCACTCCTAGAGGTTGATCTAACTGAAACTAAAACTGTATCGTGATGGGATGAATCATCCAATAGGATGAAAATCCCTGAAAAAAAAAATGAAACTAAAACTCGAAGTGGTGATTTGATTTTGAAAGCACATCAATGCACTTTTTGTAACTTAGCAAATCCCGTTTTGAGCACTTTTGTGCCCTTTATATGACTTACCAAATCTCGTTTTGAGCACTTGTGTGCCCTTTATGTGACTTAAGTCCCGTATAACGTACGTATAAATCACTTTTGCAACTTTCAAGTTCATAAATGAGTACATATAGATCACCCATGGGAATTGGGCAAAACAAGTCACATACAACGTACATATTGAACGCTTTTGCAACTTTCAAGTTCATTAATGAATACATAAAGTTCACTAAAGAGAATTGGGCAGTTGGTTCTCTTGGTCAGCCAATATGTAACTTTCAATGCCCAAGTTAATATGTGACTTTTGGATGCTTGGGAAACTTCACAAATTTTAACAAGTTGCACATTTTTTCTCTCTCTCTCTCCATTAAGGCTCGTTGATCGACCCCTTTCCGTGATCCGATCTGGCCCAAATTTGGCATGAGATCTGTTACTAGGTCGAGGATCCATTTTAGACTTTAGAGCAATAACTTTTTCAAAATTCGGGACATTTGGGGCACTCCAATGTGCATGAATAATGTAAAATTATTGTTAGCTTTATGATCATTATTGAAATTTGCAAAAATCAATTTTTAAAAAATCTTTAGTAGCTTAAATTCATCCAATCGGCCATATTGATATTCTTCTTTGAATTTGTTTTCCGATTGCTATCTTAGATTAAAAATTAAAATTGAAACTTTTTCAACTGAAGTTTTCTATTATTGAGTCTGATGTACTTTTATTTTAAATTTTTCTTACTGAAGTAAATATCCTGATTTCAGCATATAATTTTACAATTATTCTCATAATTGTTTTCAATATAAATATAGATTGACTTTATTGACATTATCATGTCTTGTGTTTTTTAGAGTTCCATGGTTTTCTAAATTTAGGAACTCGAGATTTCCTTCGAAACTTCTAATCTCATCTAATATTTTAATGATTACTGATTTTGTGTTTTGAACATCTAATTTACTATCTAATCTAATCTATTTTTTATCACATGTGATATGGAATTTAAAATCCACATCACATTTTTTTTCTAAATCTCAACGCATTACATAAAAACGATTGTTTTGCGTTAATGAATATGAAATTGAAATAATTAATATTTTATTTCGAAAGTTTGGAAATTCCTTCTTTAGCTCTGATTGTAAACTTGTTTCGCAAGTTTATATATAAACTGCATTTATAATTTTTTTCTCAAATTTTTATTTGAAGATATTATTTTAATTTGACACACTGAATTGTGATTCTGAATAAAATCTGATTTTGGGGTTCGAATTATACACTTGAACTCTTAAATCCGTATCTCTATAGAATTTTAGCTTATATCTCCTTTTGTTTACATTTCACGTATTCGCCCTTTTTAAAATTCACTACCGACATGTTCTTGCTCTTTGATTTTCTACTTGCGAGTTTTTTTCTGATTTTATGACCAAAAATCATAAATTGTGATGCAAAATGTGCAAAGCATTATCTACATTAGACTACTACAATTTTGGGATGTGTTCTTTTTAAACATTATTATTCAAAACTCAATTAAAAAAAGTAGCAAATAAGCTTTTGCTTGCTCTCGACATTCTATGTCCGAGACTGTAAGTTAAATCTGAAATCGAAACTCAATTCTCAAATCTGAATAAGATATCATTATTTACCAAGTCATCATGTTCGTTTTTTCTAGAGATAAATTTTCTTGTCACAAAACTAGACACAATTCCTTGTGTGACCGGAAATAATACCAAAACTTAAAGCAGTTCAGCTTGATTTGAATTTCAAAGCAACAAAAGCAGTTTTGCACGGAAGCTATAGAATAAGTAACCATTTGATCCAACCAGAGGGAAGAATTCTTCTATCTAGTGATGCGAATGCCATATCACGTTTTGTGCGAGTGAGTCGAGGGAAACATCACCAACATCACCTTAGAGTGCCCGATTCACAAGTGCGATTCCGTGTGGAGGCAAAAATACGGAAAGATGACCCAGTTCTGTCCGGATTGAGTACAGCTTGGCAACAGGAATGCTTCCGCTTCCAGTATATATGTAGCCAGGTATGTCAGAGCGCAGTTTTAAAATGTAGGTCAATTCCATCCAATGCACCGAGATGTAGATGCACCTGATGGCTGCTGACGGGATGGCTGGCTAGCAACAGTGCCTTAGACCATATCAACCCGAAGATAGCCACGTTGACGATGCCCTCCGTCTAAAAGTGGTTGCAAGTGCACTTTGAGTTAATGCTCTTTGTTCCACTTTGTCAGGATATAAGCCACCCAGTGTATCCTGATGGCATATTTTACTCGTATAGTGGTGCAAGTTGTTCGAGGATAACGAACTTCAACGACTCACTATCTAAAGCTCCGATTGCATTTCAGCTGGTGCAAAATGTGTTAGTGTTCGAGTGGGGAGGAAAATGATATCTACGACGAAAGTTGAACCAAAAAATAGTGGTATTCGTAACTACCTCAGCAGTGAGCGAAATGCAATGTTGTGGGCCACGTACCTATAGATCGAAATGAAGTTTTGCACTGCCAGCACCAACACACCAGAACGTACACTTTGGAAAGCTGATGAAAACTGCATCGTGTTTTTCCCAGGATGCACCATATCGAACCAACAGTTTCTTTGTTTCCAAATACCTATCTCTCGTCAGTATATCCTTGGGATGTCTGGTGCAAGACTGTTGCTCCAGGTTTTTACCCTGTCCTTCTAAGGTTCCTCATGCCCACGAGAAAATCGTAGAGCAGCATTCTTTTGTTGTCTGTTAGGACTAGATTTCATTTCTACTGGGAAAATTCTCCTCAAATTTTTAATGTGAAAATATTATGATTTTTTTATACGCAATATACATATATGTTAAACTTAAAAGACATAAACATAAGTTGAAAGTGTTTAAAGCTGTAAAATTTTCAAATTTTTTTATTCTTAGAAAACTTCTAAATACACCTATCCGTGTTGATGAAGTTTGTAAACCATTGGCTAGTAAATTTTATTTTGATCGAGATACATTTATACATTTTTAACCAGTCAGTACCAAAATTACATCAAGACGAATAAGAAATTTTCGCCTAATGTGTACTAATGATCAGTTTGATTGCAAACAAAAAATATCTTATTGGAACCTAAGCCCGCCTGTAAAAAGGGTTCTGAATCTTGCTTAAAATTACAAGTTCACATAATCTTCTAACTATGTCAACTGACGATAAATTTCAATTAAAAGTAGGCTCCTGAATTTCAAAATAAGATTTAAAAAAAATAGTAGAACAGTTTTTGAATTTTTAAGCTTCAATTATGATTTTTTTCATGAGAAAAAGTTATTTTTTTTTAATTCATAATTTGTTTATTAAGGCCTAATTACTTTTTAATGAAAGTTTTCACTGGCCGGGGGTCATTTGTCTTAATACTAGGGGAGGGGGATGGAAGTTGAGGGGGTTTGGGAGGATTCGATTTGATCTGTTCCATTTGGCTGGGGGATCCATTTGCTTTTTCGCGAAGTACTTCTTCGGCCTCGTCCGACGATTGCGCTGGAGAGGGTTGAGGGGTTATCCGTTTCCGAGGGGGGGATGCTGGTTTTAGGTGTGTAGTGATTTGATTGGTTCGCCTCTGTTGAGTTGGCTGCTGCTGTTGTTGAATTGTTTCCTTCTGTTGAGTCTGGGCTGGTAGTTGAGGTTCGCTATTGTTCATCGTTTTCGGTTGGTGCTGATCCGTCGTTCTTAGAATGCTGGCGAATGTGGTTGGTGTGCTGTTCTTTTGTTGGATCATTTTCCTTGCGACTGTTATCGGAATATTCTGTTCGGTGGTAATTTTCAAGGCGGCTGTTTCAGCTAACCAAGTCGGGCACGATCTGTTTATGGGCGAATGACCTTCAATTTTGCAGTTCCCACAATACGTATGATTTTTACAGTTCTGGCTGTCATGCTCATTGGAGTTGCATTTGCTGCACGAAAGGGGGCTGGTGCATTTTTGCTTCGTATGTCCGTATTGAAGGCAATTCCTACATAACAGGGGCAACGGGTAGTATAGTCGGGTTCGCACTCGGAGAAATCCAAAATGGATATACTCCGGTATGACCGTACAACTGATCGTTAAAATCAGCGTGGATGTATCGACAACTCCAGTGGGAGTTTTTTTTTTGTGATTCTCCGCACCTCGATCACTTTTTGGGGCGACAGTTCAGTTAGCAAATCTTTTTCATCCATTGATAGGGCTTCTTGGCAAGTGACAACACATTTCCGTTTGTTAAGAGTTGGATGGCGTGCAATCACAATTGGTGTGCCATCGGACAGACATGTTAACTTATAAAGTTCTCTGATCTGGTCTTTACTTCTCGAAAAACCCTTCGATTTTCCCAAACTTTTTCTACTGACCTGCCTATGATTTTTTTTTTGTAAAAATGGTTTTATTCGTACAAAATATAAAAGATTATAAAATATTACATACATTCAAAAGCAAAATCAAGATTTTCAGTAGTTAACATATTTCTACAGTCTAATACAAAGTTAACATATGTAATAAACAACTTTAGAGCTTTATTTTTAGCATCTCGACTATTCGATTTTAGTTCTGGGAAAGCAAACATATTATAGGAGATATTTCTGCCTACAATCGGTTCCAAATGCAGCTTCAGATGATTCCATAGGTGGCCGATCCGGGTACAGGATGAAAATTTGTGCTCCAACGTTTCCATTACATTCGGACAATGTTCACAGTTGGGACTGCTAGCTCTTCCAGTTCTTGCCATTAGAGCACCATGGGGATTTTTTTTATGCACAAGGAGGTACAGTTGAGATTTTTCTTGGGAATTCAAAGTGGATTTGTGTATGTTTCGCCATATGAGCCTCCATGTCATGTGTGGGTGTTCCTCGATGACTTTTGGCTTGTTCAAAGATTGTCTGTAGTACATGTAGAGAGCTGAAGCTGTCGGTTGATCTTTCAGTCGTTCATAAATGTAGGGAATTTCTTTGGCGATAGTTTTGAGACAGGGATACAAAGCTGGGATACCACTGATATTTGGAGGGTTGATCATTTGAGTTGTGAAAGATGCAGCAAAAGGAGTACAATCGAGACTTTTTAAAAATCTTGTTAGAAGAAGCGATTTGCATTTTTTAATTTACTTTACTTACTTAATGATCCCGCGCCGATCCTCCGGTGCATAGGGCCGTGGTAAAAGACCTCCACTGTTGACGATCCGGAGCCAGCGTCTTCACTTGGTCCCAGTCAAGAATCTCGTCGACAGTTCGGATTTCAGCGGCTAGGCTTCGCCGCCACGAGTTTCTGGGCCTGCCTCTTCTTCGATGACCTTCTGGATTCCAGTCAAGCGCCTCTCTGCAAATCTCGTTTTCATCTTTTCGCAGCGTGTGCCCAATCCATCTCCACTTACGTTCCCGAATCTCGATTTCTAGCGCCCTTTGATGACACCGGCGATGTAGTTCCTCATTCGAGATCCAGTTGCCAGGCCAGGGTAGATGTAAATTAAGACCACCCTGTTCCAATGGCAGGGAAATATTTTCCATTGAAACCCTTGTTGGGTATCGTCCCCATAAGAAAGAACCTATTTGCGATGTTATTCGAGCAACTTGTGCATTTGGGATACTAAGAACAGATGCTAGAAACCAGAGTTTCGATGTTACAAATGTGTTGACTAATATAACCCTTTGTCGTAATGACAGCAAACGAGGCTTAAATATCCACATCAGTTGGGATGTTTTACGGATCAGTTCTCCCCAGTTGATTTCAATGGTAGTTTTTAGCGAATTGAAAAATGTTATACCCAGAATTCTCACTGACTCTTTAGGAGTCATCCAATCATATTGAAAAGATGATTGAGATTGTCCAATATCCATTGAAATGGTTTTGTTAATATTTAGTATTGCACCAGCACAAGCTTCATAATCGTCGAATGTTCGTTTGATCATATTAAGTTTTCGTGGGTCTGATATAATTATCGAAACATCATCGGCGTAGGCTACTACTAAGTCCAAGGGATTATTGCAGATAGTTTTAAGTTTTTCTAGGAGAGGATGAAGGTAGATAACAAAAAGGTGCATGCTTATAGGATCCCCTTGCCGGACAGAACATTGAATGGGAAAGGGTTGACTGATGTTTCCATTAACAATTAGGGGAAAACTGTACAAGACGCACCAGCGGGGTAAGATGGCCCATATCATTAATTCTCAAATATACACTAACCTACGGCTTCGAATGATGTTTTTCTTCATTTTTATTGTAGCAAACAAGCTTTTTCATCATTCAATAGATGAAAAGTTCACGAAGTCTACTTTAGTTCTTAGAAACAGAAGAATTAATGGAATCGGCGTGAAACTTGTAATTTTTCATAAGTAACATATAAGGTTTTATGGTAAAACAGCCTGTGCAATCTGATCAAACTACAGCTTATCGTTTTACCACTCATGTGCACTTTCGGAAGACTACAAATAATTTGTTGTATTTTATTAACTTCCTACAAAATTTTGTCGAAAATCATTCATATGAAAATTGGGGCAGAATGCCCAAAAGACCACGTGTTTTACGCTCAAATTTTGAATGCTGTTAACTTTTGAGAAAACCCGAATATCGAAACAAAATGCCTTTCTTTTTATTTGCTGACTCTTAAATTACGATAACAATGCATAGTTATAACATATTTTGTCCTTGTTCGAGTTAAAACGGTGCACCAATACTCGACTCGAAAAAATTATCGGCGGCCATGTTTGCCGCGATATTACTATATGAGGCCAAAAATTTGAATTTCATTGCCTACTTAAAGGCGTTTTATATTTAAGGATATAAAAAGGTTTATTTTGAAAAACGAAATTTTCGATGAGTTTAGCAATGCTAAATGATTTTTAGCCAAAAAATGGTAGTTCACAAAAATACGATGAACATGTAATTAAACATTTGGTGTTTCTATAATTACATTCCACATAATCATTGTTCCATTTCTTACCACCCTTCCTGTTTGGTGCGTTCTGTCCACTAGTTTTGGCGTTCTACCCCGCGGTTTGTTTTCTGACTGTTTTAGTTTTTTAACACAAATATAGTCAAAATTGTGTTTTTATCATATTTTGTCTTTTCGATAATGCGTAAATTTCATCCTTGAATCGTCGTCAGCTTTCAATTTGGTTCTTAAATAATTGGTATCGCTGTAAATAGCAATTATGCTTAGCTGGTGCGTCTTGTACAGTTTTACCCTACACGAGATGAAGAAAGACTCATAATCTTAATAATAAGAGAAACAAAACCTGAATTAAAGTTCATTTCCTGCATAACTGTGAGGAGGAAGTTTTTGTTAACACGGTCAAACGCATGATCCAAGTCAAAAGAGATAACTTTTGCAGATTTCCTTAGGCAGTTGATTTCGACAATTCTGTCTTTGATGGCAGTCACAGCTTCGAAAATATTCTTTTTTCCATTTGAACATTTTTGAATGTCATTAAGTATATTGTTTTCAGACATAATTCTTTCAAGTCGTGTTTTAAGAATCCTAGAAAATAGCTTGAAGTCAAAATTCAAAAGAGATATTGGTCGAAACGATTTTATTGTTTCATCTGAAGTCTTCTTTTTGGTTAACACTATGATACCATCTGCAAAATTTGGGTGAATATTTCCTCTGATGGCTTCATTCAATATAAGATTTAGTTGACCATGGATTATGTCAAAAATTTGAAGGTATAGTTCTTTTGGGAGTCCATCGGATCCAGGGGATTTTCTATTAGCACTGCTTTTGAAGGCGAAAAAGTAGTCCTCAGTAGTAATTTCATCCATTACATCATTATTTGAAAGTGATTCCGGAGAAATCACCCTATTACAGGGAAATGTATTACGTGTTGGTGTACTGTGAGCAGAATAAAGGTCTTTAAAATAATTGAATACAAAAGTTTCTATTTCAGAGGGATTGCTTAGCGTTCTATCGGTGTGTTTTAAAGAAGTTATCGTACTTTTATTTTTCTTTTGAACACGATCTCCAAGTTGAAATGATAAAAAACTTGCACCTGCTAAAATATTGTCGTTTAATCTTTCATAAACTTTTGAAAATTTAGATTGCAGTTGCAACATCATTGCCTTTATTTTATTGACATCTTGCAGTGTGCCAGTATTTTGAAGAAGATTATCATATGCTGAATTTAACCTGCCATACAAAAGTTCATTGTTCAAATGGAAATCTCTAAAAGTCTCGTTAGTTTTCCATTAAAAAAAACTACGGATTCAAGGTTTCGCTAATTCTATCCACCATGTCATCCACGAATTGTAATTTTGCCGTTCCCTGAGCCATCTACTGTATTTAAGTTTGAATTCATTAATATTATCCGTTGTCAAAACATGGGAACGCAAGGCCCAATAACCTCGACCGTTAGCTTTTCCTAGATAGACAACATCTTAGCTTGAATGCTCTGTGATCAGAAAAACACGTTGGATGATAGTTTGAAGAGCGTAGATGTGGAGAGAGAGAAGAAGAAACATATATTCTATCTATACGGGATGCTGAATTTGACAACCGTGTTTTTTTCTCGAAAAACCCTTCGATTTTCCCAACTTTTTCTACTGACCTGCCTATGATGAACGGATTCTGCGGAAGTTTGTGACCATCAGCTGCTTTGAAAATCACGTAGGGGAAAACTGTACAAGACGCACCAGTTAAGCATAATCGCTATTTACAGCGATACCCATCATGGATGAACCAAATTGAAAGTTCACGACGATTCAGGGATCATATTTACATCTTTTCAGAAAGAAATAATATGTTAAAAACACGATTTTGGTTATATTTTTGTGAAAATCTTAAACAGCCAGAAAACAAGTCGCGGGGTAGAACGCCAAAACTAGTGGACAGAACGCACCATACCGAATGGGTGGTGAGAAATGGAACAAAGATTATACGGAATATAGTTATTGAAACATCAAATTTTTTATTACATGTTCATCGTATTTTTGCAAACTAACCATACTTTGGCAAAAAAACATTTTTTATTGCTTAATTTAACGAAAATTTTGCTTTTCAAAATTCACTTTTTTATTTCCTTATAGGTAAAACGCCTTCAGGTATGCAACGAAATTCAATTTCTTGACTGATATCGCGGCAAACATGGCGGCAGATAATTTTTTCGAGTCAAATATTGGTGCACGTTTTTAACTCAAACAAGGACGAAATTTGTTGTTACTATGCATTCTTATCGTAATTTAGGAGTCAGCAAATGAAAAGTAAGACATTTTGTTTTTACATTTGGTTTTTCTAAAAAGTTAAAAGCATTCAAAATTTTAGCCTAAAACACATGGTTTTGCGAGCATTCTGCCCCAATTTTTATATGATTAATTTTAGTTAAAATTTGTGGAAAGTTAATGAAATATAACAAAATATTAATAGCCATTCGAAAGTGCATACGAGTGTTATAACGAAAAGCTTCTTCTTCTTCTTCTCTTTTATGGCAAGCTGACGTTCAGCTAAACTGCCAAGTCTTGTCAGATTCAGGGGTGGTTTTGTGCTACATATGCATCTTTACGCGGTTAAAATTTACAGTGGTTTTAGTTGTTTACCTCAGCAAGGGTTTTTTGTTTATTTTATACGTGCTTGAACTGGTTAAGGTGCATAAAAGGTTGCTGTTTTACTTCAAACATTGATGTTATTTATCTTTATAAATTTAGCTATTTCCTTTAAAATTTTAATGTCAGTTTTCTCTAAGATAGTGTCTATGTTGTTATTTATGATTAAAGCTTGAAATCTAGATCTATTTCTATATTTAGTGCAGTTAAATAAAATGTGATTAATATCTTCTTTTACCTGGCAATGATCGCAGTTTTCGTCTCTCGCAATCTTCCACTGATAAAGTTTTTCTTTTGTCAAGGTGTGGTGTGTCCTTAGTCTTCCGATTGTTATTATTTCGTGTGTATCGAGTTTTAAGTTTTTGCACCAAAGTTGTGTGTATGGTTGGGGGTGTAAATTGTAATATTTTTTACCTTTTATTTCAGATTCTTTTTTGTAGATCATTTTCCATTCTTCGAAGGATTCGTTTTTGGCAATATTCATTCCATCATTTAGTGGAATTGTTGAGTAATAAAAATTATTGCAGAGGCAACCTTCTTTCGCTAGCTGATCAGCTGTTTCGTTTCCACCCACTCCTACATGAGCCGGGATCCATTGTAGGTGGATGTTTTTATTGGTTGTTTTCAATTTGTTAACAATCTCTGCAACTATGTAATTATTTTTTACTTTTTGGTTTCTAATACTTTCTAATCCCGATTTAGAATCCGTACAAATTACGAAGTTTGAATTATTTTTTGTTTCAATTATTTCTAGTGCTATTTTGATTGCTGTGAGCTCTACATTCATAATGGAAAGTTCTTTGTTCATATAACGAAAAGCTGCAGTTGGATCAGATAGCGCAGACTGGTTTACCATAAAACCTTATATGTTAACCATAAAAAATAACAAGTTTTAAGCACAATCCATTAATTCCTCTGTTTCTAAGAATGAGAGTCGTTTTTGTGAACTTTCCATCTAAAAAATGATGAAAAAGCTCGTTTGCTACAATAAAAATGAAAAAAAACACCTGTTCGCACAAAATATTTTTTGTAACAGTTTTGGGTGTACCCGCGCCACACCAAATTTGAATGCCTCCGTAAAAGCGCGCTTCTTATGTAGGTAGAACCAAGAAGCGTAGTCACTTCGCTCATATGTTGACACGGAAAACTGATTGGGATTCGGAATGTCCCCACTGAATCAAACACACTATGTTCTTTTTCAGTTTAACTCTATTCTATACTAAACGGCCAGTGACAAACAGGTGAACACAAACGCGACGAACGTACAAGCGGGTCTGATTCCACTGTCTCTCTATTTATTGCACTGTATACGATTGACCGTCTGTCGATGGCAAGGACGGCACAATTGTTTTCTATTCCGCTTTGCGTTCTCGTGTGGCGCGGCAGCGATATGGAATTTATTTTTATTGCGCTAGGGATTGCAGTCTGATTTTTGCATTAACATATGATAATAATAATGTTGATTGCTGCTGTTGCTACTGCTCCTGTTGCTGCTACGTTTGACGGGCTATGATGAGTTTAGGAGTTCTAACACGACGAACCGCAACCTGTGACGAAAGAACGGGTAAATGTCCGTACTGGACGTTCGTATTGGATGGGTACTTAACGAAGGTTAGCGGTGGGGTGACAGGTTCGACCCGTCCGATCGCAACCGCGTCACCCCTGAAGGCTTTGGTTCTGGAACTCTGCTCAGACTAGCGTTGTCTGTTTGCCTCTTCGCAAATGAAGGAACGACGGAAGGTAAGGTAGATTGGCTCGACGACTGCGATGAATTAACGGTACGGTGTTGATGTTGAATCCCAAAAACTCTGGGAAGATCGGTTCGCTGATACTGGAGCCAGCGACGAGCCTCGGATGCATCTTCTTAGATGAACAAAAAATGAACGGCAAACGACGAACGGGAACGATATGGTTGTACTGAGCAGCAACGGTTGCGAGTAGCGTAAATGGGGAGGACCTTAGTCCTCTGACTGTGCAGAAACTGGTGGATTGCCTCGGAAGGGCAGAACGCAAACTTTTTGTATACCCCTGCTGTATTCGCTGTCCTGGGTCTAGATGTCGACAACGCGAATGTTGCCATCTGCACCGGGATGTACTCTCACAACTCGACCAAGTTTCCATTTCAACGGGGGAAGATGTTCGTCTTTGAGCAGCACCATGGTTCCTACGGAAATGTTGTCTCTTTGGCGTGTCCACTTAGTTCGACTATGAAGGTCAGACAGGTACTGAGTTGACCACCGCTTCCAAATTCGCTCGTAAAAATCTTCTGCACGCTGCCATCGAGACAAACGATTTTCGGGGATGGTTTCCTTCGACGGTTCTGGAACGGCCGTTAATGGACGTTTGATGAGAAAATGACCTGGTGTCAACGCTTCGAAGTCATTAGGGTCATTGCTGATTGGTGTGAGCGGACGCGAGTTCAAGATGGCCTCGATCTGAACTACTATTGTGTGCATTTCATCAAACTGGAGTGTACTGCATCCGATTGTCCGCTTCAAGTGTGTCTTGAAGGACTTAACTGCGGCTTCCCAAAGTCCACCGAAATTGGGAGTTCTAGCTGGTATGAATCGGAATTCTGTTCCTTGATCTACAGCTTCGTGAGTCACGGATCTCTGAAACTGTTGGCTGGTGAAAAGTTGATGAAGTTCGTCCAACTGGCGCTTGGCTCCAACGAAGGTGGTAGCGTTGTCACACATCACGAGACTTGGTTTTCCTCTTCGTCCGGAGAACCGCTTAAATGCTGCGATGAAAGCTTCACTGGTAAGATCGGCTACTAATTCAATGTGTACCGCTTTTGTGGCCAGACATACGAAAATTGCCACGAAGTGCTTACGAGGTTGTGTGCGGGGGTATCGTACAAGAAAAGGTCCACAGTAGTCAACACCAACTTTGTCGAAAACTTCCGCTGGCGATACACGTTCTACTGGCAGCTCTCCCATGAGCTGTTCCAAAACTCGGGGTCTATTCCGGAAGCAATGTACACATTCATGTAGGACCGTATTGACAAGACTTCGAATGCTCTGTTTGACTTTCTCGTACACGTGTGATAGAAGGAGGGCTGACGATAATTCAAATTCCTCATTCTGCATATTTTTGGACGGATTCAACAATAGTACTGTGCTGGCTATCATCATTACCATCTCGTTGGCAAGTATTTGTTTCGAATCGCGTCTCCGAGATCCAACATATCACCAAGGGCAGTTGTTGGCAACATATTTCTGGTGTGGAAAATCCAGCAGACATTATCTCCCGTGGAATGATTCCTGCACAACTTCTTTACCAATCTGTTTGGTTCCATGGTCCGTTGTGGCTCCGCCAAGACTGTAGTACCTGGCCTCGTTCAAACGTAACAGGAGACGTAGATCCATCGCTAATAGAAGAACGTAAGGTGTGTTCGCTTCCAGTGGCAGAAGTAGCATCAAACCGGTTTTTTGAACTTCGAGAATCTTACACCAACACTGTCCATATTGTTTCTTGGAGTTTGCGGTTTTTGCACAACGTTCGAATAAAAAATCCTGAAGAAAGAGTCTTAGGAAGTTTGTCTGTAGAAGAGCATAAAGCTGCCTTGCATCATCTCGTTCGTTTGGCTCAGTCAGAGTCATTTCCTGCTGAAGTGGAGGCATTACAGAAAGGTCAGCAATTGAAATCCACTTCGTCAATTCTGTCGTTAAATCCTTGTTTCGTTGATGGTATAATCCGTGTTGGCGGCCGGTTGCAATCTGCTTCAATATCGCAAGAGAGAAAACACCCGATGATCCTCAGCAATCAACACCCGTTCTCCAGGATGATAGTGAATCACTATCATCATCAGCATTTCCACGCTGGTGCCCAGCTCGAAGGACCATATGTTGACACTGAAAACTGATTGGGATTCGGAATGTCCCCACTGAATCAAACACACTATGTTCTTTTTCAGTTTAACTCTATTCTATACTAAACGGCCAGTGACAAACAGGTGAACACAAACGCGACGAACGTACAAGCGGGTCTGATTCCACTGTCTCTCTATTTATTGCACTGTATACGATTGACCGTCTGTCGATGGCAAGGACGGCACAATAGTTTTCTATTCCGCTTTGCGTTCTCGTGTGGCGCGGCAGCGATATGGAATTTATTTTTATTGCGCTAGGGATTGCAGTCTGATTTTTGCATTAACAACACCATTTGGAGCCAAAGGTTAGTGTATTTTTGAGAAAGAATGGCATGGGCCATTTTACCTCGCTGGTGCGTCTTGTACAGTTCTCCCCTAATAAAGACGTCCATGCAAGTTTTGTGGGTCCATCCATGCTGGTATTGTCCTATCTGGGGGTTCACCCGGCGATGGACTCATCGCACCGCTACCGCTTTACACTGTTCAAATTCAAAAACAATAAGCCTTTGTCTTGCGAGGACCGACAAAAAAAGCGACCGGTCTCGCTCGAGGCTGAGAAAGAACTCCCATGAGATAAAGTTCTTGAACATAACTTCAAATATCTCGGACTATATAACATCAATTTGAAAATTCTTTTTTTTTTATTTTGAAGGTGAATTAATTTGCTGCTGATCATCTGAACTTCACTTTTATTTAAAATTAATATTTGTAAATATCAGCTTAAAACAAAGAACTCAAGGAGTTATTATCAAAATCGGTTGAAAATTGTAGGAGTTATCATTGTTTTACTGCTGGATTTAATGTAAAAATACTCAGATTTAGAACTTCTCCTTTGGGATGATTATTAATTGATATCGCGTCAATTGACAACATTTTTGAACATCATGATATCATCAATAGCGATAGTGAAGATGACTTGTGACATAAAAAAAAAGATGTACGATTTCAAGTAAGATTTTTCAACTACATTTGAACAATAATAGAGATGTACCGAATATTCGGTCGGCTGAATATTCGGCGCCGAATCCGAATACCGCCAAAAAACTGTTAAGCTGAATATTCGGCTCACCGAATAGCTGGGCTAGGTATTCGGCCGAATAGGCCGAATATTTATTTTTTCAAATTTATGCAAAAACAGACTCCAAATTTTTAACTGATGTTGGAGAAATTATAAAAAATCCTAAAGTTGTATTGAAAAACCTTCAAAATCATCGAAAACTTATGGTTTCAGTAAAACATATCAGATGTGTCCGTGAATTTTTCACTGTAGATAGCTTTATACTTCGATTATCGTTTATTCCAAATTTTCTTTATATATCCAGGCTTGCCCAAAAACCAAATAAAGAATTCGAGAAACGTTAAATCTGACCGGGATGGACATATTTTTTTAACTTCCCGGATTTTACCCGGGTTGATGCAGATTTTTTGTTGAATCAAATAATGAAAAATCAAATGTCTTTTTGAGAATTTTTAAATTTTCTGTTATAAAACGATTTTTTAGAGTAAATTTATTCGTTAGATTCGATGAAAACTTTTAACTTCGAGAAATTTTATTTCTTTTTTCTCTTGTATGTTTGATAATAATTGCTTGTTTCTGTTAAGATTATCCCTATTTTTACAATAATAATAATATTAATTAAAAACCTTTTAACCTTGACTATTTTTTACAAGTTTTTCAAAAATCGTTCAGACCCGGAAGAGTAGACACGTGTCGTAGAAAGTATTGTAAGCTTGAGGTTAGAGATCATCGTTCTTTTTGTCAACTATTTTGATAACATCTAGCAAAAATTAAACATTCATCTATTTCGATATAAAAAAGCTTTTTCAATTAGCTTAAAGCATGGATCACGCAAAATCTGGACACATTAAAAAGGATCTATCTCAAAGCTATGTAAATGAAATAAAATTGTTTTGTAATCAAAATGTAGAGTTTTTATTGCACTTCAAAGGAAAAATAAGAAAAAAAATATTTCGATGTTGTTTTGATGAAATTACGATCTTTGCGTCTAGAACCACTCATCATAGTTTGGACACCCTATTCACTGACTTCAGCGGCCATTCACTGCCCTCAGCGGCCATTTTGTTCCACAATCTCTTCATCTCTGTTGCATCCCGAGTCGTCCTACCATTCTTCTTTATCTTCTGCTTGACAATTGCCCAAAATTTTTCGATAGGGCGGAATTGAGGGCAGTTGGGTGGGTTGACGTCCTTTTCAACAAAATCCACCCGTTGGCCGAATACCACTGTAGTACCTCCTAGCTGTAGTGGCAGCATGCCAAATCTGGCGAAAACTTTACTGGTCTTTTGTGAGATCTATTGTACGAAAAAAAAATTTTTTTTAAGGCACTCCTCCTTGTACATTTCGGAGTCCATGGTCTTGTTTTTCACAAAAACCGGGGTTTTTCGTCCGCAGCTGCAAATACCTTGCCAGATCAAACACTTTCTTGCCAACTTATCGGCAAAAACGAATTTGAACTTGGCGGGGACATCACCCCGACTAGAGTGTCCATTTCCCGGCCATTTTAGCGTTCCCGGGAATTGAAAATA
Source organism: Uranotaenia lowii (assembly GCF_029784155.1). Lineage (NCBI taxonomy): Eukaryota > Metazoa > Arthropoda > Insecta > Diptera > Culicidae > Uranotaenia > Uranotaenia lowii. The sequence continues at coordinate 278,936,879 of NC_073692.1, read as the reverse complement.
AAGATTTTAACATGAAGATCTCAATCCTTTACTGCGTATGAGTTCTTAGCAATATGGTATTGGTTAATTTAAGGTAGTACCTAATATTGCAAAATATTTCTAACTTTTTTAATGCGTCAAAAATTCAATAAGCAAACCCAGACCCAAAAACAAAGTACTTTAACAGAAAAATTGGTCTGATTCTAACTTCAAACATATGAAATAATTGAGATTTATCACTATCGATAGAAGGTAGTTAGCTACACTGTAATCCATCGAACATCGTAAATTTTCAGATAACTATCCATTTGTTTAACAATATGTCATTTCTATGCTGATGATTTTGCTACTGTAGCATTTCTTTATTGGTTTTATAGATTCTTTGGCGTTTTTCACTATTACACTAAATTTTTGATAGAAAAAAAACGTGTTTTTATCAAATTCCTAGTGTTTACCAGATTTAAGAAAAGAAATTGAGACTAAGCCATCAAAATTATCCAACAAACGAAATCGAGTGTCCAGTCAGTTAATCAGTGGTAGAACTATCATTTTCCTTGGCCAATATGACTCATTTTTGGAATTTAGATAGTGTAAGTTTGAAGTAATTAGAACATTTTACTGGGTTCGGGAATTCCCGAGATTTTTTAAGCGATTCCCGGGATTCGGGAATTCCCGAATTTTTCTTATTCCCGGGAAATCCCGACCGGGAAATCCCGGGTAGGACACTCTAACCCCGACCAGTGCAGTGCACCACTTATAAAATTTTATAAAATTTTTGGCCAGGAAGCTGCCCAAAATCCGTCTTCGCGTCATCCATGAGGATGCATCCGTCGTACTTCGTTGGAATCTTCTTGTACAACTTCCGGGCACGTCCTTTGGCTACTAAATTCTGCTTCAATATCCGGTTTGGTTGCTTACTGGCCCGATAGGACCGTATTCCTTCGCGAAGACTAATCCTTCTGATGGTGTACCGGTCGACGTTGAATTTCTTGGCGATGTCGTTGGCCGACTACCCTGTGTTTGCCTTGATCGTTCTCAACACCTTCAAATGCAGTTTCTGATTCTTAGGTCCACTATAACGCTTGGTGTGAACCTACCGATCGATAGTATGCATCTCACGAAAACGTTTGAGAACGCTGCACACGGTTGATTTGAGCATTTTTAACGATTTTGCAATTTTTTTCCATCACGTGTAGCTTTTTTGGAACAAAACGAATCGTAATGAAATTTTCAGCACTGATAGAGGAAACATTTCCGAACAAAGTACTGTCAAAACATTCCAGATCCAACAACTAGGAGCGCAATGGTATAATAAACAGTGCGTCCAGATTCATGGTGATCCATGCTTTATGAGATTCTGAGGAGAACTCCGATAATGATTATTTTTCAAGAATTATAAAAAAAGAAAAAAATGAGCAGAAATTCGTAATTGTAATCCTTATAGAATATGTCCTGATTGCCTCGTCTGTTGCCACCATTTACGAATGAATCCGGGGGCAGCTTCTCCCATGGTTTAGTGCCTTAATTCAATTGCAGCTTCTCGAACCAGATAGACCGCTGAACGAGAGGAAATCCTTTTCTTATCATTGCTGTAATGAAAAAAAAAAACATAAAAATGGTTAGGTTGATCAAAAATTAAAAAAAATTCATTATAACATGGAGACTTACCTTTTGGAAAATGCCACAATCTAAGCATACTGGTCTCAAGCAAAAAAAACACCGTTTTCGTATCCCCTCCGGTGTTCAGAAGAGGAACAGCAATGATCACGGATGGAATTTGGGACCACCTCCACTATTGGAATCACCCTTATCAGAAAATTCGCCTCCTTCCGTATCGCTGCAGGATTCTACTGGAAGCTCCTGATCCGGATCAACAACAACAATTTCCTTATAGTTCTGATAGAGATAAAAAAAATGTAAGTAACATTTGGATTTGGGATTTGGAGGATGTCAGAAAGATAGTTTCAATGTTTACCACTTTTGTTTAATTGAGCAGATACTTACAGGCAAGGTCTAATAAAATCGTGTACACGAGTGGCGATTCCCGCTCGTCTACGATTTTTACCCGTAAAGGTTCGCCAAAGCGCGAGCAGGCTGTGAAAAAAAATCCCTTAGGTTCGCGAACCATAGGAAACACGAGCGAGGCAGTCCAACCAACAGACGATTCTTTTGGATTTTGAATCCTGTCTCGCTCGTGGAAATCGTAACATACATGAAAATTTTTCCCCGCGATTTTGGCTCACGAACCATTTAGCGAAAAGGTTCATGAACTTTTTTTTGGAAGGGAACGCGTGGTTATTCGATTTTCTTCCGTAGGCAGGCTGTGCGTCTCTTTAGGTACGCGTACGGGTAATAAATTGTGCTTCAAGCAGGAGCAAGAAGTTCTTCATTTTCCACTGTTCTTTCAATTATTGTATGGAATATTTCTGTTTTATTTTTAAGTTAATTAATAAAAAAAAAATTTATTGATAACTTACAGCGTTTTAAGATTAACGAAACTCTAAATATTAAATCACAACTCCTGGGTGGTCAGTTGAATTAAACAAAGCTTTTTGAAAAAATTATGGATTAGAATGGACACAAGAAGGCCCTTTAACAACCGTTTAAGGAATAAATAATCAAATCAAATCTTAAAGCCTTACCATTCATCCAAATCACTACATTTCTGTAGTGGAGGTTGAGTGTAAAATTCCATAACTGTTTTTTAAATTTGGAAAAGACAACCACGATTCCATATGTAAAGTTTCAATAAGAAAACACATGCAAACGTATCAGTGATTATTTTGGATTAAAGTGAATATCATAAAAAAATGATAAATTAATTCAATAATAATATTAATAATGAAGAAGAGCTTTCAAGTAATTTTTCTTTAAAAAATCTTTCTTGAGGGGTTTTGGCTTGAGGGATACAAAAAAAGAAAAAACCCGAATTATAAGAGTGCGTACTTTATTTTGTCAAAGCGAAAACGGACTTTGACCACAATTACGGGACGGTAGTTTTTAAATATTACAAAAAATTCATGTTATTCTAAATTCAAATCTTTTTAAATAAAAAAAAATGATAAAAACCGATAGAATTAATGATACGTCTAAATTACAAATGAACGACCGAGAATGCTAGCAAGTAATTAATGAAATACTAGTATATGAGTTTTTCAAGTACCGTAGCTGAATTCAAAGCAACTCATCTAATGCCTTTTGAAATCATTTTTCATTCAGCCAAGAAATTCTATAACCTTCTTTTTGAATATGAGGAATAAAAGTGTAATTGTATGATAATAATTCATGACTGACAGGTTACAATATGATATGTACTTTTATTTCAGAATTTTCTTTTGAATCTTCACCATCGTTTGAATGTGGTCTCAGGTTCAACTCATGAAAAAGCGATTCAATTAGAGCCATCTGTTGAAAATACGTCTAAAAAATTGAAAGCTACCTTAATAGTTATTTCGATGAAGAGCCGGAGCCGATAAACGAAATCATTGTAGATGATTCCATTATCCACAAAATCAAAGAGCTTGAACTCCGCGAAAAAGCACAAATGAAGTTTGCAGTGGCAGGTACATTAACTTCAACATCAGTATGCTTCGAGTCCTTCGACATTATTAAGCATTGGGAAGCAAAAAAATTCTTTAATCCAGTTATGCATCGTCTGGCTATGGTGATTTTAACGGCTCCTTCAACACAAGTCTCGGTCGAACGAGGTTTTAGCGCGCTGAGAACTGTATTGACAGACACCTGGACCAATTTAAATGATGACTCTATTATCGATGTCATGATACAAAAATTGAACGCAGACCTTCTGTTTAAGGTAGCTGGAGCATGTAAATACTCTATTGAGTAGTTTTAATGTGTAAACATCATCAAAATCCATAATTAAAAATAGTTTTAATATCGTTTTAGTTGAATAATGAACAAATTTAGTGTTTTAATGTTTCATATTAAATATGTAATTTTAAGATTTACTTCCTTACTTATAATTTATTACAATTTTCATGTTTTAATATCTATGTAAATAAATATATTCCAAAAATACAAAACTCGTTGTTGTTTTTTATTCATTTGTCATCATGACTTTCAGTTCTATAATATTATTCTATCATTCATACGATACTACAGCAAAAAAAACTTCTAAATAACTTATAACTCAAATCTATCTTATCTAAAAAGAAAGTCCCTAATTTGTCATAAGTGAGTTTCATAAATCAAAGATAATGTCAATATAAAGCCTGAGAAATATAGAAATTCAACTGAGATCATATACTCCCTATTGCTATAGTTTATCGCAATCCACCAATATTTCGTTGCATCCAAAATCAGTTGAATTAAAAAAAGATCTTTTTTATTTCAAAACAGAAGTAAAAAAGCAGTTTTCAAAAATTTAAATGCAAATTTTTTAATTATAGTTACCTTTAAAATTAATTTTGAACTTGATCTTGATCAAACTCATGGATTTGAAATCTACGTTTATTGCCTGGATTTCCTTTGATTGAGTTTGTTGAATTTTTTTCCTGCTATTTTCAATTCGTCATTATTATCTGCTCATAAACTGAAAATGATATTAGAGAAAAAGCGTTTCTTTCCTATTCTTATTCGTTTCTTAACCGGGACGAACCGGTTGCCTGGATTTCATTGAAAAATGCCAGGATTTTGCCCGGTTATATCCACTTTATTTGGAAAATCAAAATAACAAACTCCTCCAAAACGGAATTTTTTGAGAAAAAATAATCATGAAAGGTGTTTTGGATCTTAAAGTACGATTCAAAACCTGTCGATAAGTTCTGATGAACAAACAAATTTTTTTGCCCAGATAATGCTCGGATTTATGGACATTTTTAAAATTAATTGCCCGAATTTTGCTAGGTTTTTATTTAAAATTTCCCGATTTGTTCGGCTCGGAAACGCGTCAAGCGAAAAAACTAGATATCTTGTATTTGGTCCGCAATGAGTTAACATTGAAATTCTTAATTATCTTTGGTCTTCCCTCGCTTTCAAAACTTCATCGCACGGTTAATGCCTCCTTTTTCTGCCATGACATGAAATTTGAAATTCCAAACTTATATAACTTCCTCAATTTGAACTTCGAAAGAAACTTGAAAATAACAAAGGGGATACAATTAAGATGCCGAAGTAGCACATTTCTAGATTGGACTTGTATTTTTTTTATCCTTCCCCCACCCCATACATCTTTTTAGGTTGCGGAGGAACTTTTTATCCTTCGGATAATTAAATCAATATAATTTCTATCTGTTACTGGGCCTGATTGCATCCTTTCGAAACTCTATATACAAATTTGCCAAATTTGACGTTGTTTAACATCAGAAAGGACAAACTTCAATTCACAAATTATATACATCGTTTAAATTTACAACATTGTGAGTTATTTTCAAGAAATAGTTATGAAAACTTTGAAAAATCGATTTATTTCTTCTGTCCACGTGTTGCATTTGGCGCAATCAACAACCATGTGGAGACAAAATAACGAAACGGAAAACACGACCATCAAGTGTGCAATGCGTTTTCCAATTTGGTTCACGAACCAGAATCGCGAGGTTCGCGAGGTTTTCTGCCACGGCTCGCTCACGATTTTCTGGCGATCGGATTCCCCTTGAAAAAAATCCCCTACAATCACGTGTTTGCTGAGTCGCGAACCTGCTGTGGTCAGAACTTTTGTGAACTACGCGCGGTTTTGTTTCTTGGCTGCTCCGATTTGAATACGATTTTTTTAGTCCTTGCTTACAGGTAATCAGGTAATTGGAGTGAAAAAATAACTGAAACAATTAGTCAATCCGACGCACAACAGTAAAAAACAAAAAAGTTTCTGCGCGTCCAAAGACGGCAACTGTTTTTTCTTACATACTGCGGTTGAATTTTAACCATTTTCAACATTTTTTGTCGGAACTTCTAAAATGCTTAAAAAATTCAACCGTACACTACGGTAAACAACAATAATGGCAGTTTTATCGAAAATCCCATAAAATGGTTCATGAAAAGTCATTAATGATTAAAAAATAATGAGCGTGTATGCATTTCAGAGTTCCCGGATTTCGGACATGCTTGGGGTCTTTTTTTCGAGCTATCAAAGAATTTTGCCTTGTTCGGGTTTAATGTTGAAAAATCGAGATCAAATGATGCAGTATGATTAACCCTCCAAAGCCGTTCGGGTCAATATGACCAGAAGCGCAGATTCAAAGCATCTTAATCATCATTCCAATATACTGAAGAACTGAGATTTTTTAGAGACCAAGTATATTCTATGAAAATGATAATCAAATTAACGAAAAAAACTAAAGTTAGAGTTTAGAAAATCGGTTTATTGAGCAATGAGATACAGCGAAGCAAAAACAAACCTGGATGTCTTTGTTTTAAGTAAGATTTTTTTCTACCGGGAAACCCGGGATAGAGGTTAACATGCTCATCGGACCCCTAATGTTTATACATCGTCAGATAGATGTATTCTTGACAATTCCAATAATCAAGAATGCACTCAAATACTGCAAAGCTGTCAGAAATTATAAGCAATTTAAAAAAAATGTTTTTTGAGACTTTTTTTATTCGGACTACCGTGACTGCGGGTAATTCCATGCAGCACATAATTCCGTGCATTTTCCTAAAAAAATGTTATTTTCTATGCTAAAAATTATTTATATCCAACATAATTTTATGCTATCGTGTAGACATTGAACTTACGTAGAATACTATCAAATGCCTACAGCATTTTATGCTTAACACAACCCAAGAAAAAATAAAAATGCCAGCACTTTCGGTTGAAACGTCACTTTCTGGTGTTGCAAAGCGTTAATGCAAAGCTGAGTCCGCAATACTTTGTTTACTATATTTTTCTTCGGGGTCATTCACTTATTACGGAAGTATTTAATAGGGAGGGGCTGGGGTGTAACCAGATTTATAACCAGGTATATTATAGCTTGAAAGTCAGCGCATTTATTTAATCAACACAAACTGTTGGTAAATAACAAAGTTCAGAGTGCACGGAATTAGTTGCAAAAGTGCACGGAATTTTAAAAAAATCCAAAAAAACATTTTTTCGTGTATTTTATCAACTACGATATTTTTTCCTTAAAGTACATAAGAAATCCTAACTAATGGTGGGTTTGTGACCTTTTGAATCATTCATTTGATTTTTTCACACAGCCTTGAAAAACAAAAATCGCTTAGGTGCATGGAAATACCCGCAGTCACGGTACTACAGACAACCTGGTAAAACAAATTAACTTTATTTTGAAATATTTAGAAACTGGAATAAATTGCCTTCAAAATGAATTTAATATCATCGAAATCGGTCAACATTTCCGGCCACGGGAATAAGAGCAAACTTCAAGTCAAATTTCTCCGAAACGGATATTTTGCGAACAGCTTTGGAAGGTTAAAGTAATGTTTAAATTTTAATTTTCCTGGGGGGGACCCTGAGCCGGGGGGCCATTGCTCGTCCCCCCCCCCTCCCCGTTAATATGATCCTAAGGATTTCATAATTTCTATTTGTGGAGAAAAGTTTCCATAAATCTTCCATTTGTGCAATATTTTCGTCTTGTGCAAAACAATCAGTCCTTTGCTAGTGAAGGCAAAAACATTTGAGAAAATTTACCCTTCTCACCAGTACAGATTCTACTGAAAAGACACTTTAAACTTGTTACCCAAATTTTCTACATTATAGCATAGAAAAATGAGTTATAAATTAATTCAATGAAATGCATCTAAAGGGAAAACGGATTACAGAAAATCAATGATTGCACCTCAACCTTTAAAATTTCTGCTAATATAAGAAAACGCTATAAGTAATCAGTCTGTAGTTAAAAACATTCCCGTTTTTCCAATCGCATAATGGTAAAAGATGTCTTCATTTATTACTACACGATTCCACCATTCATCTGACGCAACAAAATATATTGTGGTTATTTAGGCCTCAACCATGTTTTATTTTTCCACATCCGACGTAACAGCACTCCATTAATTCCTTAACGATATTTTCCCTGCTGCAAAAATTCCTACCAATGCCAATGGTGCAATGGCCTTTTTCCCTACCAAATATCCGGTAAATTCGGGTTCAACGACTGCCAGGACAACATGTAAGAAGCAATTGACATACCAATACATCACACAAAAGGGTTATTACTCCCGGCCTCCCACACTGCCTTCATGCTATCATTCATCGTTGAATGGAGCCACTCAACAGCTGTCTTGTTGTCGTCGTTGTTGTTGCTGCTGTCATTATCTCCATTTCCTTCATCAGAATCTCCACCTCGCCTCCACCAGAAAGTTGGTGAAAAAAGAATTCCATTTTCCTACCTGAACCCACCCACACAAACCCGTGATAGCCCAAACGGGAATATAAAGAAAAATAACAAAAAAAAACTGTCCTTTGTTACTCTAAAAATAACGCCTCAGGTACTCAGCTCCCTTTGAGGATTTTCTGCCACGTTGTTGGGGCCTGGAGACACGTTTCTCGCAATCCAATTGAATCAAAAGTTGGGTGGGTGTAGTTGAATTTTTGCATACCATCTTAGATATTTTTTAAAGATATGCTAGAAAAAAAAATTAGTTTCTTTTTTTGATATGTTTACGAGGTTACGTCTTTTAAAAAATATTTTAAAAAAACCAACTGAAATAGGTGAGTTAAATGCTTCAGAAGGTCGCTGCCACTTGTTGTGTAAAGAAATACCAAATTGCGGTCAAGCGATCGTTCAACTAAAAATTACCGTGTTAACCGTACCGTTATACAAATAAGTATTGTTTGCGCCTTCGAGTCAACGGGTTCCAAAAATTTGAATAAGACAAACTCGAAATTGCATCACTTTTCGCAGGTAACTACCTAAGGAACTGCTCACCTTCGGTCAAGTTGATGGGTTTAAGGTGGTTCCACATTTTCTGATGGGAAACATTTATCAATCTTAAAGTTGATTGTTAAATCTGAAGAAATTTTAATTAAAAAGCGAAAATAAGGTAGTTAAATGTTTATGTATAAGAACATATTCACAACATTCAATAAAACATTCTTTTTCTTTAAATCCTGCTCTACATAGCATAACACAATTGATACCATGGTATGGTTGATAACAGGTGTTTTTTCTGTTATTGATCTATTTTATAAAAATATGTACTCTAGAATTCTAATATGTTGACACAATTAAAGATGCCATCATGGACGAACCTGAAATATTCATAAGCAAACTTAAAAAAGTTCATCGACAACAAAGTAAATTCTCCTACCTTCAATAGCTTCATAATCACCATAAGCAATATGTATTCCAATCCAATGATGGTGGTGGGTAATCATGGCCGGATTATTTCGATTATTTATGGATTAAAATGTCCATCCAAATAACGACCAAGGAGGAAAAGGCATGGAAGGAACTTTGTGTTCGATTTTCCATTTCCATGAATATTTTAAGACGATGCGCTCGCTGACAGCTGAGGACATCGAAAGAAGGGTGGAAGTAGTTTGGTCAAATAAGTACATATGTATAATCGTTTCAACTAGTGAAGCAAATGGTTTGAAACTGATTCGAAGTATTTTTTTTCTTCCATGCTTCAGACCTGAATTTTCAAGGTTCAAGTAAGAAACAAAACAAATATTTTTTTCTATTAACAAACGAAAGATTTTTTGTCGATACGTATTAGAGGGTTTCAGCCGCTTTCTCTTTTCCCTTGGGCTACGAAATATGACTTCCAACTTCCTAATAAAAATTCTTACCTTTTATTTTTCTAAGACAAACCGCACTCTGAAATCAAATAAAATAAATACATTATTATTATATATACCTACATATGTATATGTGTGTAAGAAGGTTTAAAAAACTATTATTTTACATGAAGTATGTACTCTACATAAGACCGCAGTAAACTTTGTGGAAAAAATTCAAATCAATAAATTTTTACACCTCTCATAACCTTTTTTTATTGTTTTGCTACCGAAAAAAGCAATAGAAATATATAAGCGTAATGAGTTTAAACTTTGTATGGAAAGTTGTATGGGAGTATAAATTTGTCATTCCAAAATCTCCAGAGATGTACTGAATGTTTAGAAAAAATTTCTATGCTACTTGCAGTACATTTCATGTGAACAAATTACAATTCTTTTCTCAATTTAAATGTTATGCCTGCTTATTTCAAAACTTTTTAACAATAGGATGAAAATTAAAAATCGCAAGTTTGTATTTTTATATTATCTTGGCAAAACTATTTCATAAAATACATTCCATTTTCAATCCTTTCCAATGGATTCAGATTTTTTTATTATTTTTATAAAGTTATTACTTTTTGATGCAATACTGATCTCATGTTAGCAAAAAATGAAGCTTAAGAGTTATCAAAACCAATAATTTAAGATATACTTAATTTCAAGCTTTTTTTTAATTTCCTGGAAGATTTAGAAGTCAAAAATTTCTTCATCCCGAGAAATTTCTAAACAAAATTAAAACGGTTTGCGATAATTCAGAAATCAACCAAATCATCTATAATTTTACACTGATGCTTGGTGACCAATAAGGCATCGAAAAAACACACGGGGAGCAAAAAATCAATGTTTGCAGCGGTATGCGTATGATGTACATACACTGCCGGCCAAAAGTTTGGGATCACCCACTGAAAAACATGCAAATTTTGATCGTTCATATCTAAGCCGTCTTAGGACATATTGAAAATCTTCTGATCTCATTTGAAAGATAATGAGCAATAGCTATTTCGGAGGTATTTAGTCCAAATATAATGTTTTAGTTTTGAACTTAAAACTTAACCTAAAGTTATAAGATTTTCAAAAAATCGCACTCAATATTCAAAGCCGATAATCTCGGGATAAGGTCGACCAAATCTCAAAATTTGAAAGGCATTTGAATCCCTATTCTTTACTTCTCAAAACACAATCAAAAAATTTTGTGAAAAAGTTCAAGAATGTACTTTTAATTAATAAAATAGACACTTGAGTTATCGTCCAAAAGTTTGGGATCACCCCTTTGTATGGTGAGTTTGGGATCATTCTTATAAAAACATGCAAATTTATCTTATTCATATCTTTCTCATCGAACATCGTATTGCAGATCTGAAGAGTTCATTTGGAAGCTAAGAAATTGTTGTTTTTTTAAAAAATTCATTCAAAAATTATATTTTAAGGTGAGAACTATAAAAAATTCAGAATCATAACTGGGAACTTTAAAAAAAAACAATTAATTTCAAGTGATTTTTTTATGGTTATCACTTCAAAATATAATTTTTGAATCAATTTATGAAAAAACAACAATTCCTTAGCTTCCAGATGAACCCTTCAGATCTGCAATACGATGTTAGATGAGAAAGATATGAATAAGATAAATTTGCATGTGTTTATAAGAATGATCCCAAACTCACCATACAAAGGGGTGATCCCAAACTTTTGGACGGTAACTCAAGTGTCTATTTTATTAATTAAAAGTACATTCTTGAATTTTTTCACAAAATTTTTTAATTGTGTTTTGAGAAATAAAGAACAGGAATTCTAATGCCACTCAAATTTTGAGATTTGGTCGACCTTATCCCGAGATGATCGGCTTTGAATATTGAATGCGATTTTTTGAAAATCTTATAACTTTAGGTTAAGTTTTAAGTTCAAACTAACACATTATATTTGGGCAAAATACCTTCGAAATAGCTATTGCTCATTATCTTTCAAATGAGATCAGAAGATTTGCAAACTGTCCTAAGACGGCTGAGATATAAACGATCAAAATTTGCATGTTTTTCAGTGGGTGATCCCAAACATTTGGCCAGCAGTGTATATCAAAATTCATCATGTGCTTGAAAAATAAATAATTTTATGAAAAAGCTTCAAGTGCAATGAACACATTTGCAAAAATTACACACCTGAATATTGGTCGCTAGAATTAAAACATTATTGTCAAGGCAGATGATAGAAAATTAAGCTGTTTAAGAATTTGAGATTGGATTTTGTGAACTATATTTTTGTCTAGGAATTTGTCCAAAACTCTCAAAACAATGACCATTACTGATTGATTGACCGAGATCAATCAATAAATGGCATAATCCCGGTCTTATCGATTCATCGAGAAAAAATTGTAAACAAACTCATCTAAAATGTAAAAAAAAAAAAATAGGAAGTTACACAGACCAATGAAAAAAAAACAGAAAAAACACAAACTAAAATGAGAGATATGGAAATAATTACAAAATTGACAAAATGACAATTTCGCAATATCGCAAAAACAGCTAACAGTTAATAATGACGACCCCTTTGGCTGACCCCTTATACAAAATTTGACACCTGAAATCGATTGCCCGTCTTTCAAAACACTCATGTGCAAATTTTCAACACGATCCGACGAAAAATAACGTCAATATCGCGAAATCAATATTTGTCTTGTATGGACGACCCCCTTCAGAAGGGGTCATCCGAAAATCTGAAATTATTTTTCATCATTCCTGGTCCTAATGAGCATCCATGCCAAATTTCAAACCTCTAGCTCTTAAGACGGCTGAGTCTATAGAGGACAAACAAACAAACAAACATACAGAAATTGCTTTTTATATAGGTACTAGCTGATCCCATACGAACTCCGTTTCGCTTTCAACTTGGAATATGTCATGAACAGTTTGTATGAAAGCCAATAGCCAAGCATTTTCCAGATGCACTTTTGAATTCATTGTTAAGTAATAATTGCAAAAATATTTGTCGATCACTTTGTCTGTCGTTTGCTACTAAATTTGAAATCAGAAATCCTTTGACCGTGCCAAAAAACCACGTGTATAAATTTCGACTCGATCATTGCATAACAACGCAATTATTGCCAAAAATCTAAACCCCTTTCGGGGGCTCTTATACAATCTTTGATGACTGAAATCGATTGCCCTTCCCTCAAAACTCCCGTGTGCAAATTGTCAAAGCAATCCATTGCATAATAACGTCAACATTGCTAAAAACAGTGAAAAAAAAACGAACACACACATATACGATCACAGTGAAACTTCATGTTTCTTTGAAGAGATCTAAATTCTACTTAAGACTAAAGCGTACATATTTCAAGGATATAATGGCTAGCATTTTACTAATGCTAATACCACCAACCCACAGAAAGAGTACTATGTGTGCCGTGACCGAGACTCGATCTCATGACCTCTGGCTTAGAAGACTTGAACGCTATCCTCTAGGCCACGGTCGGCGGCAAATGAAAAATTAATTTATATGGACGATTCCTTTCGTCGACCCCTGGCAAAACATTTGACATCTGAAATCGGTTGCTCGTCCCTGAAAACTACCGTATGCAAATTTTCATACCAATCCGATGCAAAATAACGACGATATTGCAAAAATATTGAAAGGTTTAAATGGACGACCCCCTTTGCCGGCCCCTTACAATTAATTTAATAACTGAAATCCACTGCTCATCTCTCAAAACTATCGTGTACCAATTTTCATCTGAATACGATGTATAATAACATCAATATCGCAAAAACAGCGAACAGTTGATATGGACGACCCCTTTGGCTGACCCATTACACAAAATTTGACACCTGAAATCGATTGCTCGTCTTTCTAAACACTCATGTGCAAATTTCCAACACGATCCGACGAAAAGTAACGTCAGTATCGCGAAAACAATATTTGTCTTGTATGGACTACCCCCTTTAGAAGGGGTCATCCGAAAATCTAAAAACATTTTTCATCCTTCCTGGTCCTAATGAGCATCCATGCCAAATTTCAGCTCTCTAGCCCTTAAGACGGCTGAGTCTATAGAGGACAAACAAACAAACAAACAAACAAACAAACATACAGAAATTGCTTTTTATATATATAGATATATAGATGAATTTCTGTCTGTCTGTCTGTCTGTCTGTCTGTCTGTCTGTCTGTCTGTCTGTCTGTCTGTCTGTCTGTCTGTCTGTCTGTCTGTCTGTCTGTCTGTTCCCTATAGACTCGGGAACTGCTAAACCGATTTACGTGAAACTTGGCAGGTGGGGGTATTGGGGGCCAAGAAAGGTTCCTATTATGGTTTGGGACTCCTCCCACTAACAGGAAGGGGGAGAGGGGCCTCCTATATAAAAGACAATTTTTTGCATAACTCGAGAACCAATCAAGCAAATGGTATCAAATTTGGAATGAGGTGGTATGTGGGAACGGGGAATATTTCAATGAATATAAGGTACCCCTCCCTCCTCTCAGTGGGGTGATAGGAAGGGGAGAGGGGGGCTACCTTACGATTTTTCATATAACTCGAAAACTATTGGAACCAAATTTGACATGGGAAGGTATTTTGATACGAAAAATATATCAATGATTATTTGAGACCCCTCCCTCTTTCCAGTAGGGAGATATAAAGGGGGGAGGGGCCCTCTTTTTAATTATTTACATAACTCAAAAACTAATCAAGCTAATGGAACCAAATTTGGCATGGGCTGATATTTGGAAACGTGACATGTTCTAATGATTGTTTGAGACCCCTTCCTTCTTCCAGCGGGGAGAAAGGAAAAAGGTGGAGGGGGAATTTTCATACAATTTTTATTGCATAGCACAAGAACTACTACAACAAATGGAACCAAATTTGGCATGGAATGATATTTGGGTACGAGAAATGCTTCTTTGAATATTTCGTATCCCTCACTCCTTCGAAAAGGTGGATGAAAAGGGGGAGAAGATGTCTCCCTTACAATTTTCAGTATAACTGGAGAGCGGATCGAGCAAATTGAACCATGTTTGGCATGTGAGGGTATTTCAACGGAAAGATATAAAAAGGGGGAAAGGGGGGGTTCCATACATTTTTTTGCATAACTTGAGAATTAATAGAGCAAATGAAATAAAATTTGGTATCAAAAAGTATTTGAGAACAAAATATACTGTTTTGAATATAAAGTTCTCACCCCACCATTCAATGGGTAGAACGGAAGGGGGATGGTTCTTTCTTTCAAGTTTTTGCATAACTCAAGAATTTACAACGCAAATAAAACTAAATTTTGCCATGGGATGGTATTTCAATACGAGAATATTTTAATGTCAAACAATTCCTTTCTTGCAGTGGGATGATAGAATTGAGAATAAATGAAGGGAAGGGAGAATTCCATATTAATTTTGTTGTAAAGCTTAAAAACTTATCAACCAATGGAACAATATTTGATACAAGAAGATTTTTGGGAATGAATAAAATGGGTATGATTATTAAAAATCACCCCCCATTCAGTTGGGGGGAAGGGAAGGACAGGGGTGGGGCTCTCTTATCAGTTTTTTAGCATCCATCCAGAATATATCAAGCAAAAACAACCATATTTTATCAGTTGGATTGTTTGCATACGATTTATTTGTGACCCTCCTTTTTTAGCGCGAAGCTTAAAGAAACAGATTAAAATTATCAGATCTTTAACACAAAGTTATAGATCAAGATTCAGAATATTAGTTTAAGTTATTTTTGGTTTGCAATCCGATACTCCAGCTGCAGCTCTTATTTTATAGCGAATGCTTTTGAATTATGTTATAATTTGATTCAAAATAATGCCAACAAAACAATACAAATTTGAGTGAATTCTGAAAATATCATTCGATTTTGAAAGGTGTAGCAAAGCACACCGGGTCAGCTAGTGACCTATAAAAAATACAAAACATTCAAAGATCCAAGTTCTACCGAAACTACATAAAAATTTTAAAAAAAATCAAGACATGGTAAAACAGATATTTACAGAAATTTCAAAAATTACAATGATTTACACAATTTCAAAAATAACTAGTAACAAAATTAAATAAAATGACAAAATATCAAAAATTTCAAACATTACAAACCTATGAACAATGTTAATAAAAGAACAAGTAGGTAGTTTAAAAAAAAACTATTAAAAAATAATTAAACATTCAACTGCATATGAAT
Source organism: Uranotaenia lowii (assembly GCF_029784155.1). Lineage (NCBI taxonomy): Eukaryota > Metazoa > Arthropoda > Insecta > Diptera > Culicidae > Uranotaenia > Uranotaenia lowii. The sequence continues at coordinate 278,921,043 of NC_073692.1, read as the reverse complement.
CCAAGTAACGTATCGTGTTTTTTTTTTCAATTTTTAGCTTAAATCAGTACTGTAAATATTTTAAACTCTTCAGTGCATTCAAATATAATGAGCCAGTTTAACCTTCCAAAGCGATTCGTAAAATACCCGTTTCGGGGAAATTTGACTTATATTTTGTTGTTTATTCCCGTGGCCGCAAATTTTGACCGATTTCGATGATTCATTGTGTAGGTAAAGTAAAGTATTCTTGTTTCTAAATATTGCAAAATAAAGTGAATTTGTTTTACCAGGTAAAAGTCCCAAAAAACAATTTAATTTTAGCTTATAATTTCTGACAGCTTTGCTGTTTTTGAGTGTATCTTTGGTTTTTGAAATTTTCCAGAATACATCTATTCTACGATGTATAAATATGTGGGGATCCAATGAACATTTTGACCTCTTTTCCGGATTTTCCGGTAGAAGAAAAAACTATCTTAAAACAAAGATATCCAATTTTGTCTTGGCTTTGCTGTATCTCATTTCTCAATAGACTGATTTTCAAAATTCAAATTTAAGTTATATGTCGTTAATTTGATTATCATTTTCATAGAACATCTCTAAAAAATCTCAGTTCTTCAGCATATTTGGATGATTATTAAGATGCTTTGAATCTGCGCTTCGGGTCAAATTGAACAGCCCCTATCATCTACAGAGGTGTTAGAAAATCCTATATCCTGTTGAGCTAATAAATAAAGTCTTTTAGAAAGATTTTGTGACAACAACACAGCACAAAGATGCAATATTAAATGTGCACCAAAATAGAAAACTTCTAGCTTAAAACTTCAACGAGTTGAATAATTTTTCTGTTACTATTTCCTGAAAATAAGAAAAAGATTGATATTGGTAAGGATAGTTTTGAGAATAGAATAAACAAAAATCAGTCTGTTTCATATTGAGTTATCGTAGACCGAGAACAATTAATAAATAAAAAAAACAACAATGGATTTCTGGGATAAAAAGTAAGTTTTTCAGTTATTTAATTTCCAAACATTACATCTGAACCTTCGTGTTTTCATTTCATAATTTAAAGGTTAGTGCATGATTCCAATTTTTTTTATTCAGTAGAATTCGGTATCTTCAAATTATATTTCATTTAATTTTATTCTATTTTTTGTATTGAGTGAATAGAGTGGATTTTTAACCTAAAACATCTTGTAATTCTATTTTTTTTTGTTTTAAAATCCTTGATTGATTTTCGTTTGAAGTATTTTTATTAACCGATTTATTTTAAGTAGAACAAAGGGTGTCTACATGGAGCCTTCTTGAATGTGACACACACTTTTTACTTACCCTATTATTCATATGAAATTTAAATTGAAAATATACAACATTAGACTGAGTCGATTTGTGGTCACTTTTGAATTTCTCAAACCCTGGGATCTAAAAAGCTTCGTTTTGTTCCAAAACTCATCTATGATTTTTTGTAGAATTTTTAAGTAACGTTTACATGAGTAAATTTGAACTTTTAGGTTTGTATGGGAAAACAGAATATTTCGTACTGAAAAATCAACATCATTTTTGTTTCTTCTGTGGAACCGAGTCAGCTGATGGTTTTTGTGCCAATTTATAAAAATCCTTAAGAAAATTTTCCGCTCAACAACTTTGTCGAAAACCGTAACTTCGTATCTTATTAGGCAAAAAAGTTATAAACATTAAATTCAATTGACATCACTGCAGGGTGCCTAGTGAGGTATTGGATAACTACTTTTCATGCAATACTTCGCGTGGCTAGAGTAGTGATGTCAATTAAATTTATTATTTATCAATGCGAAAAGACATACCCCTGTTAAACTGCTAATAACTTTTTTGCCTAATAAGATACGAAGATGCAGTCTTCCACAAAGTTGTTGAGCGGAAAATTTCCTTAAGGAATTTTATAAATTGGCACAAAAACCATCAGCTGGCTCGGTTTAACAGAAAAAAAAATTATGTTGATTTTTCAGTACAAAATATTTAATTTTCCCATACAAACCTAAAAGTTCAAATTTACTCATGTAAACGTTACTTAAAAATTCTACAAAAAATCATGGATAAGTTTTCGACCAAGACGAAGCTTTTAAGACCCCAGGGTTTGAGAAATTCATAAAAGACCCCAAATCGACTCAGTCTAATACAACATACTTCATGCATTTCCACCTAACCTGGAAGCTGCTTAAATTGATAGTAAGTGTTATTTATGGTTAGGTCAGTTTGAGTCTTCTTATTGGACCCTGGAAATGTCGCAATAAAATGAACAAAACGGTCCACGCAGAAAATGCAATGAACTAGGCTGGCATATTAACAGAAGATGAAATTATTTTCTTATGCCGTATTAAATGAAATATTGGAAGTAATAAACGGTTGTGAAAATCAGATTTGTAAGTATTTTCAACTTACTGGTGATACTGACATTCAAGTGGGGCAAACGATAACGACGTCAGCCATCCTACTAAACCCCATCTATCATAAACTGATGACATTTACGACCATTTCGCCGCCACAAAAGTCAAGGCATTAAAGGGCAGTTTGATAGTTTATTATATTATCAGCCTCGTCGACGAAGTGGAGACTTTTCTTGTATGAATTTTTTTCAAATCCCTTCATACGCATTACTGCCTCAATAGTATAATTTAAATGTTAAGAAAATGCAATGTTTTTACGACAACACAACTTGATTAAATCCAACAGTTCTTTTTTATACACGGTTTCTTTTTAAAAGATCTAAAACCTTGAAAAAGAAAAATCGGCATCTCTAAAAATTTATCATTTTAAATAAAGGAGACTCTTTCCTATTCAACACACTATCCAGGAAAAAATCCATTCGGAGGTCATCGATTTTTTTCCTAAATACTGCGTTAGATAGGAGAGGTCTCCTCTATTATGTGGCAAACTTTCAGAGATGCCGATTATATTTTTCTTGAAGTTGTTCTAAAAAAGACACCGTGCTATATTAACCCATACGTTTGAGTAATAAATTTACATTGACGTAAGCCGAGTTGATTGCTCCTGACTGGACAATGACTGCAATCGACTCCAGGGCAGTGGCCGATGCAAGTGTTGAAGGGCAGTAAAAAAGAAATTAATGATATAAGTACACGCCGGCAATATTGTTATTGGTCGATTTAACACTTTTACCGAATCGAAGTTTACGTGGCCGAAAAGATGACCTCACGGTGCGGTGGTGTTGGTTTGGAAAATAAACGAAATGGCATGGCGGTTGCACTTGAGCTCACTCAGTCAGCCAGCGTTGGGCAGGGTCAGTGTCAAGGGACCCATCGATTGGATTTGTTCGGATGAGTTGGTTAAGGAAAAAAAACAAAACAATAACGAATCGGCTCCAGACAGCAAATTAACATTTATTGCATCGCTCATCGACGACTTCGACGCTTCAGTAGAACTCTACAAGTGGCATTGTGATGTAAACCTGTTGAATGTTACGTTATCTAATGCGGAATCGAACGCCGCAAACGCCACACGTGCCAATTTGTTTTCATAAACACAGAAAACGGAATCAAGTACCTTGTCTTAGTCTAGTTCTTATTCATCAACTAAATGATTAAAGTAGTTTTATATAATCGGACAATGGGGTAAATCGAAACTGGTTTTAATGCAATTATCGTAACATTTCTGTCAAATTGAGCTCTTGTTCGATGAATACCTAGATTTCAAAATGTAGTGATAACTTTTTTTGTTGATTTTTTTTTACTTCAACGTGATTTTCTAACGTACCGTCAACTGGGGCGTCTTGCAATACTTTTCAACTTCAATGGCTTCTAATAACTTAATGTTCACAGATAAAAAAAGACAAACATACCGCTTGTACATCAAAAGTTTTGAAGTTGACGAGACATTGAATTGACGTATTTAGTCAAAACAATTATTGGTTTCACTTGTTATTTTTAAATTCACAAAGACATGCAAATATAACAGAAACTGTTTGAACCAACCAGAGAAAAATAGTTCGACCATTTTAAAGAAAAACCAAATTTTTAGTTCGTTATAATCATTTGGATCGGCTATATTTTTTTTTAACGAACACAAACACATACAGGATCTCAATGAAACTTGATGTTTCCTAGAAGAGATTCCTTTTTTTTTAATTCTAAGCTTAAATCTTTCGAGGATATGATGGCTAGAATCTTACATATGCTAAAACCACCAATCTACAGAAAGTGTACTATGTATGCCGTTACTGGGAATCGATCTCATGCCCGCTGGCTTAGAAGACTTGAAGGCTATCCTCTATGCCACGTGCTACGGCAAAATGTATATGTACCTAGGTTAGGGTTGACAAAATTATTTCAGCACTCACCCGAGCCGAACAAATCCAGGCTATTTTATTTAAAAACCTGGCAAAATCCGGGCATTTGATTCCTAAATGTCGACCAAAAATAAGGGGAATATTTATCCGGGCAAATTTGGTAAAAACCCAGGAATCACTCAACACAAATCAAGAAAAATAAAATTATTTTCGTAAGCAGTTTCTAAATAGTATTTGAGGCATTCATGGCACTTTTCATAATTATTTTTTATAAAAATGGCTCATAAAATTTTGTTTTGGACGCATAAACAAAAAAATATACAACACAGATTTTTTTTGTTCAATTTTGGAAATAAAGTGAGTAAATCCAGGCCAGAATCCGGGCTTTTTTCAATGATATCCAGGCAGCAGAGCCGAGTCGGACTTTTGTCAAATTTTGTATTAAATAAATAGCCGGGCAAACCCAGATAAAACCGGACAATCTGGCAGCCTTAACCTACGTGCTTTGAAGCCAGTTTTTAAATATTTCATATGAAGTACTCAACGTTTTGAGGCGTGTCCGATGTAGTTCAAATTTTGTACAAGTCATTTTCTACGAAATAGTGCCGGTTCGCTGCAGAACTTTGCGATATGCAAGGAACGGGTGGGGGGGGAAGGGGTGGAAGAGGCTTAGGCTGATTTTACTATCAAATATCTGAAAAAAGCATCACAGATAATCTTCAAAAACTGAATAGCAATATAACAGATGTTCTTTTTGTTGAAAATTCCGAATTTTTATCAAAAACTTTGATGCTGAGTCATATAGTTTATAAATATAAAATCGTTTTTATCATTCAACTTTCCTCATTGCCGTCAATATTCAAGAACAAAAGCATTCCACTAGTTAATTTTTTTTCTTCTGGACCTATCCTTTTTTTTCAAATTTGATAAAATAATTTTTTGAAGAGATAATCACAGTAATGTATGTTTGTTATTTATTTGATTTTAATGAAATTTTATAGATGGAAAGAAAGTTAGAAAATAAGAAAAACATGGTGAAAATGAGCGGGTACAACTTATTTAGAAGCATTATCATCACATAGGTATCAAATATTTGTTAAGCACGGGCCAACTACTATAAGAGCAAGTTCATTCGTGTTGGGTAAAAGTGGTAGAAATTTTGACATTTTGAAAATTTTACCATGCAACATTGTTTTCAAGATCTTGGGGCGTGGTATTTTTTTACAACACTGTTTCAATTTCAGCTGTATGTGATAGAAATATGGCTATTTTTGCATCACAGCATGCGAAAATACAACACGTGTTGTAAAAAAACTAGAAGGCCACAGATCTTGAAAATGTTTTTGCATGGCAAAATTTTCAAAATGTGCCGTAAGTGTAAAAATTTCTATCACTTTTTCCCAACACCAGTGAACTTGCTCTAAAGTGGTAGAAATAGATAGAGTTGCATCTACCACACATTAGTAGGCCAAGCGTGGTTCGCCCCACAAGCAGGAAAACTTGCAGTGCAAACGAAATTTGCAGTTCGACTTTATATTTTGTTCACGAATTGAAACTAATTTTTAATACCTAGTACATTTCGATTTTCAATTCAGATAGATTTTTGTTTTGAAACTCAAATCTTTATACACGAAAACCATATTCCTTGTTTAAAATGGGTTTTTATTAAGAAGTGTAACAATTTCAAAATTTGAGACCGACCATTTAGGAAAGAATGAGGATACTTGATCCCTGAGGATACTTGATTCCTCAGCTATATCTCGAAACTGGAATGTCTTACATATACCCGAGCAGACTTTGATGCCTTAATCGAAAGCAAATTGAGAGTATAATGAGGTGTCAACAGCAAAATGATAGCATTTTGAGCTGTAAGTTTTTTGGCGATAGCAAAATCAAGCATCTTTAAGCTTTCATTAATTTAAATTTGAGAGCAAGCTGAAACCAAAATAAGCTTTTGAGCTTTATTAACCTCACAATATTACAAACAGATTCTGTAACTTCATCGATATTTTGACGCCTTTGTGTAGACAACAGAAGATTTAGGTAATTTGCAAATACAATATCAAAATGTTGTCTAAGCAAAGGCGTTTTGATTTTTGATCTAGTACATCACCAGCAAAGTTATTGGTTTTTACATAAAACCATAATTGTTTCTTTAAAAAACTATTGATTCATAAAGTTTACTTACTTGTTTTCATAATTTTTTTATGTAAAAGAATGTTGTGGAAATATTTTGTCTGTATTTTTGAGGACCTCCAATAACGTTTCCAACACCTCCTGAAAATGTTCTCAATTTTTGTATTTCTTCCACTGATCCATCGACGAAAAACACCCCCACAGGATTCCATATGTCAGAAATCTATATAGAATAAGATTGAAACACTTTCAATATTGAATATAATATTTTACTACAAAGCTTACCCTGAAATATCTTAATTTTTTCAATTTTAGCAATCAAAATTTTGTGTATTATTTTTACATTTAATTTCAACACGACTCAAGAATTTAGCAGTACTAGCTTGTACTACTCGTCTCGAATATTCAGGTTTGAGTCACGTTAACCCAGTTTCACGATATTCACACTAACTCATATATAAGCTACGAATCCTTACTCGGATTATTATAACTCTAATCTGAGTAATGGTCCTTTCTAGCAATTTCTTAATTAAGTTCGTTTCGCTCACAATTAAAAAAAACGTTGAAAAAAATCAACACTAAGTAGGCAACGGTTATGATATTTCGGTTGCTGCAAAGAGTTTCGTTTTGACAGGGAGCTTGTATCTATCTAAAAGCACCCCGGACATGATAAAACGCCTGTAACAAGATGCAGCAATCAGAAATAACTTATTGTGGACTAGGCTTGATTGCGCATTTTTATCATTATAATCATCAAACATGTGGGGCTCGTTGCGGAGTTTACCGGGGAACCGACAATCCGAATTCCCGCTTGACGGAACAAGGTCCCTTCTGTCGTTCGCAGCTTGGCAGAAGCTTGCGACGGGTCTGGCGCACGACGGACGAACGAACTGAACTGACTGACGTGACGCGAGACGCGAGTTGTTGTTGCCAGCCCCGTTGGCGAGGAGGAGAGGATTAGAGCGAGAAAGATGTCAATCGTGACAGATCTTACAATGCTGGCAAATAGTGATGCCAGTTGCATTGTTTGACTTTACATTTGACTTAATTCCTTTTCTCATATCCCACAAAACATATATCGTGTATTTGTTCTTTTAACATAGTCAAAATTTATTCATTACATTATGGTATGTTACCAAACAAATTCATCCGGATGTGAATTATGGAACGTAACATTAATTTAACATTTTATTATTTTCGTGTAAACGCCTTTTTTCATCGCTCCTATAGATCGCCGTGGTGTGAGAGCGTATTTCAGAATCTTAATTTTTTTAATCCAAGTCTGATAATATCAAAAAAGACATCAAACCAATCATAAATAGACCAAAAAATACGATGCTTCAATTTTCGAAACCAAACGAAGATCTATGGACATCTATACGATGTCACTGAACCAACCGATGACAAATCAAAACACAACAAAAATGTAAACAAATTTTCGACCGTGCTTTGTGTGTGCAGCAAATTTTTAAGTGTTTTTAATGTTCATTACCTACTATATTAGTGATTTTGCCGCAAGATTTCCCCGATCAAAGCCAATTGAAAATCCCGGTTCTGGAACGATGATTTCCCCACCAGCATTTAGAATATTCAACCTTCCAGCTCCACCCGTACGATTCAAACTGCGAACTAGAAAAACGTTCGAAAAACCAGGCAGCAGCAGTTTACCACCATAGAAACCGAAGATTTGGGTATGACAAGGCCGCCGTGGTAATCTAACATGCCGAGGGCAGAACTGCTAGGAAAAACGGTAAGTACAGTAGTATAATAAGAAAATTATGAAATTTATCAAACAATTCCTAAATTCTCCGAACTTCCAGCTAGAGTTTCCATTGCGCATAGGGAAAATTGAAACTCTTCAACAGAAATCCGACTGACGCGTATATGGCGAAAAACTGGAATATTTTCTCGAAGGATAGACGAAAAGGATGGGCTACATGGAACCACGACCCTTCTCTGTCCAAAAGACACCATTTGGACTAAGGCTAAAATCGCAAAATTTCTCCAAATCTCTAACATGTCCCAATTAGTTCCCCTGGTAAACTGGAACGGAAGAAATTGTAGAACCGAGTAAGGAAAATTTATCTCCGGTTTGTGGAATCTGGGGTGGATTTTCGGAAATTTGTCTGGAAGAAGATCGGGTACCAATGCTGATTAAAGTATCTGTTGCTTCTAAAGTTAAAGGGTAAGTATTTTTTTCTAAATTTTCAAAAATTAAGCATTTCAAGATTGATGCTAAACTTAATCCAATCTAATTTAACAGGAGTATATACAAGCGCTTTAAATTAATTTAACGATACTAGGATACTAGATGAAGCCTAAATTAAACAAGAATTAATTAATTTAATTATGAGAAAACTAAGATTCCTAAGAAATCTACAGTTTTTCTTACCTTATCTTAAAACTTGATATAATTTTTTTTAATTTCTCCTGAAGTTAGCTGATTCAATGTGTTGGTACTGATTTCTTAATCAGATTGAACTATTTCTTTTTTGTAAAATAAAAACTTATTAAGATACATTATTGCATACCTGCAGGCGTTTTCGTTGAGAAGTGATATTCTATTGCATAATATCAACGTGTTCATTTTGTCTTTTAAAGTGCATATGAAAATCCAAGTTAAGCTTAGAATAGCTCACATTTAATTGTACTGTAGAAACGGTTAAATTAAAATTTCCGAGCTTCATTTCAGAACATATAATGAATGTAGTAATATTTTTTATATTCGTATACACATGATAAGTACAGTAAAATAACGTTTAGAAGGTAGCAGTCAAAAATGAAAGTTCTGAACAATATCTTGAGTCTTTTGAGAATTTTTAAGTGTTTACAACATTTAAGTTTTGCTGATGGAACATTAAATTGATAACTAAAAATTACTCTTTTGATCGCTAAAAAAAGGAAAGAATTTACCGCAATTAGAGTATTATATTTTTGTTTATCTTTTTGAACAGACAATCTGTTATGAATTCTGGCTTTACAGTTGAGTAAAATTCTTTTGTTAATCCTAGCCATGTTCTTGAGCAGTTTTTTATGGTAAAATTCTAGCAAATTAAAATATAAATTAAAACAGATTAAAATCAAAATCGTTTTCAAATTTAGTTGCATAGTTAGGGCGCTATCATTTTTAACGCCACAATCCATTCAACAAACGTATGTTATTAAAATTGATAAATAATGCTGCAGGTTTTAGAGTTTTCTAAAAGCATACAGGGAGTACCTATACTTTATTAAATTATAGCAAATTTCGCTATCACGTCTTGACTGTCTAATTTGTTCTTATTTGCTTGACAAAGCAAAATTTTCGTGCTTGATTAGCAACGTGATGCCAAATTTTGCTAAAATTGACCTCTTTTTTCGAAAAATTTGAAAGCATAATGATGTCAAATTTTACTATTATTGAAAAATATGTGATGCCTTATATTGACTTCATTGTGCTCTCCAAGCTCTCGGAAAATGAGGTGTAGTTAGGGTCTCAGTTTTAGCAAAATTTGGTATCACTTTGCTAACCAAGTATGAAAATTTGTGCTCTCATTTTTGCTGTGTACCCCCTTATGTCAAGCAAAATGAGAGCAAACTCGGCTCTCAGGGCGTGATAGCAAAATTTGCTATAATTTTGCCATAAAAGTCTGCTCGGGTATACATCAAATGTTCTAGCAAAATTTGCCAAATAGAACAAAACAACAAACCTGTTCGCATTCGCATAAACAGTCACCTAAAACTTCTGTTGGCGCTACTCAGCAACTCTCCGTATTACGAAATTACAGTTTTTTTTTTAAATTGTACCACCTACTCTTTTGAGATGATGTTACACTTTCTTACCTGTAATTTCAATAGAAGCTGAAGTCTTTCAATTCGTTGCCTCAGATTACTTAATCTGTTAAACTGGAAAACCACAGAATGTTGAAGGTGCCTGGCCGATTCCTAGAACAAAACAACAAACCTGTTCTCTCAAAAAAATTTAAAAATGTTATTTTTCGAGTTATTGAACTTTGTTTGAAAATTTAACAAAATGTGATTTATTTTAAGTAATTGATAATATGATTGATCCCTAGAGTCCAAAAAACTGATTTTTTCATTTGAATGGATCGTGATCATTGGTTATCCTAAAATTACTAATATCTGACGAATAACCAATGTTTAACGAGTAATTATCTGATAAAACGGGCTAAAAATACTGTATTTATCTAAAACTAGAAAATTCTAGGGTAGTAGACAAACTTTTAGAATTCTCTTTGCCTGATACTTACAAACTGTGAAATGAGAACTTATATGGCAAAAAAAAAGTCAACAGACCTTTTATCTTCGGATATTAAGGCTATGATCATTTAGTATTCGGGCAGTTACAAACGCTTGTATTTTAAAAACTATTCATTTGATCGAAAAACTTTCTATGGAGGAAATGAAGGTTTTAATATGATATTTAATATAAAAATATAAAAAAAATATTTATCGATGATTTCAAGAAATAATCTTACTTTTTCATAAAATCTCTTTTTTATCTTTGCACACTTGTGTCAGTCATGTATTGATCAAATATTTCTACCACAGAAGCAAAACCTTTACAAAATCATGATATTTTACACAAACTCACCTGGAAAAAGCAATTGGAATCTGGTTGGAACCTATTCATGAGTAGGCATCTCGAAAAATTTGATTTCTTGAATCCGTTTTTAACATAAATTTCTTCGTCCATCAGAACACATCTGTCACATTGCGTAAAAACCGGTTGAACATATTGCAATCTAAGGAACTGTTCACTATTAGTTATTTACTTGGTGTCTACTAGTCAGACAACACTTTTTGACTGACGGAAATGGATTTTTTGCATTATTTAAGGGGTCTGCATTCAGTTATCCCCAATAACCATAGACTTTTTACCGTATTTAAGATCAAGGGTTCCATTCCGATGCTTGATTTGAACTTCGTGTGGATTCTAGAGTGGTTCCTTATACTTCTTAACCACTCGGTCCAAAAAAGAATCAGAAAAAAATCAACAGTTTATGAGTTTTCAAGTCGACAATGAAGAATTTTCGAGGTGCAAAATGCGCAAAAGGCGCAAATTTGTGCAAAATTATTTTTACCATGCCTTTTTGCATCATAAATATCTCAAACAAACATTAACATAAAAATCTGGCAAAAATAGGCAAGATAGTCCTTATCATAACCAACACAACGCTGCTAAAGTTTTGCATATCCGAGCTCAAATAACGTAGCTATCACCGACATAAAGTGCCCGGATACTAAATGATCATAGCCTTACTAGATTTTTGCCTAGAGTCAGGACACCCTGAATTAAAGATCAAGTCTCCTTAAGTAAAGGATCAAATCTCCTGTAACTCTAAGTAACTTCTTAGTCTCACGAAAATGATTCTTGTTCATTTACGAGTTCACGCATTGTTCTAACTTGAAGAGCATATAAACTTGAAATTACACGCTGTCAGAAAATGCAAAGGACGGCAAGTTGTTAAATTTTTTCAAAAAGATATGATGAAAATAAGACAAGGGGATCAAGCTACCTCATTCTCTCCTAGTAATGTTTTCCATAAGTAGTAAATTTTTAATAATTTTCTAAAAACGAAGCTGTTTATAACCGTTTTCACATCAACCAACTAAAACAAATGGTTTTTTAATGAACATACAATTTTTTGACACGATTATTTGTTAGTTCGATTATCCGTGTCGATTCGATTCAGAATTATGCTTCTATTTGGATTTTGACATTAGATCTTTAGTTATCAAAACGGCGTCGAAGCAAGAGGAGATGCGAATCAAAATTTTCAAAGTGGTCCATACCGCCAATGTTGGCTTGGAGTTGCCGAATTTTGTTGCATTTCGGAAGAAATTTGTTCCAAAATACCCTTAGGGGGGCGATGATGAGCTCTAAAATATCGTTACAGGAGAGCGTTGAGCGAAAAGTTTGAAAATCACTGATCAGGGTTAAAAAGAACCTGGTTTTTGAGCTGAAAAAATATTGATAGAACAAATTAAGCTATGCTAAGCTGTTTCAGATAACTTTTTAAAAATGGTTTCAAACATTTGATACCATTTGACATTTCATTATTTGAAACACTATTTGCTTGAGAATACTGACTTTAAAGTGGGCTGGAAAACCAATTGTATCCCGTTTACACGAAAATTTTTGCCCAGAATGATTTTTCCACAGAATGACACATACCCGAAATCAAACCCCAGAATGAACCAATTCCCAGATAAAAATTTTCAAAATGCACCAATTAACAAAAAAATTGTTTCCCTGAATGAACCATTTACATGATTTTTTCTTCCAGAATGGAACATTTTCTCCACCCATAGAAGAGGTTGCCAAGCTCCAATGCCTATTTATCAAATATCTGTGCCGAAAAGGCGCTGAAAAATGCACTATACCAGAGATGATATGAATGAAAAGCACTACTGGCATAAAGACTCGAGCTCCCAAGCTTAATGATGTATGACCACTACATTCAAGCGAAACAAGAAAAACATTTTATGGGTGTAGAGAATAGGAGTGAGTTAATAAAGAAAAAGAATAGCTAATAGAATAAATAGTATGCTACAGATGATTGAATTCCATTGAGCATGTACCTACGCGCTAGCGAATAATGTAAAAAGGGATAGCTGATACCTTCCGTTAACTGCAGTGTGGTGTGAGTGTGCTCGAATGAATTCAGAAGTCGGTTAGCAAATCGCGGTTCGAAACGAATTGGAAACGTGTATTGGTGTACGTGAACGTTCTTCAGGGCTTGGGCTTCAGTTAAGAAAAAATATTTGAAAGGTAAAGACGCGGCATGGAAAAATTTAGAACGGAAAACGAAATAAAGTTCGGATTTCAGAACGGTGAATACGTTCGGTCACTACAATGGGATTTTCATCCTATTGGATAATTCATCCCAAAAAAAAAAGTGAGAATCGAACTCACTGCAACATCTCCTCTCGGCTTCCCAGTCCGATATCCACCCACCCAGTACACCATCTGAGGTTTATTGTCATAGTCCTTCTGCCACCGCCGATTACAAAAAAATGCACTACATTGGCCGTTTGCAGCTCGGCCGATGTTTTTTTTCATCCTCCTGCGTCTTTGATGGAAAAGGTATGAGAATAGGAGGTGAATAGGGTGGAAATGGGAAACTAGAAACTGTTTTCTATTTCCGGATTGTTTCCATCATGCTTTGTCTTGTGATCAGGGTTGCCAACATATATTTTCAAAAATCAAGGAACTGGTGAAATAAAAATCAGGCAAAATCAGGCTACATAAGTAACGGAAATTCCTCTAAAAGTGATGACCTTTTTTTTTTTTTTGGTCATCACTCTACATTTTTACTGTGTTGTGGGCCTACTTGGTTGCATAATTCTACTGAATCAAAGCCGAAAGATTCCTTTTCATTCCCTTTTTAAGATATGAATTAATGGGAATCTTTCGATTGGTTTCATTCAGCCACATTTTCGCTTTTTAACTTCAGCAATGGTACCTAATTTAGTTCCTTACTACCCATTTTTCATCACATTCGCAAAAATCAGGCAAAATCAGGCATTTTTTGGAAAATCAGGGAAATTCAATGGCTTTTCAGGTTGTCAGGCAGAGCCTCGAAAAATCAGGCAATCCCTGAAAAATCAGGCATATTGGCATCTCTGCTTGTGATAGGATATGCGATATGTTTTCTTCCAGACATGTGTAATGCGGTTGCGCTGGGAGGCCAGTTACTAGAAAGTTTTTTAATGCCGGTCCGGCATAGAATCTTATACCGATAATTCCACCTCCAGAGAAAGTTTATTAATGTAGTAGAGTCTTATTTGTGGGTGCAGAAATTTTATATGATTCCAAATTTAATATTTCAAAGTGATTTTTAGAATGAAAGACTTGTTCGAAAGTTTCCAACCCAATCTAATTTCGAATCAGTTTTTCATTTTATTAAAGGTTTTGGTACTTAAAGGGTGTCCACGATAAAATTTCCACACACAAAATTGATTAGCAAAATTCGAGTTTTCATCCGATTGCCATCAAATTTGCAGGGATTGAAAAATAACTATTTTACCATTTTACTCGTATTTTATTTGCAGTCCATACGCTAATGCCCGCACCTTGGCCTTAACCTTAGCCATAAGATTCTGCACAACCTGTGAATCCAACGTTTTTTGCATGTAAACCCATACTTTCTTCAGTTCCTCGACTGTCTTCACTACCTTAGATTGCTCCGGGCGGAGCTCCGGAGTGTTGGGAGGGTTGAACATTTTCACCACTTCAGCACGTCCTTGGAGTAGTGGTATGAGGCCAAATCCGGCCAGAAGATTGTTGGGATGTTGAAGGCCTTCACGAGAGGAAGCAGCCGCTTCTGGAGGCACTTTTTCATGTACACTTGTCCAAGAAGAAGTCCGCTTCCCTCACGCGCAGATGGCTTGCCAAACCAGGAATTTCTTTGGAAATTTGGACACCTCCTGAGTGCGGACATGCTCCGGAACGCTGAATTTATCCTTGGCCGTGAAAAACAGGTTGCCGGGGATCTGTTTGAAGTCGGCCTTCACATATGTTTTGTCGCCCATGATGCAGCATTCAACTTTTGTCAGCATGTTGAGGTACAACTTCCTGGCACGAATTTTGGCGCGATTAGGGGCCTTTTGTACCTTGAACATTTGAAACCCAGCCTTACTTTTGGCCTTCTGGACAAAACTTCTGCTTAGGTGGAGCTTCTTAGCCACATCCCGATCGGAGGCGTTCGAGTTTCGGTTGAAGGCCCCAACTACGTGGTTGTAATTTTTGGTGTTGTACGAAATACTTTTTCATTCACTTCTGGGCTTCCGATCGGTGATCAATTGTTCCTCGAACCGCTTAATCACTCGCGACACCGTGTAATTCGCGATTCCCAACGTTTTAGCGATGGAACGATGCGAGAGATCACGCGATGAATGCGCAAGATAAGATCACGCACGAGCTGTTCTTTCGACTCCATTTTCGCAAGTTTTGATCACAGGACTTTCAAACTTGCAGGATGTAAACGTTGCGCTATGAACTAAATCCACCCAAATTTTCAATAAACTCTACCCAACGGTTAAAAAGTTAGAGCAATTTCATTGTGTGGCAATTTCATCGTGGACACACTTTAATTTGATTATATCATCGTTGGTTGCGAATTTGATGCAAAAAAAATAATATTTTGAAATTAAATTTTTTTTAAACAATTTTTTTCCAAAATCCTGTTAGGACAAATATATTCAATTTTCTAGGAAATATTCCTTCTGACGAAGACATTTCTGGGAATTGGTTCATTTTGGTGAAATTTTTTCTGAGGAATGGATCATTCTGGTAAAAAAATTTCTGGAGAATAGTTCCTCTGAAGAAAAAACTGGAAAGTAGTCCTTTCTGGTGATTGAAGTTCTAGGGATTTTTCATTCTGGGCAGTTGTTTTCGGGTGAATGGAGTACAACCTGGGATACCTACAAGCTTAATGAGTATGATAATATGTTCACGGGATCAAATTGTACCCAACACATGCCCTGGGCCATTCTGTCCTAACTTTAAAAATACGGAAGGAAGAGCGAGTAGGTACCTATTTAACTGCGCGAGTTTCTATCTCCAAACAATGAGAAAACAGTGATGATGATGATGATGGGGTGAAAAAATATTTTCATTAAAAGTTGGTAGCAAACAGTGCATCGCCAGCCAGACGGTCAACGGACTGAGACGTCGTTGATGGTGTGGTGGCCATCATCATGTTGTGGCTGGTTATCGTCAAGAACCCATTCATCCACTCGCCCAGCTGCATACTTACAATCTCTTCCGACCCGACAGAAGTATTATACAAACCAAGTTGATGAAGCGTGAAATACGAAAGGATTGGCCGCTTGGCTCATAAATAGATCGGGTCATAAAATTCTCATCTTCGATTAAATTACTTTTCTCGCACGGATGCCCGATGGCGAATAGTTATTCAGCTCAGGGAAGTTTTCTACAGGAAAGCAAACAAAGAAAATTCCTGTGACACAGTCTCTCGTTGAGCTGTCCTTTTCCTGACACAAACTACCAGTTAATGGTGGCGCTAGGGTTGGAAAAGAGAGAAAAGTTGGACGAAATGGCGTGACCGAGATGTTTGTCGAGCATCGGCAAAAACTGATGATGTTGGTGGACCCTCCCACCCTGCCAAAGTTGATGTTGGGATAGGTCATGGCTGTGGCTTGTTTTTCTACTACTATTTGCCTTGAGTCTGGAAGAAAACGATAAAACAAAAGTAGTACACTTTCCGCGGGAGCACAAAGTGGAGGAAGGAGCAAAACTCGGATAAGCAATAGGAATAAAACTTTATGCTTCTTTGCCAAGTTCCAAATGCATTGCATTGGCTGGCAGTGGGTTGTTTGACTTGAATAATAAAAAAGCTATTGACTTTTCAAATTGATTAGCTTATAGTGCCTAGGGTGTTATTAGATTTGTCGGGGGCGAGGTGGCAATTAAGTTGAATGCTTTCAGGCAAGGCCTTTCTGAAAATCAGCTAAATTAGCCTGAACGATTTGAAATGTTATGTGGGTTTCTGAGGAAAATCAAATGATGTATATTACACTCCTGCAGTATTTTTTTTTTGCTTTTATGGAGCATTTGTCTTAAGATATAATAAATAAAAGCAACACCATACTCATCTTGAATTCTTAACACAAGTGACCTTATTATTTTTTAAACGAGAATGGCCAGTTTGGTTTTCCGGTGTTCACCGATGTGTGAAAAACGGTTCGAAAGATCTCGTCGAGCCAAGAAAAGGTTTGTATGGGGCCAAGAAAATCTACCATGGGAGAAAAGAATTATGAATTGAAAAAGTTGTATAATTCAAGGAAAAGAGTGGCAGAAATGTTAAGCTAACGGGCAAATGACACTAGACAAAAATGTATGAAGCTCAGTTTACTTGTCTACACGGATGTGCAATATACAATTCGAAAAAGACCTGGAACTGGTCCACGAAATATCAACGAAATGCGAAAAAATCACACAATCAATTGCGAATATCTCACCACAGTAAACTCGGCCGAAAGATGTTAGGCCGAAGGTCGCTAGGCCGAATGGGTTAACTTGCACGTATTCATCATCAACCAAATCCTTCCTGCTTCACGTTTCAGTTCGCGGTAGATAGCTGACGGATGTTCGGCCAAATAGGACAATGGGCCAAATTGGACATTAGGCCGGAGGTTATTTGGCTGAATATTTTTTGGCCGAATGAATGCTAGGCCGAATAGTCATCTCGCCGAATGTTCGTCGGCAAATGGTACTAAAGGCGAATGGATGCTAGGAGGTCGTTAGGCCGAATGGTCACTAGGGCGAATGGTTGTTAGGCTGAATGATCGTTGGGCCGAAGTTATGCTAGGCCTATAAGACATATTATCGCTTTTTTGCATGTTAGGCCGAATAGTCATCAGGCCAAATGGGTGCAAGGTCGGATTCGACCATTCGGCTCTGCGACCATTCGGCCTATCGTCCATGCGGCTTTACGATCATTCGGCCTAATGACCATTCAACCTATCTTCCATTCGGCCTAGCAGCCATTCGCCCCAACATGCAAACAAGCGTCAATATGACTTATCGGCCTTTCGGACATTCGGCCTAACGAAGATTCGGCATTACGACGATTCGGCCTAATGACCATTCGGCCAAATGACCATTCGGCCTAGAGACCATTCAGCCGAACATCCTTTCTGTTGTCTGCCGGTTTTAGCATTGTAAGATGCTTGTCAACCATAACTTTGAAAATGTACATACGCTTTGAATTAAGGAAAGAAGATCTCTTCAAAGAAACATGAAGTTCTACTGAGATCCTATGCTTTACAAAAAAATTATCAAGAGAAATAAGAAATGAAAAGCTGTTTTGAAGTTTTGGTTCAAATTCGGTTTTGCATTTCATTCGAAATTAGATTCATGTTGTTCGAAACTAATCGGAATTTCCAATATTTAGTCAACAATTTTACGAATGCCACATAAAATAGTTCTCAAGCAACAATATTCTTATGTAAAGTTCGAGTGATTTAAAAATGAAAACTAAGTCCGACTCATAATTCAAAAATCATCAAATTTGATTTCCGAATGATAAAATATGATTTCCGAATGAACAATTTAGGTAAATAATGTATTCAAATTGAATACTCAAATATCAGAATTTAAATTAATTCATGATTAAATTTCACATTTTGGCTCTTATTTAAAATAGAAAGCTGGAATTCGAATTCAGAAATCCTTTTTTGTACGTTCCCGGAATCGAATTGAGTTTCGAAAACAGGAATTAAAAATTTTGAATTCAGGTTTAGAGTTCTGATTCAATTCTCGTCTACAAGTTGTACAATCAGGTTTAAAATATCAAGATGACTATTGCGTTGAGGAATTGAAATCGCATAGATCGCAATCCTTTAAAATTGATTGGTAATAAAATCTCAAAATTTCATATTTTAATCAATTTGTATACTCAACTTTGCTGATAATCAAAAATAGGGGAGATAAGGGCATAAGGAGCACTCGCGGCATATTAAGCACTTCATGTTTCGAAGAAAGTACGATTCATCCCAAATAAATTTTCATTAGGAACTGTTTTGTGGTTCCTGTTGTATTAACTTTTCATCAAAAAAAGAAAGCTCCAAATCATCTTAACAGAAATATTTAAACAAAAAAACAGCTAGGTTCTCAAGTGACAAAAGTATAACAATTTTTGATCACCGAAAAATAAGCTTATGATCGTTAAATCATCTTGATCTATAATATATGCACTGCAACTTGATGTACACATTGTTCCTCTATTTTCACCATCATTAAATTTTTGATTTTTCACTATAATCAATTTAAAGACGCGTTTTCACTTTAACTTGCTTACTCGGGGCGACCAGAGCACCATTGATCGGGGCACGATGAGCATTTTCTGCCGTAGGATCTAGCAGCGAATTCAGCTCTATGAAGTCAATTGAATTATAGAGGTACAGCTTGACTAGTTTACATCTGACGATTTCGTCTATTGGTAAGATGTCGAACTGATAATCAGAAGGCTCGAGTACAATTCCTGATCAAGAAAATTATTCATGATCAATTGTTTTGATTGTTGCATTATACGGCTAGTCGCATCATCCCCAAAACATAGCACCAGAATCATCATGTATGAGTGTGTGTATTGTTTGTATTCTACAAACAGACATTCATTATTTTATTATTGCTTTGTTTGATGGATCAACGACTCGCCGTTTAGTGCAAAATGCATCGATCATGAATCTAAATGAAAAAAAAAATCGTTTCGACCAAGAATGAAACTGGAGTTCTCAGTGTCCACAGAGACTTATTTTCAGCATAATGCAAAAAAAATAAAATGCACTTTTAAACATTTCAAAACGTTAAATTGGTCAAGACTCTTGGCCTAGAATTGCATCAAGTTTAAATATGAAAGGTTTATAGACTATAGACTAACACGATAAACTTTAAATGCAGTGATTTTCATAAACCTGCTGATCAGTTTTTGTTGCTTGTTTTTTTTTTCTAATACTACGGTAGTTAAAAACAAACTCTGGCTTATCGTCTTCAACTTCTTGAACTGAAAAGTATTCCAGAGCAAAAAAAAATATGTTGAGCTAGCTCAGATTCTTGGTCGACGAAAAAAAACCATTTTCATTGAAACGATATAAATTCAGTCGGGAAAAAACATCCGATTCTCCAGACTGCGCTTAATGTAACTTCTCCAGAGAATGAAGATGGTGGATATATTGTCGATGCAGGAAAATCTGTTTTCAGGAAGAATAATATTCTGCCAGATCGTCATCCCCCCAACCGAGAAAAACTTTCTGCCATGCACAATCAAGTGAGCAGTCGATCCAAAATGGGAGTTTCCTTCCAGCATCCGTTTCTTCGTCTTTGTCTTTTAGTAAGAAGAAATTCAAGATAACCCACCAAACGGTAGCCGCACCAAAAGTGTTTGGTCATTTGTTTCAAACTTTTATCATTTTCGTTCCTGGAAAACTAAGGAATTCCATTTAGCTTTTCGGTGAACTGTAACTGCGTCTGTATGAAAAGAAATGCTTTTGAATGGATCTAAAGATTTTGAGTCCAAAAATATCATTTCCCTTGTGACCTTTACGGTGATATTGAGTGTGTCGAACTAGACCGGTAGAGTTTTTGGGTTTGATTTATCACATCCTTATGACTAAGCTATGTAGATATATGCTATGTTATTTAAACTACTGAGATAAAAATTTAAACTGTCTTCCTTCAAATTGGAAAACGAGTTCTCGGAATACAAATCGTCTCAAACTCCTAGACCGTCTGAATTGGCTTAATATAACGAGTGTTCCCCATAGAACTAATGTTCCCGGAGAGATGGGAAAGGGTTATCCTTCCGACTTTTATACATAAATACCGCATTTCTTTTCGGAAAGATTCCCTCTGCTGAATGGTTGCTTTTCGGAGCTTGATAAATATGTCTGGAGTGGAAGACCTCGACCGGTTCTGAACATAAACTTTTTTCCTACCGTAATCACCCATTCTTCTTTCCGATGCTGCAGGCAGAAATTCAAAACTTTTTACCCGGCATAGTGCTTCCGTTTTCGGGTAAAATCAGTTTATTCTGCATTATTCTATACCTTCATTATGTGTTTTAACATATTTTGTAATTTGCAAATAATAATCATATTATACTTAAAAATAATTATCATTCTTTAATTTAAAAAAAAAGTCGTGATAAAAATCAGAATTCTAACTAGGTATTTGTTTATCAAAGTAGATAAAGAGTAGAGTTAAATAAATAATTTCCAAACCAAATAGTTTCTTTATGCCTTAAAATTTACATTTACTGCTATCCGTTATCTTATTTCTGATTGCTGAAGCCTACCTTCATCTTTTTTTTTTGTTTTTCATCCACTTACAAATCATTTTTTATTTGAAATTTTAATACATTTTGCATTTTGATTTATATTTTCAGATGTCGTATAGCAAGCACTTGCAAAAAAAAATTGAAGTGTTGTAGATGAATATTGTCTGAGAAACATATTTGAGTTACTTTATTACTAGGTTTCTAACTGGTATGTGGCAGCGGCAATAAGAATACTGCTACTGAGATACTGATCCATGTCGTACGAAGCGACTTATCCAGTACTTCCCAGATACGTTTATCTCATATTTCTGTCTATTGGAAATCAATGAGGTTGTCTGGGAGGGGAGAAAATAAGTCAAGGTCAACTATAGCATGCACGCAGAGTTCAGAAAAGTTTCAAGTTCAAAACATTGGAAGCAAATGTTTTCAATCTGAATCAGTTTTGAATTCTTGCTGGTTTTTACGCATTTTCTCTCGAGAACGGCAGATTTGCAATTTTTCTAACGAGAATCACCGACGTGGTCGGTTTTCGATTCTCGGTAGAGATTCTCTGAAACGCACCGCAGAGATTTTTAACTGAACCTCTGTAGAGAATCTGTGAAGAGAATGTAGTGAATCAACACGACAGAGCGAACACACACTACAGTGAAAAAATGTTTTTACCACGGAGAGCGACAGCGACGGCATCTGGCTTGGTTGGTTGCGTTTCTTAATACATACGAAGCTGAACACTCGCCCGAAACATTCATCGTTTGTTGAAGCTATTATTATGCACACCATCATGTTTGTTTTTGTCTTTGCTTTTTCGTGGCTTGAACCAGTCGGTCCTGTGTTTTGACCAAGGTACTCAACAGTGACAAATTGTTGCACGCCGGAGCTATTGGAATTAGGTGTGTGTTTTTTTTTAAATTTTTTTTTTTTTGGTTACCCAGGTGGTAAATTCGAAGTAGGAAATTTACGAATTGGTCCCAATGCACGTCGAGTGCCGTGTCTACATGGAACTAATGGGTCGACTCATTATATACTCATCCGTACATATGTACATACGCCCTAAACTCCATCTGGGGCCTCAGACCATTTCCCGAACCAGAACTGCCATAAGGCAATACTTCGGGAAGGGATCTAATTCACGCATAAGCGCTACTCTTGCAACACTCGCTTAGAAGTTCCTTAGAAGTTCCTGATCGGCCGAGATCATCTTCACGTCGTGGTCCAATTGGCTACGCTGATTGTTTAGCGTAGTTCATTTGATAGCTTCGGACTCATCAAGCTTAGTAAAGTTAAGTTACGTTATTCTACGTCGATCGCAATTTGCGTCAGCCTCCAACCACTTTGCAAAGCAGTCATTGTCCGGGCGAGCCCCTCACCGACTGCCTGCCATGTGTTGATGTCATCACACATCTTCTGAAACATGTTGTCCGATGTCGTGTCTGGTGCGCAGGCGGCGAATTTGTTGGCACGTTCCTCTTCAAATTTTGGACAGTTCAATAAGACGTATTCGGGTGTCCGAACCTGTCGTGATTCTTCATGAAGCATCCATGACCAGTCAGGAATTGCGTAATGTATAAATCCACTTCGCCAAGCTTTCTCTCTATCCGCTCCTTGATGTTTGGGATCAAACGATGGGTCCATCTTCCTCTCTCTGAGCTGTCCCACAGCTGCTGCCAGTTGGCCATGGAGCTATCTCTGGCTTGTGTTCTCACGTTTTGCGTGCCTCTATTATCATAGCAGTAGGAGTCCTCCACCAACAAAACCGAGGTGAGCATGACTCCAGGTACAACGCATGCAGCCTCCGACGAAACGGTGCGGTATGCACTGATGACTCGAAAATGCATTCGCCTTTGTATACTGTTCAGCTTATGCTGGTTACACTGGATGTTAAGACCAGATTTCCAAGCCGCCCCTCCATACCGAAGGATTGACAAAAATACTCTCGAAATTATACTCCGCTAACTACTTCGGATCGCCGAGTTGTTCGCCATTATCCTCGTTAGTGCGGCCGTTGCTGTTGCCGCCTTCTTGCACACATACTCAACGTGGTTTTTAAAGCTGAGCCGGTCGTCAATACGCTGTTTCGAAGCTGCGCTGCTGCCATCTGGGGTAGTACGATGTTGCGTGAGCAACATTCCGGGTTAACGATAAATTATAGACGACTTTATAATCTTTTGAGTTAAGTTTTCATAAACCCAAATGATTGTTAAAAAAAACACTGAAAAATTTAAGTTTATGTTCACTTATATTAAAATAGTTTATCCCAGTTGAAGAGTCAATTCTAGGTGATTGTTCCATTTTTAAATAGTCAGTCGGTGACAACAAAATAATTCTTTTCGCACATTTTCGAGACTTTTTAATTTTTTTTTATATTTTCTATCATTATTTTAACATGTTATATTTTATTGAACTTTATGTGCTTTTCGCTGGTATGTATGCATGAACGGTCTTTTCGTTTTCACTATCAACTAACTATTGGATTGAGTTTTGTTCTTACATTTCATAAATAAGTTACATATAAAAACTGAAGAACTTCAGCTTAAGACAGTATACAATGTTAAATTCTTAGTTGAAATTCTGTATGACTAGTGATTGCATTAATTTAATTTTCAATAAATTTTCCCAAAAAAAATCAGACCATAAGGTCCGATAAAAATACAAAACATGATATAACCATTGAAAGATGTCAATTGAATAGCATAAAAGTAAACTTAAATTGTGTAGTAATTCAAGGATCTTATTTTTTATTCATTTCAACCACCATCAAATAACCAAATCTGCCCTCCAGCTTGAAAATTATTACGCCCGATTGTATGCAGCTGCAGAAAAAACCCTTGTAGAAAATAGCAATAATCTATGTATTTTTGAATAGAAATTTCTAGCTTATCAATTGTTGGGGCTTTTCCAAATTTTAAAGAAATGTTAATTGACTTCTTTTTTAACAAATTGCAATTGAAAATGTCCATTTTGCTTAAGTTTTTATTCAAAAATAAGGGAAATACTTCGAGAGGTTTTTGGAATAGTAAAAAACTGACTTTTTATGTCGTCGATTTACGATGCCTCACGGCACATACACATTTTCTCCTATAGCTTACAATAATCTCTGAACCCTCTACTTTAAGTTTGTATTCACCATTTTTTGAAAATCCTTTCCAAATCGGAGAAAATAATAATTTATTACAAGCTAGTATTTCCACAAGTTTGTTTACATTTTCTTGCACACACACGATCTGTCAAAAATTAGCTTCGAAATCGCGAATCATCACACCCAAATATTTAACCTCATGGTTGTCATGGTTATTCCATCATTCAAGCCATATAAATATCATATTCATGGAAAAAATGTTTAAATTTTTTTTATTAGGTTGGCAGAATGCTTTAAAATTCCCAATTAAATCCAATTTTTGATCAAAACTGGATCGCATGTCGACAGCAACATCTGTTTCATCTAACATATTAACTTTTCTGGTATTGACACATATGTCAAGTTCGCTTAGCTAGAGAATGTTATAGGGTTAAGAAGACTCAAAGCTCCTCTAACATCGTACTCTGATATTTCGTTATCATTCGCCAATCCTGGGAATCCACTGCTACAGCTACGTGCAGTGTTAATAACGCTTATGGGGATTTTTTTTTATTATCTGACGGGTTTGCGCCGGGGGTCTTCAGATTTTCCCCAAAATTGAAAATTTGGTTCATTTTTGCGACTTAAAAACATGTGTATTTTTTCAGATTTCTAACACTTTTATTTTTTGAGTTAGCTTCGGTTTGATTTTTTGAAAATAAAAAATTACCATTTTTCAAAGCTACATAACTCTGTTAATTTTCAACGGAAATTATCAAATAGCACATCAAAATGCATTGAAATTTTATCAGCTTTCCAACTAAAATAGTTGAAAAAAATTAAATAATGACCTTCAACATGAAACGCTGTAAATAAACATTAAATGACGTCTAAAAGTACCGTCTGCACCACCGAAGTTTGGAAGTCATTTCTAAGGAAGTCAGACCTGCCTTCGAAAACAAGTGTGCATTATTCGACATCAAGCGAGTTTTATTTTTTTAAATGATTCAAAGCAATAAATCAAAGACTATTTCACCGAAAGAAGCCTTGAAAAGTAACCAAATCCGTGGTATTTCACATATGAGACTGTTATTCGGGTATATTTCATATGAGACAGCCACAAATTGATAATTTTTTACGAAACTTCTAGAACAAAACCTCTTTTTTTAGTGTTTTATTTTGAAGCTCTTTGTATACCTAAAATGACGAAAATTCATATGGGACTGTTATGAGAGTAGAGGCAGTGTACAAAGCACGAAAAAATAGTGTTTTATACCTGCTTTGATAAGTCCTTTTGTTTCCATGTTGTTAGAAGTGCGCGCTACCTCCATATGTGAGTGCAGTTGTTCGACCATTGTTTGTTCTCGTCGCAAAAAAAGAGATTTATTGTCATTATTTCTTTCATAACTCTTCAAGGAATTGATGGCCCACTTTGGTGTCTTAAGATGAAAGTTGCATCATAAATTGAGCTATACAATGGTATTTTTTGCAAAATATTCGGTGGTGCAGACGGTACTTTTAGACGCCATTTAAAGTTTATTTACAGCTTTTCATGTTGAAGGTCATTATTTAATTTTTTTCAACTATTTAAGTTGGAAAGCTGATAAAATTTCAATGCATTTTGATGTGCTATTTGATAATTTCCGTTGAAAATTAACAGAGTTATGTAGCTTTAAAAAATGGTAATTTTTTATTTTCAAAAAAATCAAACCGAAGCTAACTCAAAAAATAAAAGTGTTAGAAATCTGAAAAAATACACATGTTTTTAAGTCGCAGAAATGAACCAAATTTTCAATTTTGGGGAAAATCTGAAGACCCCCGGCGCAAATTGTCAGATAATAAAAAAAAATCCCCTTATTTCAAATTTGACGTTACAGAAACTCATTGTAGTTTTTCTGACCAGAGCACAGACTGGTGTATAATATAGAAAATAAATAAAATAAAAAATATATTAAAAAAACAAGACTTTGAGTTCTGAATCTCCTGTATGGTTAAGCTATGATTCCGAGGTAGAGGTGAAGTAAAAGTACGACCTTAGTGCTATCCTATTTTTAGAAAATTTTGCAGTTGTTTTTCCAAAAAACCGAGAACAGCTTTTGATTTCTTAGACTTTTATCTCTCTTCTAAAAAATTACGAAGATAATCGATCGACGCATTTGATAGCAGTAGTGAAAATGCCTAACTGCTATCGAAACGCTCTTTTACCCCACCTCTGGGGCAAAAGTTCGAATGATGTGGGGTAAAAGTACGACCATTCAAAATTCCACAATTCTGCATGAAGGCTAGAGGAAAATTATTTTGTATTAATCTTTGCTAACAGCAGCAGCTTCTGTGTTCGCTTCTGATACAAATCGTATACATGGGCGAACAATTTGCCCGAATTTGGAGTTTTAAACTTATTGTCCTTATTCAACAGGTTTTCGACATTCAGCTCTCATCGTATTTGAGCAATTTTTCACGCGAGCAAGTCTTTGTAGAAACAAAAATATTCGCTGATATTTTCAGGGCATTTTTAAAAAAAGATAAAACTTTCCGTTCAGATTTACTTTAGTGGACCCTGTATATCATTCGAACTTTTGCTCCATTTGCAGTTCGTATTTTTTCCCCTTCCAGGTTTCTTGTGTTTCACAATTTATTGAGAAAAATAGAGACCCTATTCATGAAATTCTTTCTTCGGCATTTGATAGTGGTTGAAAACAACTAAACAGACACATTAAAACTTTCTTCGAAAGCCAGAATTTCAATGGCTCAAACATGTTTGTCATTATTTTAAATATTACATCATTAATGCAAAAAAGCTAATTTACCTCATTTTTCGGAGTATTTTCAACTTCTACGAATAAAAATTATTTCTGGATGTAGGCAGTCCAAATCTTAATCAATCTACATCAGAGTTTTGATTTTTACTGTTCTCGGTCTGGGATAATCTCAAAACGTACTTTTATCCGACTCGTACTTATACCCCACCTTACTCTACTATTGTACCTATATTTACCTTCCACTTAGTGTGTACAGAGATACATTTCATTTGTCCGACTACAGTTTTTAGTGTATATCTGAATTTAACAATGTAAGTTTATAAAAAAAAGTCCGAATTTTCCATCTAATGATAAAAAAAAAAAGCTTTAATGGTTAAAAATCCCTATGTGGATAGGTTAAATGCCAACTTTAACATCGATTATATAATTTCAATGGCATTACGGCGAGATGAACTTCTAAGATAGAAATGTTTAAGAAATTGTGAAGAATATATGTAGCTGGATAAATGAAGCGAGTGCGCCTCGTAGAAGAAGTGAAAAGGTGGTGAAGAATGTAGGGGAAAGGTAGGGGAAATTATACGTAAAGAAGCTCAAAACAAAAAGTTGGGTGGTTTTTGTTTCTTATTCAAATTAACCTTAGAAGTAAAACAAATTTTAGCTTTTATGATGGTTTCATAATGATGGGAAAGTGGAATAAGAGAATGTTTTTGTTTGCCCCCATCATGTTTGTAAAATGCCGTTACCCTATAATAACAGGTTAAATAGAATAAATATATGATTTTTATCATTAAAACTTCAAATCTAAGCTCTAGTTAACAACTTAAGAGCGAATCGACGATCTCAAATGAGATTTGATAAAATTTATCTTAGGAATGAAATTCCTCCATATTTTGGCAACCCTAAATTTTGTTTATTCCATAAAGTTATAAAAGACATAGATTTTTATAAATCTTATGCTTTGTCGTATGAAAGTTATCAGTTTCTAGCATTTTCAATGAAATTATACGGAAATATTGCCAAAAAACAGAAATTTTGCCTAAAAGAAGAATGAGCGCGTTAAGCCCGCACGGTTTGAGGTTCGGCAATTTTGACAACAGTTATAATAAAATCGATTTCTCAAAAACGGAAGGAGATTTCAACATAACAATTACTCCAATGCATAGAAAACAGATGTCTGCTCATGTGTATATAGTTTTTGTACACATATTCGATGTAATATTTGATGAAAACAGTATTCTGCTTAATAGGCGCATATAGCCCGCTCCTTCCCTAAGCTGAGGGCAATTTGTGTAGAAAGCTCAAACTGGTCGGATAAACTTTTGCTAGGCTCACTGACTGACTATGTAGAGGAAACGAAGCAATCGCAGATCCTCTTCACAGTCAGCCTAGAGTGGCTTAGGTGTATACACAATCCTCTGGTACCTTATACATTATTACCTAGGGGAGGAAGACTGAAATTCGCTGTATCGTTTTCTGTATCGTTTTTTTACTTGTAATCGTTCAAATTTAGATGATCCGTTTCGTGTAGCGAGTCATGTTACTCAGTTGTTTAGGTGCTAAATTTAAGTCTTCTGAGTTAATTGCTGCCGATTCAAAAGTAAACATCGAAATCGAATACACCAGCTAGATTATCTAATACCAGTCTGTCAACTGTGTCGTAAATATAAACTTTGAACTATATAAAAATGTTGCTCGGTCTATGAGAACTACCCAAAATCTAGATCTGTTATTTAAACTATTTTTAGAACAACCATTAATCAAACAATTTTTATTTATCAGCTTCAAAAACTTCAACGAAATTTGAACGACTCAATACAAGAACATGCAAGAACTTGCCAGAGCAAGACAAAACCTAATTAAATCATTGTTTCATGCAAAACAAGTACTTTTCAGCATAAAAAAAGTTTTATTGAAAATCATTAAAAAAAAATATTAGTGTCAAATTGACACTCAAGGTCTGATTAGGGAGTTTTTTTCTTGACTTCAAGGGTAAAGCATGGATCACGCAAAATCTGGACACATTAAAAGGGTCTATCTCGGAGCCATGTAAACGAAATTAAAATGTTTTGTACTAAAAATGTAGTGTTTATTGTACTGAATGGAAAAATACTTAAAAGAGAATTATTCCAATTTTTTTTAATGAATTTTCGAACTTTTCGTCGAGAACCACTCATCATAGTTTGGACACCCTATTCACTGACGTCAGCGGCCATTTTGTTCCACAATCTCTTCATCTCTGTTGCATCCCGAGTCGTCCTACCATTCTTCTTCATCTTCTGCTTGACAATTGCCCAAAATTTTTCGATAGGGCGGAATTGAGGGCAGTTGGGTGGGTTGGTGTCCTTTTCGACAAAATCCACCCGTTGGCCCGAAACCACACTGTAGTACCTCTTTGCTGTAGTGGTAGCTTGCCAAATCTGGTGAAACCTTTACTGGTCCTTTGTGAGATCTAATGTTCGAAAAAAAAAAGTTTTTCAGGCCCTCCTCCTTGTACATTTCGGAATCCATAGTCTTGTTTTTCACAAAAACCGGGGGTTTTTCGTCCGCAGCTGCAAATACCTTGCCAGATCAAACACTTTCTTGCCAACTTATCGGCAAAAACGAATTTGAACTTGGCGGGGGGGACATCACCCCGACCAGTGGTTTTGTAAAATTTTTGGCCAGGAAGCCGCCCAAAATCAGATTTCACGATTTTTGAACCAGACCACGTCGGGTTTTTGACGTGGGTGTCCAAAATTATGTTCGCCTCGCGGCTTCTATTACGTGTAACTTTATTGAAACAAAACGAATCGTTATGAAATTTTCATCACTGATATAGGAAACATTTCCGAACAAAGTACTGTCAAAACATTCCGGATCCGACAGCTAGGAGCGCTATGGTATAATAAACAGTGCGTCCAGATTTTGGATAGTCCATGCTTTACGTCCATCAAAAATTAATGATGCAAAATAAAAGATTACGTGAATTCATTGAGTTTCCAGAATATTTTTTTTCATTATAGATACAAGCCGTTCCAAGAGTGTCATATTGGCCGGATAAAGCGAACAAGCATAAGAAATATAGAAAGAAATTTGATCAATCGTTTGATTTTAGGAGATTTTAGCTTTATTTATTTTCCCAAATACTTTAAACACTATTTCACTATGCAAACAAAACTCCTTCCACCCTTCTCAAGGTTTCCGAGAAATTTGGTTCGCATCCCAAGGGTAACGGCTACGACGACGAGCATCCCCATGGATACACCATCAGTGCCGCGTGGTGTGCTGGAAAAGCGTCTGCACAAATGCCCGTGACCGGGTGTGGTACTTTCTCAGCCACCCAGCCAACATTCGGGCTATAACATAAACTTTTTCCCAGTCACTGGGTAAAATCTTGACATAGGTTAGTACCATGCAGTTGTTACTGAAAAAAATTGTCTGGTTTTCGTTTTGCTCTTTTTGGATTTTTTTCCTCCCGGGGTTGAATCGAAGTCGAAAAAGTGTTGTATTTCCCTCAAACCCGATAGCATCGTGGCCGTGGTCAGTGTTAGTGCAAATTGTGTAACATCACGAACGAGAACATGAGATTAATTTCAACGAAAATGGAAAAATAAATTGACTCCAATATGAAGCAATATGGAAACGTTTGAGAGCGCCGCTGATTCGTTTAACGTCTTATTTCTGGCATGCTTCTAATTCAGCGGTCTGGGTCATGGGTAACCATATACCAGTTCTACGTCCTCCGGTTACGAGAACCGATTCGAACCAAGTAGAAGCACATTTCAAGCCGAATAACTTTATATGTCAACTCCAAGAGCAGGACGAAAATGGTGGCGACGACGACACGAGGATTTCTAGAAAAGGTTGGCGGTGTCGAATGTTAGAAGAAAATAAAATAAAACGAAACTTTACAGCCACTCGTGTCGTCTGGAAACGGATGCATCTAATTTTGAATTATAATTTCCCCACCCTTTTAAAGTGCACTGCTAGACTCCCCGGAGAGGAATAACAGTGGCAAAACTTTACTCGATGCAATGCAAAGGAATGGTGTCTACTAAAGGAGTTTAACGCGTTACTGTCACCTGCTGCATGCTGAATGGGCTCTGACTGAAAGTGACGATGAGTGGGGTTGTCGTCATTTAGCTTGTCATCATCAGTAGCATGGCACGTTGCAGTTCGCTCTAGAGCAGTCTCGTGTTACCTCCGGGGATGAGCCATTCAAATAAAAAAAACGTTGTCACTTAATGTCTGAATCAACAGTGTCTGTGGAGTTTCTCATTAGATATTATTTTTGAAATTAAATCTTTTGAGACACGTTTACCATGATCCATTTTGCTATTATTTAGTGTTGAACCTCTAAAACCCTCTTTTTCACTGAAAAATTCACAGAAGTTTAGTTTTATGATTACATACCACTTTAGTTCTTCAAATAACAAACAAAAAACTTTACCACGCCTTACAAACCACGCCTTTAGACGTGTTTAAAATTTCTTCTTTGATACATAAAATCATATTTTTAATTAAGGAAAACTAGATCTTTCCACCATCCATTTTCATTTCTGTCTAAGAACCATGATGACACGTTTTTTAAGCACTTTTTCAGTAAATCGTAAATTTTAATCGTAAATTGTAATCGTAAATTTTTCAGTAAAAGTTAATGTAAATAGCGTACAAAATTAAATATATTGATAGATTCCTAATTTATAGCTTTACATTTTATATTGAAAGGTTATTTCTCGATAAAATAGTTATTGATGTGAGTGATTGAAGTCGTGAAGTCACAACCCCTTTTTTAATTTTTGTTCTGAAAATTTTTCATTTTCGATTCGTACGTTCACTATAAACAATATTATGAAATATGTTATGATTGAAATTAATGTTTTAAAAATTAGAAATAAAACAGTGTATTTTCTCTGTAAAAAATGAAAAATAAGAACTGCAGAATGGGTTAATCAATCCTACTAAGAGGATATACTGCAATTGATTTAGAGTCTACATTGAAGAATAGAATAAACTATCTACATAAGATAACTGCTATTTCGGTGCCTATGTTTTAAAAACTGTTTTGAAAGATTTCGACGTCATCACCTCTAGTTTTGGTGCTATGGCTCGTACAATTTAAAATTGCAGCATAATGAAATAATTATGCTAAAAAATTAGTCTTTTTAGCAACTACTTTCTAATTTCCTAATTTCAGAGATTCGATTCTTTATTAAGATAAAAATATATTTCGAATTTTTTTAGAAAATTCGATTGAAAATTAGGAGAAACTTGTCTACTACCGGACACTTAAGGTTTTTAAGCAATAACTTCAAAAATATATTTTTGTAAATATTGGTTCCACTACTGATTTGAAGAGCATCAGTATTATGATCTCTAAACTATATTAGAAAAAAATTAACACACATATTCTTGTGGTAAGAGAAATGATTTTATGTTAGTATTCACTCTAGGATTGTTCGATCTTGGATCGATCTTTGCAAGATCGATCTTTTCAACTCAAATTTCCGATTTTTTGAATCGATTCTCTAGCCTTGGAAAAATCGATTAAATCAGTTTATTTTCGATCCGATCTTTCGATCTTTTAGAAGGTTTTTTTTCTATTTATTGCGGAGATTTTCAGATTCTGTTTTTTCAGGATTTTTATACGGCCCCATTCGAAAGACTACTCTTCATTATTCGTGCTACTGAGCCTCTAATATTATCGAGAATCTAGCTGTAGCTTTTTCGAAATTAGTATTTACTTAGTGAACTAACATTAAATGGCTGAATTGTTTTAATCAGTCAAGTTACAGCATTTATTCTTATTCTTATCTAACGCGCTTTTAACATGAAATATAAAAAAATATATCGAATGTTAATTATTGTTAAACATTCTGATGTTGAATTTGAAAACTGATATTTTTTAATGCTCATAGATATGATATTCAAACGTATGACCTTTCTTGGATTTTTCACTTTGTTTCAGCATAAAGCAACCCTCAGGCAGCACCCCCTTACACAAATTTAAAAGATCGATCTTGAAGAGATCGATCGTTTTGCTTCGTTTTTTTGGGTGGATCGATCCTGGAACCATTCAGCTGAATTTATCTTGGGAATCGATCTTTTCCAGAAGATCGAACAATCCTAATTCACTCATTTCCAAAAGTGTTGTCTATGGCCGGACACTACGAATTACTCCACCAAAGTTGTCAGCAAAGGCAGAAAAATGTAGCAAAATGACTCAAATTACTTGCACAGGTCTTGTGAGTACGTGTTTTTCAATACTAAACATTCTATACAGCCATTCATAAAAGTTTTAAAGACAAACCAGAATAAAACATTTGTTTTGAGAAAACTAGAAAAAAAATTGTCTATAACCGGACAGCAATATTTAAAGATTCTCAAATGACCAAAATATTTTTGTTTATGAATGTTTATCTAAGTTTCAGGTTGAAATCATGTTTAATTTTGAATATTTTCCTGTCCGGTCATAGACAAATCGCATTTTTTTTTATTTTCATAATATTTCGTTTCAAAATCCGTTTTGTTACCTTACATCTACTGTAGTAGAGATAACCAACAAACGATGACAACTATGTGCAACTCACATTTGACAAGCCGTAAAAACTGACTACAATTGAAATACAAAGTCTAGGCGATCCTCTCCGAACTACTAGGGGACTGAGATTTTTGACCCCCTCCTCCCCCTCCGTGGACAAGCGTGGACATTTGGCTAACCCCTACCTCTCTCCCCGGACGTCCACGTGGACACATTTGAAAAAGTTTTTATTTTAAATACCTATAATTTGACAGTTACAAAACACTACTTTTTGCCTTTTGATTATAGAAATGGCTGATTTTGTAAAACCGAATCAGAATTTCCTAATATCAACAAATTTTAAAAATTTTAAATTTCTTAATTATCATATTTATCACTTGCTTTCAAGTAGCTACTTATTTGTTTAAAGTTAAACTTGAAAGGTATGCCATTTTAAGATTTTGATTTAAACAGCTTAATATTTATTCAGCTTTAGACAATATTTGGAAAGTAAGTATGTCCACGTGGACATGGCCCAAACCCCTACCCTCCTCTCCGTGGACAAGCGTGGACATTTCCATACCCCCCTCCCTCCCCCTAAGTTGTCTACGTGGTATGTGAACGGCCCCCAGGCAAAAGCTTTAAATGCCTATCATTGGTTTACCTTTTCAGACTGGATTACCATATTTCTAATACCATATCAAGCTGATATTTACTTTATTTCCATGGTGTTAAAACATTATTAGGATATTGCGTTCTCGAGAAAACAATGTTGTCCGGCCATAGACGGGTTCTCCCTATATAACTATTTTATTTCTTTACATCTACATACATATGTAGAAAACTGCAAAACGTTTGGTTTTCAAAATATCTGGGATTCATTTTGTTTAAAATTTCTTTGAAATTTGGTTAAATACCTGTAATATCGTACAACTGTAGAAAAAATCTAAAAGAATACTTATGCAACTTTTTCTCAGGAGTCAAAATCAAGAGTGCCAAAATCACAGAAAAACCTGTATTATCACAGAATTTTGAGCAAAATTTTGTAACAGAATCTGTGTCACAGATCACAGAATTTTTGATTTTTTCACAGAATTCACAGTTTTTCAAAGTTTTGTTCAGATTTTCAAAATTATAAATTTTTATGTCACTTTCAACTTTTTATTTATGACTCTTATTCATAAAAATATGGAAACAAGGTAGTGTTATTTGATTTTTTCCTATGAAAACTGTAAGTAGTTCCCATTTTTTTTGTTGCACATGCCCAATGAACTTCATGGAGATAACGTCACAGAATTTTATGTTCAAAACACACAATTCGAGATTTATTTTTGTCAAAAATACAGAATTTTTTTCCGGCAACCTTGGTCAAAATTACACGCGGTCATCGAGAAAGTTGATCATTCAATCAAAACCCAAATAAGTCAATTCACCTCTTAAACTTTTTGCACCAATGTGATTTTTGTTGTCCCATGCTATCTAGTATTGATCCTTCATTCCAAATATAATTATTTCTAGAAAATTGTTCTAAAAATTTGCCAATATTGTGCTATTCAAGGAATAAGATTTTTTTTTTATTTATTCCCTTTTTGTTACAAATTTGATACTATTTTAAACAAATGATTAGAATTCATTTCATTTGTTTCAGATTAAATAAAATTTTAAAACAAAGACACTTCATTATTTTATTCCAGAATTAAATTGAGATTTAGAAATCAAATTGTTGGACCACAATTCACAATGAGAAATTAATTTAAGAATTGATAAAAATTACACGATATTTTCAAATCACTATTCTGAAAAATATCAGTGTTTTCGAATCAGGTTTAAGTGCATAGAAATTATAATGAAATACTTATCTCAAATAATTGTTTTACGATCATGTAATAGCAAAATATAAATCATTTTAATTTCGTTGTGATTACCTTGTACCTTGCATATGAAGAAGCTCAGGAAAAATAGATAATTGAAAAGTTTTAAAATTTTCTTCTACTTAACAACATGTGTACTAGTTTATCTATATGTGATTTCTGAAAGAGCTCATAAATCTATTTTTATATAACTTCCTGACATACAAAATACAAAAATCACCTTTTTTGTCAACTATGGGCTTGTAACATAGCTTGGTTGGCTTAGTCCTCCTGAGCCGTTGTCCGTGAGTTCGAGTCCGAGAGTAATCATCGAACACAGTAGTACCGGATAAGTTTTTCAGTCATTTTCCGTTTGAAAAGTTTTTTTTCTAATTTTAAAATCATTCAAAACACCTATAATTCAGTTCAAGGAGATAAAATTGGAGGTAAAGGGGCAGTGTGCAGCATGCTTCCCGCTCCATCATTCTTTTAAAATGACAGTTTATTCACTAAATTTTAAAGTTCTTTTTATTGGAGGAGTTTTGAAAAATTGTAAAATCACATCGCAATGCTAATCTCCTTCCGGCGACCAAATTATAAGTTAAGAAAGTCTGACTTCATCAATTCCGCGACATGAATTTATGCATTTTGACTTACAAAACCTTAGTGGATTTGGTTTGGCTTTATTTCTGTACAGAACATACAAATGTGCGATAGTTATGCGATCCTTTTAATCATCACCAAGTTTAGTTTTTTCATTAAGAACAACTTTTGTTCTACGGAAAAAATTATCGTTGGTGATCGGTGTTAAACTTAAAAGCTCATTCATCTCTGAATCGTTGGGAAAAATTTTTCAACAGTTTTTTTTTCAAAATTTGTTCAACTACAGGGGTTGAAAAACTAAATTTTCAGTACTTTTTCGCTTGTATTTTTTCTAAGTTTTGAAACATATTAAAACTCTCTCACAGCTATAGTTTAATTTAATTTATGTTAAATTTGTTCTACTATCAACTGAGATATTTCAACTATTTTAAAAATTAAACACGTTACACATTTGCTGATTTGTTGTCGTTTTTTACCAACCTTTTCTTTAGACGGGATTTATATTTCGTCTTTTCTGCCTTGCCAATGATTTTTTTTTTAAAAATCAACCCTGAATGACTGTAACTTTTAGACAAAACTGACAATTGTAGTTTTCCATGAAGCATAAAAATAATGACTTTATTAAAAATAGGTGCATGATCAGTTTTTTTCATGTTCTTAAGCTTGTTTAAGCTGTAGCTTTTGACAACTGCTTATCAAACAATTGCCATTATTAAGAATTGTTAGGTTAACCCTAATCAGCTATTGAATGTCAATACGACACTATCGAAAGTTTGACGTCTTGTAACCTCAGGTGCATTCGGATAATGCAATTTCTTCGGGGACCCTTGATGAATTCTTGAAATTTTTAATTTTGTATCATTACTTTTTTTATGGACGCATCCTGAAAGCCCAGAAATATACATAAGAATATTTTTTTTTTAATTTTTTAAGATCATGGTCACAAAAAATGTTAAGAAGTAAATAAATATAAATTTTATAAATTTTGAAAAGAGGATTAAAAATTTTACGTAATTTGGTACATGTTTTGCATCAATGTTTATCATTTGAAAAATCATGAATGTGTTTTGAAGCTTCATCAGTAATTTTATCGAAACTCGTAAATAAAAAAAAAGCTATAACAATTACTTCATACGACCCGTTAAAAACTGACTAGATGTTTGCATTTGTTTTTTTTTTGTTTACACTAAACTTTCTTTTTGACAGTTCTTTACGGTGCTCTTGGAGACATCTGGTTTCATTCTAAAAATATTAAATTAATTCAAAATGGTCATTGGAATTTTCAATGCTAAGTTTTCAAGCCACAGGTACAGATGGCTTGCCAAACCAGACATTTCTTCGCGAACTTTGAAAGTTTCATGTGCTTGAAAATATCTGCTACCTTTCCCCTTCCTTTTGCCGTATAGAACTCCTGTCCCGGAAGCTGCTTGTAGTCGGCTTTGACGTAGGTTTCGTCGTCCATTACCACGCAGTCAAACTTCGTCAGCATCGTCGTGTACAGCCTCCGGGATTACGCTTTGGCCGTCGTATTTTGTTTATCATCGCGATTTGGAGTCACTACCTTCTTGTAAGTCGATAGTCCGGCTCGTTTTTTGGCTCGATGCACGGTTGTAGACGATACACCCAGCTTATTTGCGGCATCTCGGAGAGAGAGGTAAGGGTTTCGCTTGAAACTACCGGCAACTCTCTTTGCCGTCTCAGCGGCTTCCGGTTTTCGATTCCCCCCCCTTGGCTGTCGACAAACGGTTCCCCAAACACTTTAATTACATTTGTAACGGTTGATTTGGCAACTTTTAGCGATTTTACCAGCTTTGCGTGCGAGTAGCTCAGATTTTGGCGATGCGCGAGCCAAATTTTGATACGCTGCTCTTTTTCCTTGCACGGCATTTTGACAGCTGAGGAGTGAATTCCAAAATCAAAATAGGAGCAACATTCTACACACACAGACCTTCAAAATGAGAGGTGTTCAGGTTTTTTAAATGCAAAATTGAAAGAAATACGTCAAGTTGATATTGACCAAATTTTGACCGTATCACCCTTTATAGAGGAAACAAGAGTGATACAGCTTTCTTTATTGTCAGAAGTTTCAAATTGTCCCATTCGAAAAATTTAACGGATCTAAATCTGACGGATGAAGGTTCATATTAAAGTTTTAGCCATCATTTTAAGTAAGTTAATACGGGCAGGAAGAGGCCTGAGCCGGGGCCAGCCATCTTAAATTAGGCCCTAGTTATCACAATCCAAAACAAGTTAAATTATAAATAAGGTATATATTTCAATGTATGGAAAATATATTTTAATTACCATCGCTCACTTCCAATCAAAACGGTGCATTAAACGGTCCTGTTTTTAACTATCACACCAAAATTGACGGAATTTTAATCTTACTATGAGATCAAGAAAAGAACTGAGCTGGAGCATACCGTTAATCTAAACCTAAAGATTGGCTAAGGAAAAAAATAATTTTGTACTGATTTCAGTGAGAACCTGGCAAGTGGACCGCATGCAGTTCCGATTCGACGATGGCCTCTACAAATCAAATCCATGTTTTTTTTTCTTGTAGCGGAACTAGTGGAGGAAGAATATAAATTCAACAATTGCCCCGTTCATCGCTCGCAATCTCTATCGCAGAACGATTACCGGCTGCTGTACCCTTAAAAGTGCGACCCGAAGAAGTAAAGAGAAAAAGATAACAAAAAGCCACGTAATGCTATAGCATTTCTAATTCGGTACCCCGGAAGACCTCCAAAAGCAGTAGGAGATCTTTGGGAACTATGAGGAGTGTTTCTTGAATGTTTCATGGTTTTGAATATTATATCTGAGTTTGGGTAACTAAACTTTACATATAACTCTAAATACTTTGCAAGAATTACCTGTTGTGATTTTCGCATACAAACGTTACTTCGAAATTCTGCTAAAAATCTCTGATGAGTTTTGAACCAAAACGATACTTTTCGATACGGAACTCAGAAATTTAAAATGAGCCAAAATTGATTCAGTCTTTTGTGTGTTGCAATTTAAAGGGTGATACAGTCAAAATTTGGTCAATATCAACTTGACGTATTTCTTCCAATTTTGCATTGAAAAAAGCTGGCAAAATCCCTTAAAGTTGCCAAATCAACCGTTACAAATCTAATTAAAGTGTTTGGGGAACGTTTGTCGACAGCCAGGAAGTCTGGATCGGGAGGAAATCGAAAACCGGAAGCCGCTGAGACGACAAAGAGAGTTCCCGGTAGTTTCAAGCGAAACCCTAACCTCTCTCTCCGAGATGCTGCAAATAAGCTGGGTGTATCGTCTACAACCGTGCATCGAGCCAAAAAACAAGCCGGACTATCGACTTACAAGGAGGTAGAGACTCCAAATCGCGATGATAAACAAAATACGTCGGCCAAAGCGCGATCCCGGAGGATGTACACGACGATGCTGACGAAGTTTGACTGCGTGGTAATGGACGACGAAACCTACATCAAAGCCGACTACAAGCAGCTTCCGGGACAGGAGTTTTATACGGCAAAAGGAAGGGGAAAGGTAGCAGATATTTTCAAGCACATGAAACTGTCAAAGTTCGTGGAGAAATATCTGGTTTGGCAAGCCATCTGTACCTGTTTCTTGAAAAGCAGCATTTGCATAGCTTCCGGGACTGTCAACCAAGAAATGTACGTAAAAGAGTGTTTGAATAAACGTCTGCTGCCTTTCCTGAAGAAACACGATTGTTCCGTACTGTTTTGGCCGGATTTGGCATCTTGCCGTTACGGTAAAAAGGCCATGGAGTGGTACGCCGCCAACAACGTGCAGGTGGTTCCCAAGGACAAGAACCCTCCCAACACGCCAGAGCTCCGCCGAATTGAGAAATACTGGGCTGTTGTCAAGCGAACCTAAGGAAGACCAAAAAAAACTGCTAAGGACGAGCAGCAGTACAAGGCAAACTGGATTTCTGCGGCGAAGAAGGTGGACAAGGTGGCTGTACAAAATCTGATGGCAGGGGTTAAGCGTAAGGCCCGGCAATTCGGATTTGGAAAAGCGGAAGCCTAACTGAATATTTTTCCTGAATTTTATACTAATTAAACTTGAAAAACAAATTTAATTTGATTTTTTAAATAATCGACTTCACCGATTCACACGCGTTTTCCCTTGACCAAATTTTGACCGTATCACCCTTTAAAATAAGGATCTGTTTCTTATTTTACTAATATCTTGACTTCTTTATTCGAATGCATGTTTCTAGATCTTTCGACCTCTACTTCCCCTACGATTCGTATTGTCCACTTTGGTCAACGCAATTTTCACCAATAAACTATGATAATTTAGAAGCTCTACGTTTATCAGATTGAAATTGACTATGTTTATTAGTTAAGATTAAAGATATCGACTAAATGCTGTCTAGTTGTGGACAACATTTAGAGGTATGCAACGGGAAGCATTTGCCCCAGGCTCTTGTTCACAAATGACAAAATTGACAACAATTTTTGTAATTTTTGTCAATTCTGTCTTTTTTGTAATTTCTGCAATTTTTCTAATATTTGTCTTTTTTGTCATTTTTGTTATTTTTGTAATTTTAGTATATTTTGTATTTTTTGTAATTTTTGTAATTTTTGTAATTTTTGTAATTTTTGAAATTTTGGTAAGTTCTGTCATTTTTGTAATTTTTGTCATTTTTGTAACTTATATGAATTTAATTTTTTTTTATATTTATAGTTTTTGTCATTTTGGTAATTTTTGTCATTTTTGTCATTGTTGATATTTTAGATATTTTTAACATTTTTAACATTTTTGTCATTTTTGTCATTTTTGTCATTTTTGTCATTTTTGTCATTTTTGTCATTTTTGTCATTTTTGTCATTTTTGATATTTTAGATATTTAAGATATTTTTGACATTTTTGTCATTTTTGTCATTTTTGTCATTTTCGTCATTTTAGTCATTTTTGTCATTTTTAACATTTTTGTCATTTTTGTCATTTTTGTCATTTTTGTCATTTTTGTCATTTTCGTCATTTTTGTCATTTTTGTCATTTTTGTCATTTTTGTCATTTTTGTCATTTTTGTCATTTTTGTCATTTTTGTCATTTTTGTCATTTTTGTCATTTTTGTCATTTTTGTCATTTTTGTCATTTTTGTCATTTTTGTCATTTTTGTCATTTTTGTCATTTTTGTCATTTTTGTCATTTTTGTCATTTTTGTCATTTTTGTCATTTTTGTCATTTTTGTCATTTTTGTCATTTTTGTCATTTTTGATATTTTAGATATTTAAGATATTTTTAACATTTTTGTCATTTTTGTCATTTTTGTCATTTTCGTCATTTTTGTCATTTTTGTCATTTTTGTCATTTTTGTCATTTTTGTCATTTTTGTCATTTTTGTCATTTTTGTCATTTTTGTCATTTTTGTCATTTTGTCATTTTTGTCATTTTTGTCATTTTTGTCAGTTTTGTCATTTTTGTCATTTTTGTCATTTTTGTCATTTTTGTCATTTTTGTCATTTTTGTCATTTTTGTCATTTTTGTCATTTTTGTCATTTTTGTCATTTTTGTCATTTTTGTCATTTTTGTCATTTTTGTCATTTTTGTCATTTTTGTCATTTTTGTCATTTTTGTCATTTTTGTCATTTTTGTCATTTTTGTCATTTTTGTCATTTTTGTCATTTTTGTCATTTTTGTCATTTTTGTCATTTTTGTCATTTTTGTCATTTTTGTCATTTTTGTCATTTTTTGTCATTTTTGTCATTTTTTGACAATTTGTCATTATCATTCAAATTGAAAATTTACTTAAACATTTCCTAGAAGCTTAAATTTATCGATCTTCAATGTCATAAAATAAACTATATATATTTTTCTATTTAAGAAGCTCTTATACAGCTATGGTTCCTACTTGTCATAGGTTTCTTATTTTCAAAAGCGTTATTGATACAAACAATAAACGACAATCAATATCCAGAATCTATGCATTGCTGGAAATCACGACTGAAAATATATAATGAAAACAAGCATCATCGGATCCCATCTAGGTATTTGTTATTCTATCCAAAAGCTCTTTCAGTGCTCCCTATTTTCACGCAAACAAAAACACCGAACAGCTGGCAGAACACCCATCCCATCGGAATTCCCACACTCGCAGCAGGGCCAATTTTCTGCTTTCGGTGGTAAATCATCCACAAATACATACATCCGAACCCATATGGTTCCGGGACAAAACGAACCTCGGATGGGGTAAAGGGGGGTCCCTGGTGGATGTCGCAGAAAAATCGATCGACCACCCAGCCAAACATATAGCATCGAGGCAATCAAAACAAAAGAACCCCCCTTCGAGCACCACCTTTCACTTTCCTACCTCCACATCCCCCCTTCATTAGACGATGACAGAGACAGCACCAATAATAATAACAAACGGACTGCGCATGCCCGGCGTTCCAATTTTCACGACATTCACACTAGTTTCGGAAAATCGTAACACTTGTATTGGCTGATGGTGTGTTATTTCATGTCGATGGTATTGCATTAGGACACGATAAGCTTTCAACGTTGTTTAGATGAAAATAATATCATCAATCATGTACAAATATTGTTTTGAATATCCATATCTAAAATATGTTTCTTTTTCACATTTTTCAATGTTGTTTCCGTTTCAGGGTATTTTAAAATATGTTTCTCCAGGGTTATTTAAGTTTATCGTTCTTCTTAAAAAGTACTTTTGTGCAGGTTCTGTTTCTTGTTTTTCAGTTTGCTTCATGGATTTATTTAACTGTTCACTTCTGTACACTATTTTCTCATCGATATTTTTTACTTCCATACGTATTTGTTGATTATTACTTTACTAATTTTTCATCAATCTTCATTTACTAAGTTTTTTTCTTTTTAATTTGTACCCTCTTGTCCATTAATTTTTTAAATTCGGTTAGCTATTTTTAATGTTCTTCTATTTTACTCGAGCTCGTGAATTGCGTTTTCATCTCAATAGGAACGACTAGTGCTTCCTATCTAATTGTCAATCTGAGTAGAGGAGGAACAAGTGCCCGCCAAACGCAATCATTATTTGCATGCGTTCTACGTGCAGTGGCATTCAACAACAAGCAACAGCAACAGTGCACAAGTGTCGTAATCAAATTGCTCCCTTATCGGGAATTGATTTCCATAGCAGCCATCTGTGCTCCCCCCGCGCCAACCCAATAATGATGGCAAATGCCATTTTTATTTGCTAGAAACATTGTTGAATTGGTTAGTGCTGGATCGACGGAAATCATCCAATCAATGAAAAGTTATTTAATTCGATTGCATTGCACTCGGCTAAAAAATTTTCTTTCACTTCAAAATTTTGTTGGTTTGCGTCATTGAAAAAAATTAAAGAGATATTCAACAGCTCGTTTATTTAAATCTGAGACTTTCGAACGGGGGGTTAGAAGGATATCCTTGCTCATGGATATTTTCTACAACTAAAATTTTAAGTGAAGAAGTGAAGAAGAAGTGAATTTACCTAGACCAAATAACATGCAAAGTTTATGAGTTGACCCAGAGATGATGAAATAAAATAGAGAGTTGTGTATGATCAAATAATTTCAAAAACCTGGCTCGCGAACGTTTTGGCAAAATTCCTTATATAAGGCTAGCTGACCCGGTGTGCTTTGCTACACTTTCCAAAAATTATTGAAATTTGTGGTACCTAGTTATTAAACTTTTTCTTCATTTGCACAGAATTTACAATTCAATTTCGAAATCATTGGAATGTTTTTTTTTTTAAATAAAATTTCCAACTTTTTATTTTTAAATCTTAATTTTTTTTTAAATCGTGTTTTAATCCTTTTTATGACTCTGGATTTTGTTTTGCTTCATAAGTTTATAACTTAAGCCAAAATATTTTTTTAAATATATGGAATCTTCGCTGTTACTTTTTAATGGGGAGAGGGTTTCAAACTATCATATAACCATTTTTTGTAACAAAAAATCGTCACGGGGCACTTATTTTACTTATTTGATCTCGATTTATTATTCAAATTGTGAGAGTGATCCCCTTCCCCATTCCTATATCCTCAATGGAAGGAATGGGGGTCTCATAACATAAGAAAAATACTTCTTGTAAACAAATACGATCCCATTCTCGATAAGTTCTCAAGTTATTCAAAAAATTTGTGACCCTCTCCCTAATTTATATCTCTGCTCTGGCAAGAGAAGGAGGTCTCAAACCATCGAAGAAATATTGTTCGTACACAAATAAGCTCCCATGCAAATTTGGTTCCATTTTCTCGATTAGTTATCGAAATATTTAAAAAAAACTGTATGAGTGGAAGAGGGTCTTCCCACTTTTTATCGTTCCACTGAATGGAGGGAGGGC
This sequence comes from Uranotaenia lowii, assembly GCF_029784155.1. Classification (NCBI taxonomy): domain Eukaryota; kingdom Metazoa; phylum Arthropoda; class Insecta; order Diptera; family Culicidae; genus Uranotaenia; species Uranotaenia lowii. The sequence continues at coordinate 278,876,756 of NC_073692.1, read as the reverse complement.
TGCTAAACCAACGGAAAAACATTTCTTGTGCTCAAATACCCTCTCATGTCAAATTTTGTTCGTTTGCTTCATTAGTTGTTGAGTTTTGCTATGAACTTTGTATCGCTTACCCCTTTTTCTACTTATCCTGAAAGTAGGGGATCGAGATCAATCATTCCGTGTATTCAAATACACTCCCTTGCTAAATTCTGTTCCGTGTGCTCGATTGTATGATTGTTCCCATGTCATATTTCGTTCCATTTGTTAGATAAGTTCTTAGTTTATGCAAAACAATCGTATGTGAGCTCCCGTCTTCCCTAACTGTACCCTCGATTCAAAGAGAAAGAAGTCTCAAATAAGCAAATATCCATTTTACGTATTCAAATGCTTTTCCATGCCAGAGTTGTTTCCATTTGCTGGATTAGTTCTCGAGCTATGCGAAAAATTGTAAAGAAGCCCCCCTCTCTGCTTCCTATCACCCCACTGAAAGGAGGCAGTAATACCAAATATTCACAGAAACATCCTTTGTGCTCAAATAACCTCCCAAGCCAAATTTCCTTCCATTTGCTGGGTAAGTTCTCGAGTGATGTAAAAAATTGTAAGAGTGCCCCCCCTCCTCTCTTAAGATTTTCCGACTGGAAGAACTGAGGGTTTTCAAAATATCATAGAAACATTTCTCGCAATCAAATACCTTCCCACGCCAAATTTGGTTTCATTTGCTTGATTAGTTTTCCAGTAATGCTGAAAATTGTGAAGGAGGCCCCTCCCCACTTTTTATCTCCTTACTGGAAGGAGGGAGGGGTACCAAATATTCATAGAACTATTTATCGTACCCAAATATCCTCCCAAGCCAAATTTGGTTCCATTTGCTCGAATAGTTTTCAATTTATGCAATAATAATGGTATGAAAGCCTCCTTCCTTCCTTCCTGTATCTCCACTGCAAGGAGGGAGGGGTCTGAACCATTCGTCGTATCCACTACCCCTAACTGTCAAATTTGGTTCCATTAGCTTGATAAGTTCTCTAGTTACATATGTAAAAAATTGTAAGGTAGGCCCCCTCCCCCTTCCTATCTCCTCACTGCACAGTGGTGCAGAACATCAATCTAGCTGTACGAAATTAATAGCGCCCAGGGATGAAAAGATAGACATTTGATGTCTTCAGCAACATTGTTCAGTTTTACAAGGAGCATATTCTAGTATCAGAATTTTTGCCGAGGGATCCACCGATAGCGAGATAAAAATGCTAACTTTTTTGTTTTTCAAGTTAGGGCTTTGATGTCTTGGACAAAGTTGTTTATCTGATCAAATACATAAGTTTGTTGGATATGTCAAAGTCCTGTAACATCACCCTCAGGAGTTACAGTCAAAGTAAAAAAAATCTCTTGAAAAAACAGTTTTTTTAACCTGACACGTTGTTGGTTGGATGAAATGGTTCGCTGTCTTTGAATTAAAGTTGTAACAAGCCACGATCTACAATTGTCTCATACATTATGATGGGTTTAGAAATTGCTGAAGCTCTATAGAAAGCATTTAGTGTATTTTATTGGCAATTTTGGAAGGCTCGTCCATCGAAAAGTGCACATTTTCGCAACACCCCGTTTTTTGTGATTATTTTTGATGATAAGCGGAACCATTTCCATTTGAAATGAGCGTGGAAATCGGTGGAACTAGTAGAGATTTGAATGATTGAAAATACACATTTTATGTAAAAATTACCTAATTTACTTATAGAAAAAACGTTAAAACATTTAATTTATTAATAAAATGTTGCAGTTTTCTCTTATATATTTTGTTTAATTAAAAGACATTTAATTTCGATTTTTTTAAATCATTTAAACCCCAAAAAAATGAATGGAACTTATCTGTTGAATTTGGTAGGACACTAAATTAGTATTTGAATAATAGAATTTTGCCGTTACAATATAACTGCTTCAACTGGTTCCAAGTAACTGTATGCAAGGTACCAATCCTACAAGCAATTCGCTTTTGTCTTTTCGTTGAGTCATAAGTTTTAATCGAATTTAAATGCCTTTTAATAAAACAAAATATATCAAAGAAAAAAGCAACATTTTATTAATCAATTAAATGTTTTAACGTTTTTTCTATAAGTAAAATAGGTAATTTTTACATAAAATGTGTATTTTCAATCATTCAAATCTCTACTAGTTTCACCGGTTTCCGCGCTCATTTCAAATGGAAATGGTTCCGCTTATCATCAAAAATAATCACAAAAAACGGGGTGTTGCGAAAATGTGCACTTTTCGATGGACGAGCCTTCCAAAATTGCCAATAAAATACACTAAATGCTTTCTATAGAGCTTCAGCAACTTCTAAACCCATCATAATGTATGAGACAATTGTAGATCGTAGCTTGTTACAACTTTGTTTCAAAGACAGCGAACCATTTCATCCAATCTACACCGTGTCAGGTTAAAAAAACTGTTTTCCAAGAGATTTTTTTAACTTTGACTGTAACTCCTGACAGTGATGTTACAGGACTTTGACATATCCAACAAACTTATGTATTTTGATCAGATAAACAACTTTGTCGAAGACATCAAAGCCCTAACTTGAAAAACAAAAAAGTTAGCATTTTTATCTCGCTATCGGTGGATCCCTCGGCAAAAATTCTGATACTAGAATATGCTCCTTGTAAAACTGAACAATGTTGCTGACGACATCAAATGTCAATCTTTTCATCCCTAGGCGCTATTAATTTCGTACAGCTAGATTGATGTTCTGCACCACTGTGCACTGTAAGGAGAGAGGGGTACCAAATAATCTTTGAAACATTCCTCGTACCTAAGTACCCACCCATGCCAAGTTTGGTTTGATTTGCTTGATCAGTTCTCGAGTTATGAAGACTTATTACTTTTATATGAGAGACCTCAAACTATTATAATAATCTTCCCCAGCCTCTAATACCCTCATATGCCAAGTTTCACGCAAATTGGTTCAGTAGTTTTCGAATCTATAGGGAACAAACAGACAGACAGACATAATTCAGTTGACTTCATCGAATTGAATTCGCTACTAGATTATACGCAGAAAATGCTCATCGTGCCCCGATCAATGGTGCTCTTTACGCTCCGGGTCAACAACATAAAGTAAAAACTCTTATCCCCCCCTTTTTCAAAGTATGAATGTGTATAAAAACGCCAAAATAAAGGTGGGTGGATACCCCGCATTATGTGGCCCATAATTCCACAAGAGATGATTTTCAAATTGGTTGCGTTTGAGTTATTTACTTATTGGTTATTCATGAATAATTCCTTGGACAGTTGGTTTTATCTCATCACACAGCTGAGATATTTAGAATGGTCCACGTTTCCCCATGGTCCATGTTACCCCACTCTCCCCTACTATATCACTCTAGGCCTAAGATAGTTTAATTAACGACACTATGTGACGTTCATGAATTGAAACTTATTTTAAATTGTAAATATTTAATAGCAAATAAACTCTCTTGCTTAGAAAATGTTGAAGTTCAACTAATTTTTTTTAAGAATGAATCTTACACACCCTGTTCGATTTTGGCAACACGCCCGAACATTTTGTGTTGCCAAAATTGAATGTTGTCAAAATCGAACGGTTCTTTTCTCAATTTTTTTTTTCACCGATAGCTACAAAAAAACTATTATTATGATCATTAACATAATTTTTAATCAATTTTTGATCATTTTTAGTCATTTTTTAGTTTATCTTATCATGATTTTAACGCATAAAGCACTTTTCTTGTTTTGTTTATAATGTTTGTTTTTTTTTTCGTCATATTCTATCATTTTTTTTTTGTTATTTTTCATCATTTTAGTCTTTTGTTTGTTTTTGTTTTTCAATTTTATGAAATGTTGTTGTATTTTATCATCATTAAAGTACCTCAAAAACGTGTTTATGGAGTTTGTCTAAATTATATTGGTCGTGTTGCGAAAACTAAAAAGTAATGTCGTTGTACCAACAAACACAAAAACTTAAAAAATATGTAGTACTCAAAAACTACAAAAATTCATAAAACGTTAAACAAAACAAACAAAAGACTAAAATGATGAATAATAACAAAAAAAAATGATGGAAAATGACACAAAAAAACATTAAAACCTTGATAAGATAAACTAAAAATGACTGAAAATGATAAAAAATTGACTAAAATTTATGATAATGATCATAGAAAATGTTTTTTTAGTAATCAGAGAAAAAAATTTGAGAAAAAACCGTTCAATTTTGACAACACAAAATGCTCGGGCGTGTTGCCAAAATCGTACGGGGTCTGTACTAAATAAGTTTACATTGCGCCCTTAAATTAAACTTTAAAGTTGCAAGTTCGAATCATTTTTCGTACTTTTCTTAGACTTATTAAAAAATCATGATCGATTAAATAAATAATTGAAAATGATAAAAACAAATGAAACGTTTATGAGTTTTAAGCGCAGTTTTAGTTTAAAATTTCAAGCTCTGAATATTTTTTCTTTTTTAAATTTAGATATATATTCTTTCAAGAAGATTATGTTTTCAGACTATAAAAATTTGAAGTTGAAAAACAACAACAAGCTTTTATTTCTCAACAAGCAATATTTCTCTGAATAAATTATTAGTTCGACTATAAAATTGGGTTGAATGATTTGAAAATTTAAAAGTGTTAAACAACAATATTTGGTAAATTTATTAGAAAATTTAAATTAAATGTATTCAAATTATCGGCCTTATCAGTAAAAATAATGCTAGAACATTTCAAGACTTCAAAAATGGTTTTTTCCATGAGGAACTAATTGATGACATATGATAAAAATGCTTTTAATCAAATTCTACTCGCTCATTTTCAATATCTATTTATTTCTTTTAACTTTCTATCCGCCTATAATTTTCATAATCTTGAAATGTTCCTAATATATGAAGGTAACTTTCACCGGTAAGGTCGATAAATTAAATAAAAAAAAACAAAAACAAACTCTTCATATATTGATATATAAAGGCCGGAACAAATTTCAAATCCTTCTTGTGTCACTCGGTTTTGTAACATCGCAAGGGGGGGAGGGGGGTGGGATAATAAAAAATAATACAAAAAACTAATAAATTGGAATAAATTGCACGAAAGCTTGTATGCAACAAAATTTCATTCTATATCATTGCACAAAACCTATAAATTAAGTAACTTTTTATCGAACAAATCAATAAAACCAAGAAACATTAAACTTTATTTATCCCTCCCTTCGGGTTTTTTGGAAATTTTGAAGGGAAGGGGGGGGGGGGTGTGACAAAAAAAGAAATTGATATTTGTTCCGGCCTAATATGAAGATAAAAAAAAAGATAAGTTTTTAACACTTATGATTTTCTTCAAAAAATAAAAAAACGTCGGACCATTTCAAAAACTTATTTATAGCATTAAATTGATAATTCAAGAGGCATCAAGCCTTTGTTTTAATGATTGAATTAGTAGATGTTGGGGTTCGGTGACATGGAGTTTATAGATTTAAAAATGGATCAGTTTTGAGAGAAATCAATTATTGATAGCTGATGAGCTCTCAAATCCACATGAAAGAAAAAAAACTGATCTTGAAATTGTTTATTATACTTCATTCAATCAAGGAATAATATTTTGATGGTGTTTAAAAAAAACCGAATTCCACAGTTCTTTTTTATTTAAAAAGCCAAGTATTTCTAACATGACTGAAGAAAGTTTTTAAAAACAAAAGTTTCAATTCATTTAACAAATTTGTTGAAATCTGCTAAACAATTTTAAATTGCTTTAAAAATATTTGGAATTTAATAGTCATAACTTTTTCGTCAAAATTATATTATTTTACAGAATTGTAAAAATTAAACAAATATAAAACTGCTATAACCTTTTTCGCATTCAAAATAACTTATTATTACTTACTTATTTCATTTTTTTTATTTTTAAACGTATTGCTATAATAATCCAGAGCAGAAGAATAATTCAAAATTAATTCTTGAATTCATTTCACCTCAGGAAAATCTAAATATTGTAGCCTTGTGTAATTTATCAAAATTTTTTTGAATTTTGAGTTGAGGATTTAAAAAAAAAACACGAAAAACAAATAAAATTGAGGCTGAATTGGTTGCTTGAAGAATGTTTTATAGCAGGATTATTTTTTTATGATATAGATTAACGATTTTTTTTCCTAACTGATTGATAGTCAATTTATGGATGAACTTGTTTAGCTACATTTCTTAATTAAAACTAATTTTGAGACGAGGTAGGGTTCATGACACACAGATTTGAGTTTTAATGCAAAAAGTTTATTCAATTTAAAATTAAAATTGAGAATTAAAACTTAGATTCAATTCGTGAACGTCATAGACTATCGTTGAATGAAATGTCTCATTCAAAATCTATTAAACACAAGAAAATGTCATTTCAAAACACGCAATTCATTCTGCGTATCAGGGACAGAGTATTTGTTTCCAAAAATCTATATAACTTACCTCTCTACATGAGCGTTATGCTTATCATTTTCGATCAAATAGCTACAGACATCGACAGTTGGCCAATCGTGAATTTTAGCCTGACAACAGTACCCAAATATAAAACTTTAGCAAATCCAACCAGCTCCTCTTGCTTTGTTTCGGAACTGACACATTGACGAATTTTCCAGCACATTTATCCCGAACGAAGGATAATGCAGGCGCTTCCCCACTGCAAATCCTTGAACTGGCAAAATACCACACCACACAACTGTTGGTACACAGAACACTCACTAGACACTTCTATTTTTTTTAGAACTATGACACAAACTATTGCAGCGTTACATAATCTCCCCTAGCTGCTCCTGCAACAGCATATTAACTTTGTGATGATACTGCCCAAACATAAAGCATAACTGCACCTTGAGCTATAAATTATCAAGATCTATCCGAAGATTACTCAGCTGACTAAATACGTTCTTCACTTTCACCTTTTGGTCTTTTTTTAGCCTACTGCACAGATCATTCGTACTTGCTTATGAATGAGCAGAAATAATAACACATTAGTCTCCCATTCCTAATCTTGTTTTCAAACAAGTTTGACCTTCTCTCCGTTTGAAGTAATTTTCAATTTGCGACGTAAATAATTGAAAACAAAAACATAATGAAAACAATATGGATCTAGAGCACGAATCACAAAACTGAATTTACGGTGTTGAAATTACCAAAAAATTATATTGAAATCTTCAAGCATAAATGATTTAGTAGAAAGTTCTATAAGAAGTTAAACCGTATGATAATTTCCAACTAGGACAATCGTTTACCATCAGCACTCCATATTCCCACAGTAAAATCCCATTCCAATACACAATGGCCGGCCGAAAATTGGATTTTTCCAAAGATTCACTACGACATTTTGCGCATTTTCCTAAACACTTTCGGTGGAAATTATTCGATACACGATTAAATCCAACAACGGTCCCGCAGAAGGATGCAAATTCCTGCAAGAATTTTCTCCGATTTTTTAGCGATAGGCAACGACGCAACAGAAACCGAAAATTTTGACGATTTTTTTTTCCTTTCGATCGTCTCTATTTTCACTTGCGCCCTTTTGCTGGGGGACTCTTGTTTCTATACAATACAATTGCAATCAAAGTGTGCGAAATACCAGCGCATGCTATGTTTTTGTGATTGGCGGTGCACACATACCAACAAATGTTTGGCGCCGCGACGAACAATAACAAAAACATCCCCCCTAGACCACCCACCACCCTTGCTTTGTTGCTACTTGGGGTGAGAGTTGTACTTGTCTGTGTAACGATGTCTGATGCGCGGAGCTTTGTCACACAACTCAAGAGCTCTCCAAATCAAAACAAACTCAATCGTGATTAATGTGGAGCTCCGCAAAAACACTCTTTTTTACGAATTAATGCCAGAAATTACATGAAATCTAATATGTAGTTAACTAAAAAATTAATGAACTCACGCCCTTCTCATCTTATCAATCAAAACATTGAAAAAGCCTAATATTTCTCTCATTGAAAGATAAGTTAAAACTTTAGAATATCGAAAGTGATCTGTTTTACATAATTTATACAAATTGTAACTATTTTAAGTTTTAGTTAAAAATTCATAACATATTTGAAGTTTTTTCCAACACATCGAAAAAAGCTTTGTTTTTATTTTGGCCCATTTCTCCCAACAACCCACCCCTTTACAATGAATATTATGCCCAAGTCTCAAAGGTAAACAAATCAACCAGCAAACAAAACAAAAAGCTTCGATCGTTAAAAATGGAGCCGCTTGGTACTTGACGCTAAAGGGACGCTCTGTTCGTATGGAACGAAAGCCAGTTACGACAAATTTCATATGAAAAAAAATTTACTATCTTATTTTTATATTTCATTGAAGCGGTAGGTCACTGAGTATTTATGTCAACATTATTCGTATTTAAATTGTTGCATCTTCCATTCAATCTTTTCTCAAACGAATTTTTCAAAAGTTGGATTTTAATATTACTAGGCGTTTGAAGTGTTTCGCTATAATTTAAATCTTTTATTTTGTTCTGATTATAGTCGTTTTAACATCTTTATGTCATTCTCGACTTATATCAATGATGTCATTGAAAAACTTATCCGGTACATCTGTGATCGATGTTTAATCTTGGGCTCAAATTGGAATTACGAAAATCGGCTCATGAAGCAACTGACTTACACACTAAGATTGCATTTATCCCGCTCGGGACCATGATTCTCCGTATCACAGGAACACAGCTCAATTCAAACGAAGTTCGAATGAGAACTCACTCGAATCTCGGGACGCTTCAACTCTCCTGGAATCCGAGACAAACTTGCTACGAGAGCACAGGAACTCTAACCAACCCCGTGAATTCAGGACAGTGTTCTCTTGAATCGCTGTAGACACATTTCTTGTCATATTTCCTATCCCTTTCTATCCTGTTGCAAAAACAACCGGATTTCTTTTTGCTTTCTCGCCAGTGCAAAAAATAAAAACGCGCGAAAGAGTTCAGTTCGTTATTTTTCCTTCCGGTAGCCGTTCGTTGCTGTTAATGGTCAACGTTTAAGTCCTGATTAATTAAAAGTATTTGTTGCTGTTTACGTAAAATAAAAATCAAAATCGCTTAAGTACCCGATGAATATTTGGAAGTGACCCAGCAGCCCCATCAAATCAACAACAGGCACGCCCTAGCAGCCAGCAGCAGATCATTAAACAGGACGTGAAAATGCAACAAGAGAAAACAGCAAGCGGCGACCTCAGCAGTGAGGTCCATGCAGAGCTTCGTTATGCTGTATTTTTGGCCGAACAATCTTTCACCATATCATACGAGAGCAGGAGGTAACTATTCAAATTTCTCATTTAAAGTTTGACAAAGAACATAAAAACAACAAATGAACTCAAACTTGAATTGTTTTTTCCTGTTTAGATTCGTTGATATGACCGATTCTGATTGGTCCCAGAAGGTCAGGAAGAACTTTGTCAACAGTTTGCCACCACACTGGGCCGGGAACCAGGGACGAAAAACCACCAGAACTTTTTTCACCGTAAGATGGTAACAGCATGCTGGGAACAAGATCTTCGAGGAGCAGGATCAAATTTCCAATCAACAACGGGTTATCGCTAATCAATAGAGCAGTCATCATTAATTGAATATCACCACTCAGATAATCTATTGGTAAGCGCGATCGATAAACCCACTTAACCACTGTTCTAGCTACGACCAATTGTCTATGTTAATTCTGTTAAGTTCAGTGATTCCAGTGACCCCATATAGTGTTTATTTAAAATGATTTATATTCTAAAATATACAATTCACTTCGGAAATACAAAAAAAAAAAAATGTTTTTATTTAATAGGATAAAAATCGGGATGGATTTAAGAGAAAGGGAGAGTGCAAAAAACGATTACAGAACTTCCTACAAGCTCGGAATAAACGCGTCTGGAATCCACAGGAGAATTTCAAAACTACTTGAAATTTACCGGGAAAAATCGTCTCCAAGCTACAGGGTAATTTGACAGTTGTTTTCCTGAGCTCTTTTTTTGTCCCGAAATCGTCCTGTAATTTCAGCTGTTGAAAATACAGGACGAAATCGTTCCGACCACAGAAGAAAAGATTAAGTGTGTACAAACTGTGCTATATCACAAGCCCATTATAATTCAAATCGATTATACAGGTGGATACAGATCTCAAGAACCAAAATCGTAATCTTCATACAAACGCACACGGAAAATAAAAAAAGGTAAAATTTACCTTTCTGCGAGGTGATTTTTTTCCACCCCTCTTTCGAGGTTAATTCTACCTTTTTTTCATTCACCTAGCAAAAAGGTAAATTTTACCGTTTTCGCATTCACCTAGCAAAATAGTAAATAATGCCGTTTTTCCATTCACTGATTTAAAAGGTAAGTCCTTTTTTCGCCAGGCTCGTGGCAATTCGGCTACGCGTTCTTCCGCGCCATAATGGCGAATAATCCATGCAGTCAATTACGGCTTTTCCGGAATGATATGACGTGGAGATGACGTGAAATACACCTCGAAGCTGGGCCGATCTGAAACAAAAGCAAAGTATTATTACGAGAACCAGCACAACTAAATGATATCTAAGAAAAAACTCACCTTTCTGTTCCGATTTTCTCATGTTGGCACGAAACAAAACTTCCCTTCTGAACGACAAAACAGCTTAACTTCAATAAACGAATTCGGCAAATAGTTACTTTTGTTCGAGATGAATTGTACCGTTTTGTTTTGCTCAATCCAGGTCAATTTCACCTCGCTACGAGGTAAATTTTACTTAATTTGGATTTACCTTTTTTTCTAAGTGAATTATACTTTTTCATTGAGCTCAATTCAGGTGCTTCACCTCGCTACGAGGTAAGATTTACCTTTTTTGGATTCACCTTTTTTCTCGGTGAATTGTACCTTTTTTTCAACCTCGATTCAGGTAAATTTTACCTCGCTGTGAAGTGAGTTTCACCTCGAAGAGGTAGAAATTACCATTTTGGCTCTCACGAGCGTTCACCTTGCTATCTCGGTAAATTTTACCTTTTTATTATTTTCCGTGCATGCATCCCAATAGGGGAGGAGCGGGCTGTATGCGCCTATTAAGCAGAACACTGATTTAATCAAATATCACATCGAATATGTGTACAAAAACTATATACACGTGTGCAGGCATCTGTTTTCTATACATTACAGTAATTTTTGTGTTAAAATTTTCTTCTGTTTCCAAGAAAATGATTTTATTATAAGTGTTGTCTAAAATGCCGAACCTCAAACCGTGCAGGCTAAATGCGCCTATTTATGTTTTGAACAAAACTTCTGTTTTTTGGGCAATATTTTCGTATAATTTCATCGAAACTGCTAGAAAGTAATAATTTCCGTACGACAAAGCTGAAGTTTTATAAAAATCAATGTATATTATAATTTAATGGAATAAAACAAAAGTTAGGGTTGCCATACTATGGAGGCAGTTCATCCATGAGAAAAACTTTATCAAATCTGTTTTTAGATCTTCAATTCTCTCATAAGATGTTATTCAGAGCTTAGATTTGAAGGTTCAATGATTAAAATCATTTATTTATTCTATTTAACCTGTTATTTTAGGATGGAGGCATTTTACAAACATGATGGGGCATACAAAGGCACTCTTTTATTCCACTATATAATCATTATTAAACCTCCACAAAAGCTAAAATATGTTTAATTTATAAAGTTCATTTGAGTAAGAAACAAAAACCATCCTAGTTTTTGGTTTAAGCTTCTTTACGTATAATTTTTAAAAGTCGAAATATTACATCAAAATGTATCAAAACCTTGTATGATTTTTTAAATTTTTTTGAGTTTGTAAATTCATAAAATTCTTTCTTGCCTTATGCTCTAAGCGTATCACCCTCAAAATGCATTGGTCAGATAAGCTGTCTAGTCAGCCATTTCATCAAACAGCCGTAGGGTCATTTAACCCGATAGGCCCATTTAGGAAACCTTTCCCCTAATGCCACGAAGATGGTAAAGTGCCAGTAATAAAACTTAATAATAATAACAATACTTACATACCCAGAGAGATTACAATCTTTGCGGACGTATTTTGCATTTAAACTCTTTTGAAAAAAAAAATCAGAACAATATCAAATTTGGAACATATTACTAAAACCACAATATACATAATCTGTAGAAAAGCAACTTCCGATGACAACCGGAAGTGCTCCAACTCGAGTGCCGAAAAAACCTTTAACATTTGCCGTTCGGGTCAATGTGACCCGAGAGTATGCTCGCGTTCCCCTGATGACATATGGTAACCGATTTTCATGATTTAGATTGGTTCCTCTATAAAATTTCAGTTGATGCAACTTCCGAACATTTGAAATCTGCTCCGAATGGAAAAAAAACCCGAAAAAGATGTTACCTCAGAATTCCCATATCTTCTAATCGCTTTGGCTTATTGAAAATATTACATATTTTTTGAAATTTTTAAAAACAAATCTTATCAAACATATATAAAAATTGAGGGTTACATGAAAGTTTCGGGCGCTAGCTTGGCTTGGAATTAGCTTAGCTTAGCTTGATTGACTACTCACATCCACTTGAATCATTGAAGCCGGAATGCAACATTATCTGAACAAATTTATGTTTCTTTTAATATTCAATGAATGATAATATTGTCTGTCTCTGATTTTTTTAAGAAATGCATTTCGAAAACAATGATCGCCAGCGTGGCTTAGTAGAACGAATTCTACATCGTCAATGTTGCTAATCCGTGATTGACCGAGGCCATAAATTTTGTTCAGAGGTCAAATTAATGGTGCTTGGGACTAGCAACTCATTCACACTGCACAAAACTGATGCCCTCTCTTTGAACGTCAATAACGGCTCCGGCCACGTCCTAGTAGTCAATGGATAGATTGGCAGAAAGAGAAAGGGATGAAAGAAAGAAATGTTTGCTTTAGGATCGAGGTCACCTCTGCATCCTAGCAAACAATTTTGGTTTGCAGAGTGGGTGGGAGGATAAGATCAGGAAACACTTTTGACCAGTGTTATCTAGTTTTTTCAATCCTGTTATTGACATTATTACTTGATAAACATTTTTTATCTGCAAAACCCTAAATTGGACATGCTGAACACTGTCATACTACCAAAAATTCAACTTCTTGCTAAGCTTTTTCAAATATAAAGTCAAGAAAACCCCTTCATGTGTTATACTAGTGCAATCAATTCTCCGATCGTTACCCTGTCAATGAGTTATTTTAATTTGCATTCCTAGATTTTGAATTTAAGCGGAGTTCTAAGGGCAGTGTGTTCATCGTGATACCTAAAAACCAATTGAATTAAACCAAAAACAAATGTTTGCGATTGCCGTTTTTTTACGAAATCAGTAGTTTAATGTTGGCATAGTCTCGAACCAAATTGTATTTTTTGTTAAAAAAAAAGTTCATGAGATTAACTAATCTAAATATTAACTATTTATTCTTTTATGAAGCTAGCTTTTTTACTTATTAATTTAATTTAAATAAAGCTTTAATGACTTCTATTTGGAATTTATTTGCTTTTCGCTTTCCTGACTGAAAATGGCCTAATTTTCACAAAACGATAACGAAATTAAAATATATATTTGATAGGCCCATTAAAAAACCGTTCAAATTATTCCGAGGATAAGCTGTAATAGCTCAAAAGTTAACTGAAATATTCCTATACAATTGGGAGATAAAATACAAAATCTAGTTCAAATGAAAAAGTTCTTTAAGACAATGTTTGTAAATAAGCTAAGTTCACAACTCCTATCTCTACATCCCCGTGGTACCGGCTGGGATGCGAGTAACCTAAGCGGAGATCGGGTACCCAACCCCGGTGGATGCTTTGGTCGCATGCAGACTGAGAAGGTGGCCTCACGCGTCTGTTCCCCAGGTCAGGGGCGGCGTGCAACAACAACCGAGCGTCTGTTCTCCAGGTCAGGGGCGGCTCAAACAGCGTCTGTCTTGCAGCAAGCGGCTAAATTTATGAAATGCGGCTCCTACCAGCTAAGTCCAAGATGACAGCCCCATCGCGGGATAGGGACTTTAGGCTAACAACCTACTGCTCCTGATATCTTGTATTGTTACAGAAACTGAGAGAAGAAATAACCGAATTGGAACTTTGGCAACGACTTTTAGCATGAAAACACGGACTAGAATTGGAACTTGCCCAGCCAGGAAAGCTGGCTCAACTTACTAGAGAAGCTAGCCGCCTCAAGCTAGAGATACTGGGACTGAGCGAAGTCCGTTGGCCTAACGCTGGAGAACACAAGACACAGTCTGGACAAGTACTGCTTTACTCTGGCATACAAGAAGAACACACTACTCGGGAACGAGGAGTTGGTTTCCTATCAAGCCCGCAGGCCCATGCGGCCCTCATTATATGGGAACCGATAAACGAAAGAATAATCGTAGCCAGATTTAGAACACTAGTTAGAAACCTTACAATGGTCCAATGTTATGTGCCAACTCACAACTGACGTTGCCGATTTGCAAGAGAAAGAGCAGTTTTACAGTCAATTGAACAGCGTGGTTGAGAAAATTCCGAAAGGTGACATTCAAATACACTTAGGCGACTTAAACGCAACGATTGTCTCCGATAATCAGGTTTGAGCGCATCATGGGGCGCCATGGTCTATGACAGATGAGCGAAAACGGAGAGCTGTTTTTAGAATTTTGTGGCAACAACAACATGGTGATCGGTGGATCGCCCATCGACCCATCGCCCATCCTCCATCGACCAGCACATAAGGTCAGTTGGGTATTCCGAGATGGCCGAACAGAAAATCAAATTGACAACATCTGCATCAGCCGAATATGGAGAAGGAGCCAGTCGAAGAACAGTGGTGTGGAATCAAGAACTCTCGGTAAAGTTTGTGGGAGAAGAAGTGAATGGATGTCGGATGAAACCTGGAGGATGATCGATGATCGGAGAAAGGCGAAGGTCAGCCAAAGCAGCCGCCCGCTTACGATATGCGGAGCAAGAAAAGGCAGTTTAACGAGCTTGTAGACGAGACAAGAGAGCCTGGATAAACTACCTAGCCGAAGAGGGAGAAAGAGCCGTCGCCAATGGAGATATCCGATTACTTTATGACATTTCTCGCTGTCTTAGTGGTGCAAGGACTAATGCAAGAATGCATTTAAAAGACCGAGCAGGTCAGTTATTGGCCGATCTAACAGATGGACTGAGCACTGCGAACAACTCTTCCGAGTCACGAATAGCGATGGCCAACAGAACCCGCAGCCCGAAGCGCCAACAGTAAGTCGCATAAATAGCGTCAACTCGGAAGCGCCCTCGCTGGCTGAAATAGAAGCGGCTATCAAAGACATGAAATCCAACAAAGCACCTGGGATCGATTGCATCCCTGCTGAAATGCTGAAAGCCGACCCTTCCTTGTCAGCACAAATGTTGCACCGTCTTTTCGATGACATTTGGGATACTGCAACATTCCCTGCCAATTGGATGCAGGCTATCCAGAGTGCGTTAACTGGCGAGCCATAACGTTGATCTGTACAACCCTCAAAGTACTCTACAAAGTGATCCTGAACAGGATCCAAGAGAAAGTTGACGCTACACTCCGACGGCAATAAGCTGGATTCCGAATTATACTGGATCAAATCAACGAATTTCAGAACTCTCTTCTGCTGTTGTTCATTGATTTCGCAAAAGCATTCGACCGACTCAACCACGAAAACATCTGGGCGGCTCTAAGGCGACGAGGAGTCCCATCTCATCGAAGACCAGTACGAGGCATTTTCGTGCAAGGTTTTGTACAACGGTGTCTTGTCCGATCCAATCCAATTCTGACTGGATCGATCGACTGTGCACCGAACCGAGGATTGCCGTAGAATTCTTCAACAAGGGATCAACTGAACGACCTTGACCTGGCAGACGATATTGTTTTGCTCACCCAAACACAACCAGATATGCAAAGCAAATCGACGACCTCACCTAAAGCTCCAAGGCAGCAGGTCTCAAAGTCAATGTCGGAAAGACCAAGTCGATGAAGATCAACACAGGAAATCCCTCCAGTTTCATGGTAGCTGGGCAACAGGTTGAGAAAGTGGAGTGCTTCCAGTATCTTGGTAGCCGGATAACGCCTGATGGTGGTACCAAGAAAGACATCGAAATCCGAATCACAAAAGCCCGATTTGCATTTACGAGTCTTCGCAACATCCGGCGCTCACGTCAGATATCTCTACGAACTAAAATTCGAATCTTTAACTCAATCGTCAAATCCGTATTGCTTTACGGGTGTGAAACTTGGTGCACATAGGTATGTGCACGCAGCAAAAAGTAGTACCATTGAGATCAAAAAAATACATCTTTGATTCAAAAACCTCATGTACATTGAAACAAAATCCATTTTCCTTAATTCAAGTAAATTTTATATTGTACCGAATTTTTATTTCATTGGACCAATGTTCCAAGTTTTTGAATCAAAACATTTAAATTAAATTCAAGGAATTTTTGTTTTGACTCTGAACCAATGTAAAAATTCATTGATTTAGATGAATTTTCTTTTGAATCAAAGTATTTTTTCGGCAAACAGTCGACACATCTGCATTAGCTACTGTTGGTGAACGGGTCGGCGAGAAGTTTTTCTGACAACCAGTCAGACCATTCATTTTCTGGGAAATATTCCTGCCGCGCAACAGTCAGACAACACCGGAATCACAAGATCCGGCGCAGGAAAGTCTTGACGGCTAGAGGCCAAACGATAGTGGACTAGGTAATTCTATCAAAATACATTTAATTTCAAATAAACCGTCAACCTAACAAACTTTTTCAGGGCAGTCATTCATCTAATTAATCGTTTCCGATCTGGTCCAAGGAGACATCTGGCGTCGAAACTCTTCATGAGTTGCTCGAAAGGAACTGTCCGCCAACAAAAATCGTTCAGTAAGTACTTTCCATACAATTAGTATATAAATTATTTTAAATTTGTTTTATTGTTACATATATGTGTACATTTTGTTCTCCTCTTTATTTACAGATGTGCCGGTTCAAAAGTCTAATTACAGGGAAAAACGATAATGTGAACATGAACTTACAAATGAATAAAATGTTTTAAACCATATTTAAGTGATTTCTTTTATTTCCAATTGGACGAAAATTAATATAAAGTACTAGAATTTTTAGAAACAAAACATATAGAATTGAAAAACAAATGCTTTAAAATTGAAACCCAAGAACGTTGGAATAAACGAAAATTTCATAAAATTAAACGAAAAGGCTTTTGATTCAAAAGCATTTTGTTATTTGGAACAAAGAAAAAGTTTTGATTCAAAGGAAAGCATTTCTTCGAAACAAAAGAAAATGCATTTGAATCAAAGGAATTTTTATTTGTCCCAAAATCAAAGGAAAAAATCCTTTGTTTTTGCGGCACTTTCCTTTGAAACTTGTTTTCTTCGATATTCTCCGCCAAATAAAACCAATCCTTGAAGTTTACTGTGGGGTAACTCAAAGCTACAAAATAGATTTATTTAATTACACGTTTTGTGAAGTTAATTTAACCGACTTACATTATTAGTTCCTTATGGTTTTCCAATTATTCTCCTACGATAGCTTTTACAATTTAGAGTATTTGAATCCTGGTAAGTATAAACATTTTTAATTTCATCTTTCTAAATTTTCAGCATTTTTCACTCACGGTAAGTACAATGGTAAGTATTAAAATATCTTCTAACGGAACGTGGACAGGATCTATTGACTCGATCTAACCAGGTAAGATACAAATTTTTATATAATTCAATTAAGGCATGAAGCAACTTACAGATTGTTTATTGAATTCTGTTTCCTTCAAACTATAAGCAATTCAACTAAACATTTGCGAAATCGTATTTAACATGAACTTCAGCAAACCAGTTCTCGAATACGAATGACTTTTCTCTTTCAAAATGTCAGCGCCCATAGTACTGACATGTCGACCTCGTGCAACTCTGCGTTTTTTACCCGTTTGTTTTGATCTGATTAGGAAACACAGTGGGTCTATTCGCCCGTAACATCCCCCCCGACGTAAACCTAGGAGCTATTGGAATCGCGATCAGGTTTACTACTATCCATCTCCAATACTGCCAATTTTGCCACTGGTCTCATTTTGGTTCCCTTAGAAGTTCGTACCACCGCTGTCCGTGTTCTACCATCCTTGCCAGTTAGTACATCCACCACAATCCCACGTTGTCTTTGATTGTCCTCTAAAGCAAACACCAAATCTCCAGGGTTTAAATTTCGGGTTTCGCCATACCATTTGGACCGTTTATTCAAAGTTGGAAGATATTCCCGTTGCCACCGACTCCACATTTCATCAGCAAGTAACTGTGCACGACTGTATCTGCTTCGCAAAGCATCCGCATTCTTAATTTCATTCCTTGGAGGTAGACACTCTGCTGAAATCCCTTTCAAAAAATGATTGGGAGTGAGGGCTTCTGGATCTTCGTTTAAGTTTGTTGAAACATAAGTAAGAGGCCTGGAATTTATTAAATCCTCTGCTTCAATCAATGCTGTGAGAAGAATTTCATCTGATAATCTCGTTCCATCAACGAATATCTTTAACGCCTCCTTCACGGATCGAACCATTCGCTCCCACACGCCACCCATATGAGGCGCAGAGGGAGGATTGAATGTCCAACGCGTTTTACCACTAGTGAAAGTATCAGCACACAAATTGTTAATTTTCTTAATTTGACTCTGCAATTCTCTGTTCGCTCCCACAAAGTTCGTCCCATTATCTGTAAATATTTCGATGGGACTCCGCCTCCTTTTCACGAACCTCCTAATTGCCATTTTGCAAGATTCTGTAGTCAAATTGTATGCCACTTCAAGGTGTACTGCTCGCGTAGTCATGCAAGTGAACAACGCAACCCATCGCTTTTCTCTACGCCTTCCTACTGATACTTCTAGTGGACCAAAATAATCTAGACCAACATACGAGAATGGTTCAGCGCCTATCGCCATGCGTTGTTTTGGTAAGGCTGCCATCCGAGGTACACATGGTTTCGCCTTCTGCATTCTACACCAGGTACAATCCTGAGTCACCTTCTTCACCAACGCTCGTAAGTTTTCGACGCAGAATCGTTGTCTGATCTCGTTGACCACGGTTTCTCGACTACCGTGTCCGCAACGTTGATGATAGTTTTCTACTAGTTTTCGAGTTACAATGTGTTTTCCAGGCAATATTATTGGATATCTAGAATCAAAACTGCTGAATTCTGCTCTCATGGTTCTTCCCTCCATCCGTATAACGCCAAATTCGTCCAACACAGGTGATTTGTTGTAGAGTTTGCTGGTCCTTTCTATTGATTTGTGTAGCTCCTTCGGTGATGATTGGTTTTGAGTAAGTATGGTAACTTCATCGATATACTCGTCATATTGTGCTAGACGCCAAAGACAGTTTTCCGCCATCAAATATTCCTCCTGGCGAAGTGGTACTACTGGTAAAGTAGTATTTTCAAAAAGTGGTTCAATCGGTTGTTTTTTCGCATGACGTTTCATGTTTGAGATAAATCGATACATAGTGGCTACCATCCTGACTAAGACATTCCATTTTGAAATGTGCTCTACTCTAAGACCATCGGGTAGCTTCACATGATGGAATAATATGTGAGCTCGAAACTCCTCTTCGACGTCTATTGTTGTTTGATTTTGTGCCGGCCAATATTCCTCTGACAAATACAGAAAATCTGGACCCCGAAACCAACGGCTTTCTGAACAAATCTCGGTTGTTTTGCCCCATTTCGTAAGGTCATCCGCAGCATTCTGTTTAGAAGGAACCCAGCGCCAGTCTTCTGGGTTCGAGACAGCCAGTATTTGGCCAACACGATGTGCTACAAACTCCTTATACTTTCTTCGTTCTGATCTAACCCAAGAGTAAACGGCCTTTGAGTCAGTCCACAATATTGTCTTGTTGATCCTAAACGAATGTGTTTCGCTTATAGACTTTGCTAGTCGTGCTCCTAAGGTCGCTGACTGCAATTCCTTTCGAGGAATTGAGAGATGTTGTAACGGCGACACCTTTGCCTTGGCCTCAACAAACGAACAGTGAACTTTCGTGTCCATAACAAATCTAAAAAACGCTACACATCCATATGCATCTTCTCCGGCATCAGTAAATACGTGGAGTTCAACTGACTGGTAGGCTGTTGAACCAAACTGTCCAAGATAGCAGCGTGGTATAGACACCGACTCAATCAATGGGAAAAGTTTGATCCATCGTACCCAACCTTGGTAGTTTGTTTCTGAGAGTTTATCGTCCCAACCAATCCCGCTTCGCCAGACGTCTTGCATCAGTATGCGACCATGAATGAGCAATGGCGCTAGAAACTGCTTTGGGTCAAATAAGCTCATTATACATCGTAAAGCAATTCGCTTCGTTGGCCATGCTTCTCCAAGCATATAAGGTTCTAGATCTGACCGCATATCCGTCGAGAATACAAATTTATCTCCTTTTGAATCCCAGCGTATACCTAGAACCCGTTCAACTTCAGAACTCTTATTGACTTGAATGAAATCCCCTGTCTCGCATGGTATGACATCAAGCATTTGCAGCACCTCATCCGAATTGCTGACCCAGTTTCGAATTTCAAATCCACCGGCAGCATGGACTTTCTTCACCTCCAACGCTCGCTGGATTGCTTCCTCTATAGTATCGGCACTGTCGAAGTAATCGTCGACAAAATGTTTATGTACTATAGCTTGTGAAGCTGCTGGGTACGTAAACTTATGTTCCTGGGCGTTAAGATTTTTCACAAATTGTGAAATGCACGGTGAACAACTAGCTCCAAATATAACCACATCCATCACGAATATCGTAGGTTTGTCGTTAGAATTTACATTAAAAAGGAAGCGTTGTGTTTGGCGATCTTCACGGCGTACTCTTATTTGGTGAAACATTTCCTTGATATCTCCTCCAAAGGCAATCGGTCGTTCCCTAAATGCATTTATCACCGCTGGCAACGATGATGTCATGTCTGGACCTTTGAGCAGCTTGTCGTTTAGGGAAACACCATTCGCCCTGGCAGCGGCATCCCACACGAGCCTGACTTTCCCCGGTTTTTTTGGGTTAATAACGAAATTCAAAGGTAAATACCACGTTTTCTCCTTTGGCGTTTCTAATAATTCTTGATCCGTGATAATATGGGCATAACCCTTCGTGACGTATTCTTCAAGTTGTTTCAAAATGTTTTCTCGAATCTCTGGACATCGTGCAATGCGTTTATCCAAGCTAAGTGACCGTTTCAGCGCCATTTGATAACTTTCGGGAAACTCGACGTCGTCTTCGATCCACAGCAACCCCGATTCAAATCTTTCTCCTACACGTCTGGTGGTCCTTTCGAGAATTTCCCGAGCTCGACGATCTTCCTTCGATTCGAGTCTAATGGGTGTGATTCCAACGTCTTCGAGCTGAAAATATTCTTTCAACGCGGCGTTCATATTACGGTCTGACTTGCCACATTCGACACAATTGCATCGGTGATGCCCAATAAAATGTACAGTAGCTACTACTCCTGGACGTGGACCGTAGAGCGTCCATCCAAGCTTACACTTGATCGCAACCGGTTCACCTGGTTTTCCGACTCTCGAATCTAAAGGAGCTATTAAATGTACGTTGTTGATTCCAAGAAGTACTTTCGGTGCGCTCATTCCGTATCCCTTTATATCGATACCATGTAAATGTGTATATTGAGAAGCGATGTTCGTAAATTCCAGCTGCTGTTTCGGTAGGTCAAGTTTTTTGACCGTCCTTGCATCGATCAAATTCAAACGGTCTTCCATTCCTAATCCTGCAATTTCTAGATACAATTTCATTGACTGATCCTCTGTCGTACTCATCCCATTCGTCCAGCTCATTTCTAACGGTTCTCGTTCACCAGACGCCTCTAATTGTCCTGCTAGTCCACTTTCGATCAGTGTAACCGATGAACCCTCGTCGATAAGAGCCAAAGTATCAACCTTAATAGACTTGTTGTACAGCGTGATAGGTATCATCCGAAACAAAACCGATTGATCACATTGCTTCTGATTGTTACAGCTTGCGGTGACGTATGATGGACCTGGATTCTCTTCCCAATGAAGCACTGCATGATGCCTTTTGTTGCACTGGTTGAAACCACATTTTCGTCTCGACGAACATTCTTTGTTTCCGTGGTCGTATATGCATAGTGGACACAATTGCAGCCGTTGTACTGTTCTCCATCTATCTTTATTTTTAACCGCTCTATGCGGTTGACGACGTATTTGAGTTCGACCATCGGTTCCGAATGACTCCAATAGGGAAGGATCTTCGGCTACACATCCAGAGCAATACCATATGGTTCCTTCAACATCGTCGTCAACGTTCACACAGCAGAAATGGAACCATTCATGGCATTTAACGCATTGAATGCTCGAATCAAAATCTTCACCGTTATCACAACACGGGTAAGTGTATCCTTCAGCCATCGTCGATAATAATCTTTGAGAATGTTTTCTTCGATATTCTCCGCCAAATAAAACCAATCCTTGAAGTTTACTGTGGGGTAACTCAAAGCTACAAAATAGATTTATTTAATTACACGTTTTGTGAAGTTAATTTAACCGACTTACATTATTAGTTCCTTATGGTTTTCCAATTATTCTCCTACGATAGCTTTTACAATTTAGAGTATTTGAATCCTGGTAAGTATAAACATTTTTAATTTCATCTTTCTAAATTTTCAGCATTTTTCACTCACGGTAAGTACAATGGTAAGTATTAAAATATCTTCTAACGGAACGTGGACAGGATCTGTTGACTCGATCTAACCAGGTAAGATACAAATTTTTATATAATTCAATTAAGGCATGAAGCAACTTACAGATTGTTTATTGAATTCTGTTTCCTTCAAACTATAAGCAATTCAACTAAACATTTGCGAAATCGTATTTAACATGAACTTCAGCAAACCAGTTCTCGAATACGAATGACTTTTCTCTTTCAAAATGTCAGCGCCCATAGTACTGACATGTCGACCTCGTGCAACTCTGCGTTTTTTACCCGTTTGTTTTGATCTGATTAGGAAACACAGTGGGTCTATTCGCCCGTAACAGAAACTAATTTCTATTTTTCTGCGTGTGGTAATAGACTGAGTCGATTTCGGGTCATTTTTGAATTTCTCAAACCCTGGGGTCCCAAAAGCTTCGTTTTGGTCCAAAACTCATCCATGATTTTTTGCAGAATGTTTAAGTAACGTCTACATGAGTAAATTTGAACTTTTAGGTTTGTATGGGAAAATTGAATATTTTGTACTGAAAAATCAACATCATTTTTGTTTCTTCTGTGGAACCAAGCCTGCTAATGGTTTTTGGGCCAATTTATAAATTCCTTTAGGGAAATTTCACGCTGAACAACTTTGTCGAATATCATAACTTCGTATCTTTATAGACAAAAAAGTTATTAGCTGTTTAACAGGTGTACGTCTTTTTGGATTGATAAAACATGAATTCAATTGACACCACTGCTTGTGCCCCACAAAGTATGGCATGAAAAGTGGTCTTGCAATACTTCGCTAGGCACCCAGCAGTGGTGTCAATTGAATTTCTTGTTTATCAATGCCAAAAGACATACTCCTGTTAAAGAGCTAATAACTTTTTTGTATAAAAAGATTCAAAGTTTTGATATTCGACCAAGTTGTTCAGCGGAAAATTTCCTGTAAGAAATTTATAAATTGGCACAAAAACTATTAGCAGGCTCGGTTCCACAGAAGAAACAAAAATGATGTTGATTTTTCAGTACAAAATATCCAATTTTCCCATACAAATCTAAAATTTCAAATTTACTCATGTAAACGTTACTTAAAAATCCTGCAAAAAATCATGGATGAGTTTTGGACCAAAACGAAGCTTTTAAGACCCCAGGGTTTGAGAAATTTAAAAATGACCCCAAATCGACTCAGTCTAATGTGGTAACGAAACGAAAACTGCAAGTATTTGTAAACCGCTGCCTGCGGAATATCATCTGCACTTGGTGGCCTGGCAACTGGATCTCAAATGAGGAACTACATCGCCGGTGTCATCAAAGGGCGCTAGAAATCGAGATTCGGGAACGTAAGTGGAGATGGATTGGACACACGCTGTGAAAAGATGAGAAGGAGATTTGCAGAGAGGTGCTTGAATGGAGTCTAGGAGGACATCGAAAAAAGGCAGACCCAAAAACTCGTGGAGGCGATGCCTAGCCGCCGAAATACGAACCGTCGACGAGAGTCTTGACTGGGATCAAGTGAAGACGCTGGCTCCGGATCGTCAACAGTGGCCCTATGCACCGGAAGATCGGCGCGGGAACATTAAGTAAGTATGGTCTTTTCTTCCTTTCTTCATTCGAATTGTGAAGTTATTCGCCAGTAAAATACGGAGAAACGTGACTGTAGTCGTGCTTTTTCCGTCATGTGAGAAGTGAGGTTCCGTTAATTGAGTACGGAGCCATGATGTTGAGGGAAAATCGCCAGTCCAGTCATGCGTGGAGGATAAATTCTCGCAAATCTGGTACTGATGTTAAATAGAAAATCCAAATCAAATTGTTCTGAAAGTAAAATTCCTAACAACATTCTTAGGAGCACAAGATTGTCGGAGAGTTGTCCAACTTTTCTTACCCACCACTCGATTGAAATAGGTTCTTGTTTTTCGGATAGCATCTTGATTGCAAATTGAGTAAGAATAAAATAATATTAAAATATTTATTATCCAAGAATCTTTTTCGTTTACACTTGTTCTTGTATTTACCACTTAAAATGTACAATTTTTATCGCACCAAAAGCTGACGACACTGTGCAAAAAAGTTCTTTACAACGGATTCGGTTTTTGTTCTTGTATAAAGAACCTATATGTCACGTAGTGTTTTCTAAAATATTTGTTTTTTTCTTTTATTACTGATTTTTTTTATCTCTTACAACTAACCGTTTTACAAGCTTTAGAAGCTATAACTTGATTTTCATCTTAAATCGTTAGAAATGTTTTCCTCACCAACTGGACTTGCTCGAAGAGTGCGAATTTTGAAAACGGAAAAACCTAGAAAGAAGAAAGTACTGTCCAAACGCGAAGTCGGATTCGATTGCGACTTTTTTCTGGTAGTTTTCAATTCGACTGACAGCGAGACTAATGACTTTTTACTTTTGTATTGTAAATGTAACGAAAAATTAGCATTTATCAAATATATGCATTATTTTATTTGTAGAATTTGTTACTTTCTTGTTTTTTGTGTGGTGTATTTGTATTTTTAAGCGCATCTCTATATTTGTTTTGTAATGAGCCTCTCGCAACTAAAACTGTGTCTGTGTGGTCATATTAGAAACACAATGCACGAGAAACTGGGAAACGGAAATTATGGCCGCAATTATTGGATATTTGTTATCCCATTTGTAGGTGCTTCTTCGTTATTTACATCGTCTGTTTTTACCTTGGATTCCATTTTGTTAGGGTTTTGTTTATAACAAAAATAACCATTCATCTGGATTGTGGAGGTGCTGCTGTCCTATCATTATGGTAAAAATATTCAACAATAGCTAGCTGAATTTTTCCTTTGATTGATTCACGGTTCACCTTACTCACTATATTTACACGTTTGAAGAAAAACGAAGAACAAATCGGCAACATATGTTAAAAACTCTTCTACTAGTAACGCAAGGTTTGTTGTTTGTGTGTGTATGTGTATGTGTGGATTCAATTGCTATAATCTAACAGGACACCTTTTTTCCCTACGTTGCTTACAAATGTAATAGTAGTTGCAGCTCACTGGCATAAATAACATCATTTCAGTGGGTTAGACAGAAATTTTACATTTTATTTCTTTATAATAGATTTCCCTTACACAGGGAGAAAAAAATGCTATAAATTAAACCTCATTTGTACAAGAGCTGTGTTGTACATCAAATTCTTTGATTCTTAAAACAATAGTGATTTCTCTTTCTAACTAACTGAAAATCATGATAGGACCCTTAAAGCTACTCAAAATACATGATGTCTATTTAGCAATTGTTAATGATAAACGAATTGTTTAAAAAGTTTTATAATAAAAAAAGTTTATGTCACAGACACGGGTTCGTGATATAAATTTCAGAAAACGTGAAAATTACTTATGTCCGTGCTTAAGAAGAAATCAAGTTTAGGTATGAATTTACAAGGTTTCATGTTTGATTTCAGTTGGGTAGTCGACATTAGGACCGATCTGCTGATGATGGACCATTCTTTGCTGGTAAATAGTTTGATAGCCGGTGCTAGTGTTGCTGACGACGATGGCATTGGCAGCGGCATAATTATGATGGTTATCGGTGGCTGTGGATGTCGTTGCCGGAACCACTCCACTCACCAACGAGCCGTCCTTGTAATCTACAATATCCCCCATAACGATCTGCTGAGGATGTGGGTGTTGCTGATGCTGCTGGTGCTGTTGATGCTGATCGATATTCACAATGATGCTGTTCTTGTCATCCGAAATAACTTGCTGTTGTTGTAGATGAGGATGATTACCGTTGTTATTAAGCGCCGAGTGCCCCTGGTTATGTCCCGAGGCTTGTTCCTGGCTGACAACCACTGCCGGTTGCTGTGGATGATGATGATGCATGATAAAGCCCGATGGAGTGACCCCAGTCGGAGAAGCTGTTGTTATGGTTAGTTGAGGTTGTCCCGACAAAGCAGCACCGACCGAAGATGTTGTCGTTGCAGTTGTGGCGGGAACGTTTCCACTAACGATACCAGCAGCAGCGCCACCAACACCAGCAGTCGAAGGCGTTGCTGTATTCAGCATGTTTCATCCCACTTCGTTCTTCAGAATAAATACTTTCTTCATTTCCTCCGTACCATCCGGTTTGGTTATACGGAGCATAGCCTCCTCTCACTCGACGTTTGACTGCCGAGATGAGTCATGGATGATCTCGTACTTGATAACCTGGGCTGTGTTGCTTTCAAGCACTTGTACCTAAACGGGGGTTGAAAGATGCAAAACGTTATTAGAATTTGGTTCCAGGAGCTAAAAAAATCCAACCAATCTAACTAGTTCATGAGCGCGAATGCAATCAATTCTACACAAACGTTTTCTACTTTGGAAAGTTGACTTTTGAAACTGATTGTATGTTTCAAAAATAATTTGCTAATGAAACTATTGCATTATTTTTGTAACAAAAGGCTTCTAAGTGGTTTTCTTACTGTTTTAGTTCTATGAGAAATTCCTGGAGATGTTGAAGGGACATAGGCGAAAATTATGGCACGTAGGTACATAAGCATACCTTATTTAACCTCCAAAGAACTTTTTGGTTTTTACAATTTTTTTGGAATGAACTTTTTTATTCTATAAACATTAAAGTAATGAATGATGATTTTTATTACAAAACACCATTTTAATTGCTTATAAATTAGCACAAAAAGGTTTTTACTTCCTTGGGAAAACAATACCAATAATGATCAGTTAATCGTTGCATGTTTTAACGATTTCAACACTTAAAAATCCTCAAAATTGCCATAATGTTTTAATCATTATTTTTTATTTTTACAGTATTCCATACTTTACAAAATTATAAAACTTTTTTCGTTTTTTTTTTATCGAATGAGCGAAATATATCGTTTTATTCAAATTGTGTGATGAAAATAGCTTCGAAAACTTCCACAGAAAGTAATAGAAAAATTTGTCATTGTTTACAAAAAAAAAATTATCTTTAAACTGAAAATTGTTTAGATCTTTTCTAGCATCAAGTCGTTAAACATCATTTTAATTTTTTTGAACCTTTACCAAATACATATCATGTCTTTTAATGAGTACAAATTTCGTTATTAAATAACATCAATTAACTTTCAACAACGATCTTTTTTTTAGTTTAACTGCCTGGAGCAAGATGAATTCAACCGATATTAAACAGCACTAGAAAGTTGCACAATGATCCAAAAAAAGCTAAATGTTACACTTTTTAAATTTTTCTGGCTTTGTTCCATACAATCGTCATATAATCGATAAAACTCTAACAAAGCTATCAATAAACAAACTTTTTTTTTTATTAAAAGGTTTAATTTTCAACAGTTCTGAAAATTATAAAAATATTTTTCTCAAAGCCCGCATAACACAACAATTTTCTTCTAAATCATTAATAGAAAACTTGCCAGAACAATTCATGAAACTTTGATTTTTGCTTACTTTTAAAATTTCTATTTTGCAGTTGTTCTAGTCTACGTCAAAATGTCTTATAATGAATCATGTTATAATCATATATTTAATAAAAAAAAACTATCTTTTCTTCTTATTAAGTCCTTCGCTCTCATATTTAGTTTAAATAAAATCAAATATTTCCAAAATCATAGCTGAACAATATCACTGATAGAATAAATGATAATTTAATATATTTCATTTTTTAAGTCAACTATTTGAAATTTCATTCAATAACAGAAGTTATGTTTTAAAAACATTTTAGCTTTGTAACTTGAGACACATAATTGCATCTGAAAACGATCGATTCGAATAGTTTTCTACTAACAAGACTCAAAGTGTTCTATACATAGAACGTCTTTCTAAAGATGTCTCGACTAAACTACGGTTGTTCAAGAAACTCGCAAATCCATACGCGGCTGAAAACGAACATACTCCCAGATGTCCACCGGAATAGACAGAGCCTGGAGAAGCACGCTGTAACCGCATATCGACGACAAGCTACCACACAAATCGATTGTGTAGGGAAGATTTAAATGACTTTACATATTGTACCTGCACGGGCTGGTTAGCGATAACCAGGTTACGCATCGCTGCTTGCTGCTGATTGCTCTGAGCTTGCTGCTGCTGCTGTTGTTGCTGCTGTTGCTGAACTTGCTGTTGCTGCTGCTGTTGTAGTTGATGTTGTTGCTGAGCAGCCTGTTGCTGTGCCTGTTGCTGTTGTTGCTGTTGCTGTTGAACCAGAGCGTCCTGGTTGGATTGTTGGATCTATTAAAATAAAATAAATTGATGTAAGCATCACGCATTAAGTTGCAAACAATATTAATATTTAAATCCCTCGATACTTACGACAACCAATTGTTGCTGCTGTTGGGGCTGTTGCTGTTGGTTCTGTCCCTGGCGTTGGTTCTGTTCCAAATGTTGGCGCTGGTGCAGCATCAAATGGTTCTTTTGGAAGAACGCCTTACCGCACTCGCACACGTGTGTCCGCACCGTGCAGCCACCGTTCGGGTGACGACGGTTATGCAACAGCAGACCATGTTTCGCAGCGAATCCCTTGCCACAGTGGCCACAGTAGTGGGATTTGGGCTTGGCCTGCGCTACAACGACCGTGTGCTGCTGCTGTTGGACTTGCTGAATTTGAGCCGGCTGTTGCTGCTGCTGCTGTTGCTGCTGGACAACTTGTACCTGCTGTTGTTGCTGGTGGTGTTGCTGAATTTGCGTATGATGCTGAATTTGTGCTTGCTGCTGAGGCGGACTTTGCGCCTGCAGCGTTTGCTGTACCACCTGCCCTGAGGAGGTAATTATTTGTACTGGAACGGGAGACGATTGCATTACAGGATTTGCTGTAACAACAGTAGTACCACCTCCTATTAACGAGTATTCTAATATTTATTAGAACGTTTGTTTTTGAATTGGTTGATGAGTAGGATGTTTGGTTGGTAGTGATGTTAGGTGCGTGGGTAACGTAAGAAGCAGTTCGGGGGTCACAAACGAATGAGTTTGTATTTTATTTTTTGGGTAAGTGCAACATGAAAATTAGAAAAAGAAACAAAAAATTATGAGAATGACAAAATTTGCTTATATATTATAATGACATTTAAAATAACTACAAAAAAATTGTCAAAATACAATGATCACTGAAATTCCCAAAATAAGAATTACTTAAAATCGCCGGAAAAAAACCCAGCCTTAATTATACTACGAGTTAAAATTTCTGTAACCATTATCTTATTAGTTGAGTCTAATTATAAAATAATACAAATACTACTATATTTGAAGAAGAAATGTTTCGTCAATACCTTGATTGACAGCTGGGAACAAATGTCCCGGAATGGCAGCCGTCAGTGCACACAGGTCTGTCATCAAGCTCTTGTCTCCGGTGTGTAGTCGCAGATGGAGAGCCAGCGCTTCTCGGCTATTGAAGGCACTACCGCACTCACGGCAGGCGTACTGTGGTCGAGGGGATGTTTCGGGCGAGCTCTGACCCGTAGCAATAGTTGTGATAATGTTGCCGGTGTTGACATCCTGAACCTGCTGATGATGCTGAATTTGCTGCACTTCAATGTGTTGCTGTTGCTGTTGTTGCTGAGCCTGCTGTTGAGCGTGTTGTTGGGCTTGCTGTTGTTGAACCTGCTGTTGAGCTTGCTGTTGGGCTTGTTGCTGTGCGTTGCTCGTCACCACCGTGTTGGTGGTAATAATCGTAGTGTTCGACGAATTAGGGTTAACTCCACCGTGTGTCATTCGGTTGTGGGCGTTAAGCTCTGATTTGGTACGGAATCCTTCGCCGCAAGCAATGCACGGGAACGGTTGATCTCCAGTATGGATTCTAGTAATACATAAAAGTGTTAAAAAACTTCACTCAATTCAATAATCATATTCCCTACCTCATGTGAGCTGCCAGAGTTCGCTTTTGAAGGAACTCCTTACCACATAACGTACACGAATGCGGAATGCGTCCATGAAGCTTTCCATGGTTGACCAGCTGAAATTTGCGTGGGAAGGTGGCCCCACAATCGGGACACACGAATGGGTTTACCGATCCGTGGAAACGCGAATGCATCACCAGATGGTCCTTCTGGGCGAAACTTTCGCCACAATCCTCGCACACGTAGGGCCGTTCGCCAGCGTGGAACTTGCTGTGGGTCACAAGGTGACGCTTAAGAGGGAACGATCGACCGCATTCCTGGCACACAAATGGCCGCTCTCGGCTGTGCACCCGGGAGTGAGTCAGAAGATGATGCTTAAGCGTAAAGCTCTTCTTACATTCCTGGCACTGGTAGGGCCGATCGGTCGAGTGCAGCAGCAGATGGGTGTTCAAGCAGTGCTTATGGGCGAAATCTTTGCCGCAGTGAACGCACACGTGGGGTCTTTCACCTAAGAAAAAAAAAATGAGTCACATGAAGCTCTATTTTGTTTTTTTTTGTTTTTGTTTTAGAGACGCTTACCGGTGTGAACGCGAGCATGTGTGGTCAGGTGGTGTTTCAGAAGGAAGGATTTTCCGCACTGATCACAGGAATAGGGGCGCTCTTTGGGTACCACATTCGGGGTGGGATTATCATCTGATTCTTGTTGCACGTACTCATTCTATGAAACAATTTTTTTAAAAATTATATCCAAATAAATTTAATGTCAAATAAAGGACAATCTCCTGGCCTAAGCCAGGTGACTTTCAACAAAACTCCACAAAACTTACATAATCTATCTCCACCGCTTCTAGTTTTGGTGAAATGCTCAAGGTGGGTTCAATTTTCAACTGATGTGTCGAAGTGGTGGCCTGTGAATCTTCCCCGTCTTCCAACCCTTGAATGACTTTCTGAACTTGAACAGCAATTGCTAAAATAGAGTAGAAAGAAAACCAAATGTTTAAGTAAGGAACCGTTAATCTACTAAAATTCAAAAAATAATTACCTGCATGATGCCCTTCGGTGTTGGTTGTGATGGCCTGTTGGTTGTTGGCGGCCACTGCTGCGGCAGCTCGCTTCATTAGAATGTCGTTGCATTCCTCGGCCGTCAGCTGAATCGGTCCCAACGGGGACATGAAGGCCGTTGTGCCGCCGGAGCCGCCGGATGTGGTCAGAATGGTTTTCGTCTTGGTATCGATGATGCCATTTGCTAGGGCGGAATTAGATTGATCTAATTTGGTGTTTTTTGGGGGTTTTGATTTGATTGATGCACAGGTGGTCAGTGTAGAATAAAATTGTGTTATTGTTTCGGTTGAGAGGTGAAGTTAACAGAGAAAGAAACAAATCGAAATTACCATCCAGTCAGTCTTTAATTTCTACAACAGCTGAGCAA
Source organism: Uranotaenia lowii (assembly GCF_029784155.1). Classification (NCBI taxonomy): domain Eukaryota; kingdom Metazoa; phylum Arthropoda; class Insecta; order Diptera; family Culicidae; genus Uranotaenia; species Uranotaenia lowii. Next base: position 278,844,896 of record NC_073692.1, on the reverse strand, counting down.
ATGATGGGTACTAACTCTAACGGAACTACTAGAACCATTTTCCCACAAAAACGATTTGGCTCGGCTGAGCACTTAGCAAGCATTTTATTATTCATAAGGAAGACATCGATACACAGAGCTGGATTGTTGGAAGCTAGTTACAAAAATTGCATTTCCCCCTTGCTTATTCTATTCTGTTGAAGGTTACAATTTATTCTTCAGACATTTTGTAAAAGGTTTCAACCTTTTGCAAATAGCGTACCTACTCATTATGGAAAATCAATAGAACAGCTAGGTTAAACTTGTCATTTCAGTTGCTTTAAAAAGTTACCGTAAGTAACAGACATATGTATATTATACGGAACAAAATTTACATTGTTATGCTAATGTGCTACGAAATATCATGGTACATGTAGAAAATCTAAGAAAAAAGGGCAATCAAGAGTAAATTGAGAAACATTTCAAAATCTTTCGATTTATGACTTAACTAAGAAAACTTGAAAAAGTTAGTTTTTACTTATAAATTGCATATAAAGTTAAGCAATTCTCTTCAATTGGCTTTTCTAGTTGATGCTTTTCGGTGAATTTGAAATCAAATACAAACAATTCTTTTGACGTTTCGGCCTACTACCTTCAGCCATCCTCAGAAAACTATATTTTAAACAAAAAACTTAAATTAATACAAAAAATTCTTCACAATATTTCATCACAATTTCACTGCACTTTTGCACTTACGATTTGTATCGCCGCGTGCTTCCTGAACGGCTGTCTTACTTGATTTAAGTCCGGTTTTGAATCGCTTCTAGCAGCTGGCGTCTATCATTCCCGGTGTCGTCGTGATGTTGTTTGTTGTCGTCGTGTTCGGTGACGTCGTTTTTGAATCCGTCGTTTTAGTTGCGAATTGTGGCGTCTCTCTTAGTTTTTTAATAATAGAGCTATATATTTTAGAAATTTCAATCGAATCTTGCTTGATGTTTACTGTTCTTCCTTTTTTGAGTTTTATGTGTAGTGTTTCAGCTGTTTTTCGTTTTCCTTCTTGGTTTACTCTTTCTAAAATATATGCTTTGTCGAAATTAAACTTATGATTCTGTTCTATGGCATGTTGTGTCAATCCTGTGGCTCTGGTGTTTTGTTTGAGACTCGTTTTATGATTTTTAATCCTTTTTTCCAGAGTTTGAGATGTTTGTCCACAGTATTCTTTCCCGCATTCACAAGGAATTGAATTGCGTTTCTTGGATCTCAAACTTTCTAGGTGTCAGGGAAAGATTGAGAAAAACTGGTACACCAAACAAGAAAACGGAAGATATTTGGATTATTATTCAGAAAGTCCATATATACACAAAAAGAACACAGCGATTGCATTGATTGACCGGGCACTGAAACTTAGCGACGTTGAAAAACGTGAAATGAGCATCAATAAAGTCAGTAAAATACTTCATTTAAATAATTACCCAGATGAATTTATCAAATATATTTTAAAAAAGAGGGTAGATGCTATTTACAACTCGCTAAGCAACAGCACTACGGAAAATCTAGGAAAATACGTCTCACTAACATACATTCCTGGATTGAGTGAAAAAGTTAGTAGAGTACTGAAAAATCATGGCATAATTGCATCCTCGAGACCAATCAACAAAATTAAAACCTGTTTATTCACAAAAACGAAAGACCAAATTCCAAAATTAAAACAGACAAATGTGGTATATTCAATTCCTTGTGAATGCGGGAAAGAATACTGTGGACAAACATCTCAAACTCTGGAAAAAGGGATTAAAAATCATAAAACGAGTCTCAAACAAAACACCAGAGCCACAGGATTGACACAACATGCCATAGAACAGAATCATAAGTTTAATTTCGACAAAGCATATATTTTAGAAAGAGTAAACCAAGAAGGAAAACGAAAAACAGCTGAAACACTACACATAAAACTCAAAAAAGGAAGAACAGTAAACATCAAGCAAGATTCGATTGAAATTTCTAAAATATATAGCTCTATTATTAAAAAACTAAGAGAGACGCCACAATTCGCAACTAAAACGACGGATTCAAAAACGACGTCACCGAACACGACGACAACAAACAACATCACGACGACACCGGGAATGATAGACGCCAGCTGCTAGAAGCGATTCAAAACCGGACTTAAATCAAGTAAGACAGCCGTTCAGGAAGCACGCGGCGATACAAATCGTAAGTGCAAAAGTGCAGTGAAATTGTGATGAAATATTGTGAAGAATTTTTTGTATTAATTTAAGTTTTTTGTTTAAAATATAGTTTTCTGAGGATGGCTGAAGGTAGTAGGCCGAAACGTCAAAAGAATTGTTTGTATTTGATTTCAAATTCACCGAAAAGCATCAACTAGAAAAGCCAATAAGAATTAGCGGTGATCAAAGCTCGTTAACAATTCTCTTCAATTTATAATATTCAACTGCGTGTAAAGCAAGATAAAGTTAGACATTACTAAGCGCTGCCGACAAAGCCGCGTAAATGTTAGTTCCAATCATTTGCTAGCCATCCATAACCCAGTAAAAACTATTCAAATATGTGTAAATATAAACACTTCAACATACTTATCACTTCATGTTTTTTAACAGCTGGATGGCCGGTTGTGACGGTTGCCGTTGCCCCACTGGTTGTGATAATACTGGAAAGAGAGTATATTATTAAAATATAGTTGAACATATTTTTGAAGATTTGTATATTTTAGAACTAGATCTTTTTTAAAATTAAGATTAGCTGCTCCCTTATGAACTCCGTTTCGCTTTCAACTTGAAATATGCCATGAACAGCTTGTATGAACTTTTCAGATGCATGTCCGAATGCATTGTTAAGCAATAATTGCAAAAATGTTGAACACGTTTTTATGGACGATAACTTTTACTTCGTCTGATACTAAATTTGAAATCAGGAATCAATTGACCGTGTATGAATTTTTGTCTCGATGCGATACAAACGATACGATTTTCGTATTATACAAATATCGAAATCAGAAATTAATTGACAGTCCCAACACCCGTGTATAAATTTCGGCTCGATCGTTGCATAACATCGCAAATATTGCGATCAAATTAAACTCCTTTCGGTGGCCTCTTTTACAAACTTCGATATCTAAAATTGATTGCTCTTCCCCGAAACTCCCGTGTTCAAATTTCAAACCAATCCTTTGCATAATAACGTCAATATCGCAAAACACTGAAAAACCCCTTTTATCGACCCTTGGCAAAAATGTTGACATTGCACGTCCCTGAAAACTCCCGTATGTAAATTTGCATCCCAATCCAATGTATAATAACGTCAAAATCTCAAAAACAATGAATAGTTAATTTGGACGATCCCTTTGGCCAACCCCTGATTCGAAATAGGATAAATGGAATCAATTCGTGCTTAATATAATAACTCCTATGTGCATATTCGCATCTCAATCCGATGTATAATACTGTCAATATTACAAAAATATTGAAAAGTTAATATGGACGCCCCCTTGGCCGGCCCTTTACACTAAATTTGATACCTGAAATCGATTGCCCGTTCCAAAAAACTTTCGTAGACAAATTTTTATCTGAATCCGATGTACAATAACGTCAATATTGCAAAAACAGCGGAAAGTTCATAAAGGCCTAGGTCAGGCAAATAGAAATTCGCTGCATTATTTTTGCAGCATTTTTTTTACTTTTTGACAGAAAAATGAGCACTTTTTGAAAAGATTTGTAATCGTTTATGATAAAAATTCGTGCCGGAACCAAACAAAATCAACAAAGCTGTTGTTTCATAAATGAGGCATGCTCAGTTTGGTGAAACTTGTAAACTTATCCAATGCAAAACTCGCTCAACAACCTCAATTAAGTTTTAAGAATGGTCATTCTAATGAAGCAAAATTTGATGCCTGCTCACTGGTTGGTGATTTAATCAGATCAATTCGACATTTGAGCTCCTTTTTTTTTGTTTTTTTCTTCTGTTTTCCACCCCTGGATAAAGACGACTCCTTTTGCCGATCCCTGACCCAAAATTCAATACCTGAAATCAATTGCCCATCTCTTCAAACACACATGTGCAAATTTTCATCACAATCCGACGAAAAATAACGTCAGATACAAAGATACGGTTTTCGAGAAAGATGTTCAACAGAAAATTGGCTCAAAACCTTAAGTAACCTAAAAGTTCAAATTTACTCATATTAACGTTACTTGAAAATTCTGCAAAAAATTGTGGATGGGTTATTTGACCAAAACAAAGCTTTTTATACCCCAGGGTTTGAGAAATTAAAAAATAACCCTTAATCGACTATTATTTTCGTGAGTGCCTTAAGAAAATCCCTTGAAAATTCCCTAGATTCTTTTGGAATCCTAGAATCCGCTTAAAAATGCAGTGATTTATTTTTTTCAATGGGTCGAACAAGAATTATTGCTATTTTTATATCGCACCTTTTTTGTTCCGCTCTGTTTATGAGCAATGTTTAATATGGTTGGACACGTAAAAGCTTGTTCGATTTTTTTTAATAACGCTTAGCCTTATACATAGGTACCTGAATATTAAAAATTCTTATCGATATATTGAAAATTTTTAGAGAACTTCAATTTCCATAATTTTATCGTATGATTGGATAACCCCCTTTTAAGTCTACCCCTTTTATAATACTTCTTTAATACCTGCATATGCTATCACTGAGCCATTTCGATCTTGGACAGGCTTTTAGAATATAACTGAATTAGATATGCGCTAGTGATTTTTTTGTCAAAACTTAAATGAACAACTTTTGTTTCGGAAACTTAAAGCATATATTTACATACTCTACTAAAAGACATAGAGAAATAGATCAGGAAAATTAATCAATTAGAATAAGTGAATCTTTCGAAAAATATTGACTCAACTCACATTTTAGGGCTGAATGTGATTGAAAAATCTCAATAATCTATATATATATATATATATATATTTATAAAAATGGATTTCTGTCTGTCAGTCTGTCTGTTCCCTACAGACTCGAAAACTACTGAACCGATTTACGAAACTTGGCAGGTGAAAGCTTCTGAGGCCGGGAAAGGTTCCTATAATAGTTTGGGACCCCTCGATGGCCAAATATTTTTTAACTCGAGAACTGATCGTGCAAATTGGGCTTCATACCTTTTTTATTGCATAGCTTGAAAACTATTCGAGCAAATGAATTCAAATTTGGCTTGGAAGGGTATTTGGGTACGATAAATAGTTCTAGGAATATTTGGTACCCCATCTTACTTCCAATAAGAAGATAGAAAGGGGGGAGGGGCTTTACAATTTTCAGCATTACTTGGAAACTATATATACGAAACTATATATATACGTCTCGGTGGTCGAGTGGTTAGCGTGGTAAGACGGCAATCGCTGGTCCACTGATGACATGGGTTCGATTCCCATCTCGGTACTGGGTGTTAAATGTTAATCTTAAGTTGTCCACGTCATTTGTTCAGTCTGTAAAGCCTTAATCGGTTAAGACGGTGTTTGTCTTTTATACAGAATTATACTTTTTAAAACTTGTATTCTTGAAATAAGCATTGTGACCCTCTGATCCCAGGCGCCTCACTTTGCAAAACCAACCGAGTCAGATGCAAAAAAACAGCATCTGTATTACCTGATATGCAGAAGTTCCAAATGGATACTGCATGAAACTTGTAAGTTAAATAGCGGTTCATTGAAAAGCACATCGACTTCGAATGCGTGGGAAGCACTTGATAACGCACTAAATCGCCTGTTTTGAGCTTTCAAAGTTCATTTCAAAATACAAAAGCAGCATCTGCTTCACCTAAGATGCAGAATTCCAAATGGGTACCGTATGGAACTTGAGAGTTGTATGTAATTATTATTGGACATCAGAATCAATACAAATTGTTTTTTTCATCCAAAACCATTTTTTAGACATTTGTGATCCTACTTACCGCTGGGTACCCTGCTGCAGGGCCGACGGATCATTGACGACGATCATCCGCCGCACCGCGCCCTTGTTGGTGGCATGCGTGATCGTGCCTTTGGCGTCCTTCTGTACGATGATGCTGGCCCCGTCCGGCAACTGTAAGTATGGCATCTGGATAATCGTATTGCGAATAGCGATTGTTGTTGTTTTCGTTTGTGTTTTCCAAATGTCGCAAACACGAAGAACACGGATGATTTGTGAAGAAGGTTTGTGGTGGTGGTGTGTTGACGCGCCGCAGAGCAGTGATTTCGTGGTTTTGATTTTGGTGATGATGCGTGATTCCAATTTTGTTTTGATTTTGGGTTTTTTTTTGGTGGCAATAACGCACGACGCAATAACAGAAACATAACATGGGGAAAAGATAAAGAGAAAAAGAAGCAAATATTTGATAAGATTGGCTGAGCTATGATTTGAGAGGTTATAAATGATAGTATTTATTTTAATCGATATATTGAGCCTATAAGGTGTCGAGTCTAGAGAAATATGCTTTCGGATTATTTGTGTGATTCTCTGTCATGTACGGTAAAACCGGTTAAACCTGATTCAGATATTGCAGCTGAATGTAAACAAAACAAATCAGAGGCGAATCGAAAATCAGCTGTTTTTGGCATTATTCGTAACACAAGCAGTGTTAGTTTTGTTTTTCTATTTTTAATTTCTGTTTTGAAATATATAAGACCTGGGTGGTAGTTGTTACCTATTTCAACTCTCACCACTTCATGGAATTGCACTTTGAGGTTGTTTTCATTTTTTCCCCTTATACAAATCGTGTTGTGTACTGTTCGTACTACTTTCAGTGCCTTTCGTTCGTGTGTGCCGAATGGATGAATGAAGTGGATCAACAATAATCAGCGTATAATGTTGTTGGCGACACAGCAGCATCTCTCGACCGACAGCAGCATGTCTCATCGTTGTGTGTATGTTGTGCGTACGTTCAACACAACACCCGGTCGGTTTTTCATCTCGACTAAACCCATAAACCCAACACGAGCATGTGTTTCAACCAAACCAGCCGGGGCCATACATAAAAACCAAGCCTCAATACTCTCGCCGCCATTATGCCAGCTGTTTTGGGCTGGTTTTGCCTGTCTTCAGCACTGAGGCAAGCGATTGGGCGTGTGTGGGCCTCTGAAGGCCGGCAGAGGAGAATTCAAGGGAAAATCGACGGTAAAAAAATACATTCAATAATAACAATAATCACAGACACACAGATAGGCCGGCCAGCAAGGAACGCAGTCAAGTGCAACTCTCATAACACCAGTATACACGAAAAATAAACGATAAGCTCACGAATAATTTCATTTCAGCAAAACATACTCTCTATAGAAGGTACTTTAAGGTATCGGTGACGACGAGACGAGGTATACGAAGCATAACAACTGATGATGATGATGATGGGAGTTACACACATACTTTGAATAGATTTTCCTTCCCAAGCTCCACCATGCAACCGGTTGTTGTTGTTTTTGCCAGATAACATTGAAAGGCACAACCTGATTCATGTCATTATACATTGACCGGTTGATAGCCAGACGTAAATTCCAGAGCCTGGGCACACGTGGACGGCTTCAAAGAAAGCCTCTAACTCGGTTCTTAAAAAAAACAAAAAAAAATTGACTTCCATAGTAATTTTTTTAAATTCCGGAGGATTAAGATAACAACAAACGGAACCAAAGCCCCGATATGATACAGATTTTTACCAAGGTTTGGATTAAAAAAGAAAGTGCCTACGAAACTTTTTGTGAGAGAAGAAATCGCGAAGCATTAGACATTTCATTAATCTGTAAACTACAATTGTGCAATTCCCGTGGACTCTCCCGATATGCCATAAGAAAATAAATTCTGCACAAACATCAAACATTTGTCCTTCACTTTAAAAAAAAAGGAATTATGGTAGTCATACAACGATGCTACCATCCGATTTAAATCATTAACTTTTTTTCGAATTTACAAATTTTGTGGTACCAAAACTCTAAAAACGTCAGCAAGTGCACACTGTATACCTTTTTTCCATAGCTTTTGACTGCGTTTCTCACATATTGGTAATAGACAAACTTAGACACCTTGGACTTCCTGAGTGGATAACAAAGTGACTTGCCTCGTATTTGAACTCCCCCGCTTGGTCTATGTTAAAGTCAACTCTTTCTGCTCTTCGAAGTTTTTGATACCATCCGGTGTTCCCCAAGACGGTCATCTTGGATCGTTAATATTCAAACTGTTCGTTAACGATTTGTGTGACATGTTGACCTCGCATAAACTATTTTATCCAGACGACCTTAAGCTTTTCCGACAAATTACATCACCGCTGGACTGCATCATGTTGCAGCATGATCTTGACGTTGTTATGAGATGATGCGGTTTGGATGGAATGTTGGTGAATGTCAAAAAGTGCTAAACAATGAGTTTATCAAGAACCCGTAACGTGCATCAGTATAACTACACAATGGGTAATAACGTTCTCGAAACTGTTGACTGTTGACACAATCAAGGACCTCGGTGTAACTTTTGATAGCCAGGTTGAGATTTCACACGCATATTACTACAATAACAGCCTAGGCTTACGCTATGCTTGATATCCTTTGTCGCAACACAATCCATTTCAACGACGTGTATGCACTTAAAACACTTTATTGTTCGATTGTCGGAAGTATACTTGAATACGCAGCTCCAGTATGGGCCCCTTTCCAACTGACTTTGAGTCAATCTCTCGAAGGTGTCCAGCGAGCGTTTGTTCGATTTGCTCTTCGGAAACTTAACTGGAATTCCGAAGACGAGACTCCTTATGAACATCGATGTAACCTGATTCACATTCGATTTACTGAGCGGCAATATTGAAAACAACGATCTCCTGGATTGCATAAATTTGTATGCTCCTACACGCCCACTGCGGAATCAAATGCTTCTTTGGATTCCATCTCATCGAACCATGTATGGCTACGACAATCCAATAGACACATGTAACCGTTATTTTAATGAGTGTGCTAGAATTTTTTATTTTGCTATGTCTAAGCAATAATCATTTAAAAATAGGTTAACCCTTTCCTTCCCCCGAGGTTTTTCACGTTTTAAAAATAGAAATATTGATTTACAGCTAAAGTTCTAGAACAAAAGATGCATAATTTAAGCCTTCTTTAATGATCCATTTGATAAATTTGCGTTTTGAGGTGGATCATATGTGCTCCATTGGGAAGATAACAACACATAGAGTGCAAATGAAAAACAGGAAATAATTGCAAAAAAACATGGAATTTCATCACTTCATTGATCACAAACTAAAACGATCCTATTGGATAAAAAACCTCGGAAAGTCTATCTATTGAAATATTTGAAATTTTCATTTTTGCCTTGAACAATTGGCCGCCATGACACTTTGCGCAAGGAAAACAGAACATGCCGTTTTTCGAGAAAATCACTTTTACAAATACTTTTACTTTTACAAATATTTCAAAACATGTGGTCATTTAAGCAGATGAATTACTATCCTGAAGCGATTTTTTGTTAACGAAATGATTTTCTGGAGTATTGATAAGAAGCTTCATAAGAAGAAAAGTACGTTTTGTTCCCAGTGTATCACCAGTGATCCACTTTACTTACTCAAAAATTTATATGTTTTAGTTGAAATCTAAGCAAACCATCATTTGATTCTGCTTGCATAAGCAATCTTTTGCACGTCAGTAATTTTATTTGAAGGAAATTATAAAAACTTGTCAAGTTATTGAACAACAAATGACGACTTGATTTAAATTCGAAAAAAATCCGACTTTTTTGCAGCTTTTGATCTGCCAAGCAAAACCTAGCGAACCAATTTTCTTCAAATTTCGTGCGATGTTTCTTCACTCATATCTACACATTCGGTGAAAAATGGTGTTGATCCAAAGCGCCCAGTTCAAATGCGAGCTGTGCAAAGTTGTGGATCACCTGTGCTACCATGGGAAGGAAAGGGTTAAGGCATCTCTTAAAACAATAATAAATAAATAAATAATAAATAAATAAATAACTTATTCAAGTACATTGAATTTAACTTCTCCGACTCTTGAGATTAGCCTAAAAAATGTTAACTTCATTTTGATATTCTCTTCTGATTTATATCCTAACTGTATCAAAGTTTACTGTTAAGAAACGAACGGGTCACAATGGGAAAAATGATCCAGTAGCTCTCTTTGGTAACGAAGTAGTTTTTCCGAAGGGTCGAGCCAATAGTAGCACTAGAATCTCTATCCCAACCAACCATCACCGGTATCGGTAACAAAGTCAAAGGCTCTTATGGCTATAGTCAGAGGCCCGAGCGACCATAGTCAGTGGCCATAAAGCCAAAATCAGCTTGTTTGTCAGAAGTTGGAAAATGTAATTAAAAGCTAAGTTAAGTCATAATCGGAGAATTGATATGAAGGGGGAAAATTCGTCAATGATCACAACAATTGTGCAGCCAATGATTGAATTTGTGACAATTTGTTAGAGATAATTACAGGGTGACAAAAAAGTCCGGTCACACTTTGTTGGGGTCGCCGTTAGCCTACACGTTGCATCTCTCTGGTGCCATCTATATGTCAAATGAAAGGGCTAACTTCGCTGCCAAAAGTGGCAAAGTTTCGTTTCTGTGCAGTTTGTTTACATCGAGTTGTGAGGTATGGCAGAGTTTAGAGCAGCTGTTATCGCTGAATATGTGAAAGGGTTCAAACCCGGACACATATTCAAACATCTAAAACCTCTCGGAATCAACCGGAAATTCGTGTACCGGACCAAAAATCGGTACCTAGAGACCGAAGGCACCGAGGACAAGGCACGATCTGGACGACCAAGGTCTGTGAGAACTCCAAGGCTGATAAAGATTTTTCGAGACCGGATTAGCCGGAATCCCGCCCAATCTGTACGGAAGCTGGCCAGGAACCTCAAAATGAACCGAGAATAAATCCGCCTGCTTCTGCGCAAGGATTTCAAACGTACACCGTACAAAAAACAGGTGGTTCATGGGGTTACCAAAGCTACAATGGACAAGAGGTACCAATGGTCGCGGGAGTTGATCGGTTGGCGCGCAGATGACGAGATCAATTTTTCGGACGAGAAGCTGTTCGTTTTGGAGCAAACAGTCAATCGTCAAATGATCGAGTTTGGAATGTGAGCCTCCAGCAAGCTCCTACGGACAAGCTGAACGTTTCCCGGTTCCAAAATAAGACGTCAGTGATGGTTTAGGGAGCCATTTGCAAGAGAGGTAAACTGGAGCAATTCGAGCAAGTTATCAGGAAAATCTGGGACGAGATGCCAATGGAGCACGTGCGCGTAGCCTGCGACCACTTTCCGAGACGTCTGAAGCTCGTTAGATTAGAGAAAGGTGGTGTAATTCTAAGATACCGTCTGTGAAGTATCTTTATGAGTTACTGAATAAAGTTATGAAAGCCAGATTCTGATTTTCTTCTTATTCTTTGAAATATTGAGATTTTCCTGTGTGACCGGACTTTTTTGTCACCCTGTAGAAGATTTGAGTTCAAATGAGAGAAACCAATGCTCAGAGAGAGTGAAAATGCTAATTGTTGCAATTTGTGAAGCAGTTGTGGAATTTTGATCATTACCACTCCAAATGCAAAGAATTCTCTCTTGATTTCAATCCCTTGGTCGTAATACAGGATCGATGTAATGTTTTGCGAAAAAATAGTGATCCTGAACAAATGACTGGGCACAATTTTTTCCGTATGCCTGGATAACGTGCCGCTATTAAGCAAACTATTTTTCTGATTCAGGTATTATCTTATCATTTTTCACAAGAAAAATGTAGAATTATTCGCTTTTCACAACAAAAAACATTATTCAGAGACATAGGTGTTAGTTTTTTATGGGATCTTACCAGCACAGGTTTCTGCCTTCTCATATCGTTTACCCAAATTTTACTAAAATTTTCAATTTTGGAGTCAACAACGACCATGATCCGAAAGCATTCACGATCCTCAAGTAGGCTTCGACGATATCCTAGGTAAACGTTAGAAAAAAGAAACATCTCTCGAAAAGGATTTTACCGTGCGCAGAACTGAGACTGTTGACCATCTTGGCCCGTTCGCTCTTTGATGATCAGCAGCGGATTGCTCCGTAGATTTACGGATTTTAAGCACTTCTACGGATCGATACTCGAAATCTACGGATTATCGAAAAAAAAAATAGAAATTCTGCGGGTAAACGAAAATTCTACCTGACGACGCAATCACTGAAGTAACATGTTGATAATTTTAATTTTGTCATATTACAAGCAACACGCGGACTGAAACACAAGTTTGTTAGAGAGAGTTACTTTCGAGCATGAGTGGATTACACGGAGTCTTTACCGCATTCCTGTCAGTAGCAGCGATGCCACACATACCGATTTTCCGATATTTATTCTAATTTTTGACGAAATTTTTTTGTATTTTTGGAATTTCTAAACCGAATACCGATTTTTTCGGGCTTGATAATACCGATTTAAATGTGGCATCACAGGGTAAGTTTAAGAAAAGGCTATGGTGCTTCATGAAATTTCTAGTTCAGAGATCAGCCAAATGCCAGAATCAACAGCGCAGAGATCCAGAGGGCCAGTTGTAGGAGCAACGCAGAAGGATTCGTAGATGCTTCTAAACGAGAGGATTACTCTCATAGTGTAGAGTAATATTCGGTTAGCAGACATGAATTCATTTCCGAATGTTTAAAAACATTTCTGGCGCTTCAAACCCCATTGGCCAAGATCTACACTAAGATAGAACTGCTTACTGAGAAGATCACTTTTGTGAAGTTATTGGTGTTGACAGGAATTGGATAGTTTACGAAGCTATTCAACATTCTTAATCTACGAAAAAAAAATAATAATCTACGAATTGAGGAGAAAAGAAACTGAAATAGGTCAATTAGTGCCTTCATCTCTACTAAAAATGCTTATTTGTGTTCCAGATATTTTTTAAGTTGGATTAGGATTACAAAGGACTGATACAATACTAAAGAGTATGTGAGTAAAATTCCAAATGTGACAAGTTTGTCAGGTTGACGAGAATTTCACCATACAAACGATACTCGATCCATGTTCATCGAAGGCAAACGTCCAAAACTAAAATCCATAAGAAACTTGAAATAATTGTAAGCCTTACCGGATCCAAAGAAATAACATGGTCCTTATTAAAATTTAAAAATATCTATAAAATCCTATCATACCCGATCAATGTTTATATCGTTTTGTTTTGATACACATACTCATGGGAGTTTCGTTCTTAATCAATGACACTATATTTACACAAAATCGGTCCTCATCTACCAACCTATCGTACGTAGGAACGCACCTTCCGGCCTACGATTTAAACCTGACCCGAACACAACATCCATATCAGTCAGTGAGTCAGTCAGTATTCGCGCCAAGTGCATCCCACACTGTCAGTCAGTATAGATGCCTCTTGATTCGCCTTATTCACGTGCCTCATGGCTGGTGTTGGTTTTATGGTCGTTTTATACATCACGGCGATGGGGAGGAAGGAAATCACACTCCTACAGAGACACGCACCGAACACCAGCCTCATTGTTGGTTGGTTGGAAGCAGAAAACCCACACCGTTCGGGGTTCGGGGAATTGGTATTTGATTACCGGCTCTCAACAACAGCAGTTTGTTTTTAAACATTACCAACTTCGGCACGGAACGGAGTGAGAGTATGCATGGTCTTTTTATGTATCTACCACCTTCACACCACCAGACCAGGCTGAGCTGAGCTACGGGGTGGTAAGGCACAACACACCCATAATAGAAGAAATAATAACAGCAATAACACCGAACAACAAAGTTACCACCACTATGTGCCCAGGCAGGACCAGGACTGTTAGGATGGTTTTTGTATCCCTAACCTACACATGAATTTATCAAGAGCACCACGGGATACATTCCTCCGTATCCTAGTGGATGGCTGTAGTTCGGTACCCGAAAAAAATACCACCACAACACGCCCTCGGTGGGTGGTGTGGATGTTCAATTTCTCCTTTCTCCAACTCAACTTCAACAACCCACAACATTCCACTACAAGAGCCTCCACACAACGCCACCCAAAGCAAGAGCCAAGAGCGAGTACATACTGAATCAGTCGTCTAACGATGAAGATCTATCATGTGGATTTCTGTTGCACACCACCCACCCAAAATGGCATCATGCACCACGGACAAACTCTTTGCGGAAGCTGCTTGAAGGGAAAGGACAAGTCATAACGACGGTAGTGGCCCTGGTCACGGCCAGCATGAGACAGGCATCCAATTTCAAACTCGGAAACCATACAATGTGAACTCGTCGTACATTCAAGTAAAGTCTCGTTCTGGAACGATGCAATCGAAGAGGTTCTTCCTACCCAAACTTCTGTTCTGTTCCTATGTTAGTTAGAATATGGCCCAATCCGACATTTCCTGATTGTGTGAACTGCAAGCCCGCCGCCGCCAGTAGCAAACAGGCGCAGGTGCAGAGGAAGTTAGAAAGCCGGGATCAGGGGAGCATCAAAGGGTTCAGATCGTCCGGGTTTACTGCACTATTCACAGATTACCGGGAAAATCGCAACGAGTGCTGCCGTCGTCCGTCGTCGAGAGAACATATTGTTGTGTAGCGTTTTTCTTTCTTCCTGATGCTGCTGGCGCTGATGACGATGGAAATCCACGCGCAGAAAGAAGATCCAGGCATCCGGGGTAATAAATTGCTTTTCATGAATTTCGTTTTTTGCAACGAAGGTTCAACGTATGTCGACCTTTGGTCGGAAATGAAAAGGGGTTTCTTTTCATTTCGTTTTTTTTCGAGGAATATAATAAGTGTTCGTAATATGGAAATTAATACTTGTCAGCCGGAACGACCAACCTGGGCCCGGTCGGAGTTTGTTTGAAAGCCATGTCTGTCTCAACTTATCCTAATTGTGTCGTCGTCGTCGTTCTCGTCCATCGTTGACGCCCATGCAGTTTGTTTGAGCAGCCACACGGGGACGATGGAATCTATGAATAATACAATGAATGCAGTCTGGTTCGGTTGTTTTAGTTCAACTGGAGGTGGTCAACAATGACTAGCTCTTATATCTTTTGTCTAGCCTCATCCGATATTAACCGCTCAAATAATTAGAATATCCAACACAAAAGCTTTTCATAGGGCAAGTTTACAAATATTTATCCATATTTGAAACAACCTAGGTAGTGTTTATGTTCAGCGTGATATATAGTTTTTACAAAACAAATGATCAGTTTCATGATAAACTTTAAAGGTTTTTTCCTACAGGACGTGGGAGTTTTGGCTTATGTCCTTGAGCATAATCTGCACGTTGTTAGCGGCCTACCAATCCATGATATTTTTTCCTCAGGAGTTGGGCGTAGCTCTCTTTAATCAACGGTGTTTAAATAAACAGCTTATTTAAACACCGTTGATTAAAGAGAGTTACGCACAACTCCTTAGGAAAAAATATTATGGATTGGTATGCCGCTAACAGCGTGCAGATTATGCCCAATGATATAAGCAAAAACTCCCACGTCCTGTAGGAAAGTAATCTGTTTAATGATCGAGTATATTTGATTGTGCGTTCTCCAAAATCGATTCAGATGTTCTAGGATCGATCCATCTAATAAAACCTGAGCTTTAGGATAAAAATCAGATAGATCGATCATTTTTATTTTTAACTAATGTTTGTAATTTTACGTCAAATGTGATGCTTCAGTTTTGTACATCCAATTTGAAAATTTGGAATAGTGTGTAGAGAGAAATGAAAATTTAATGCTGTATAGAGAGCTACTAAAAAAGCAAAAAAAAAAAAATTATAATCATGACAGAACCCTCAATAAAACACAATTTCAGTAGGAATAACTTTATTCACTTCTAATTTTGAAATAAATGAAAAAAAAAAACTTGTTTGATCACTGTTCAAATTGATTAAATTTCATATTAAATTGTTAACCATTTCTTCTGGGTTTTATAATTGCTATTTGTTATTATAGTGGGTTGAAAAAGTTTTAATATTGTAAGTCTCAGTTAGCGGTTAAATGGGTGGGTGTTAAATGTTAATCCTAAGCTGTCCACGTTTATTCAGTCTGTAAATCGGCCAGACGGTGTATGTCATTTACAAAATATTATAACAATATTGAACGAAGCTGTAAAAGGACAGAAAAAAAGGTTCCGAGTTTCATATGCTTTCATTAAAGGGTTATGGATAAAAAAAATGCCTTCAAATGCTTTAATTTAGGTACCGAATTTATCAAAATCTTAAATTTTGTATATCTAATTGCTTTTTTATGGACGCACCCTGAAGGCCCAGGAAATAACTCTAATCGTATAAGACTTAATCAGACCTTGAGTGTCAACTGACGCTCTACTTTCTTATTTCTCAACATTTTTACAATTGCAAATTGACAAAAGGTCCAAAGCTACCCTTGAAAATTCGTCAAAAATACAGTTTCGTATTTTGAAAATTTAAAAATGTGAAAAGATGCCAAATGATGTTAACTTTTCAATCCTTTTTTTCAAAATTCATCTGGTGTGACTAAAACAATTTTGACGATTCATTGATTGAAAAGTACGGTTTTCGCACCAATTTTTTACATTTTTTTTTGTCATGATCTTGAAAAATTTCTAAAAATATATCGTTATGTGCAACTTATTGCTTCTAACTTCAGCTTTTTTGGACACTAGTGAAATTTTTTCTTCAGCATTCCCTAGCTGATCTACAATTTTTTTTCCGAAGTATATTTTTTCGGTTTTTTTAAGACTTTGAATAACGAAAAACTGAAGAGTTCTAGGTGTATAATGTGTAAGAAACATATTTAAGTTCCATCACGAGGTTTTCAAAACTATAAATTTTGCAAAAATCGGTTGAGAAACAAGAGAGATATAGCGGTTCGAAGCGAGAAGTGTCAAATTGACACTCGAGGTCTTACTAGGGAGCTTTATCCTGGGACTTCAGGGTGCGTCCATAAAAAATTAATAATGTAAAATTAAAGATTCAAAGAATTTATTGAGGGTCCCAAAAGAATTTTTTTTTTTAGGATGCACCCGCCAAACTTCGAATATTGTCATATTGATACAAAATAACGGATGAGGTTTAATTCACACAAAAAAGCACCGATAGTTCAAAACCGTTACACAATGGGGAAAAAAGTGTATAAACCGCGAAAAAATTTAAAATCTTTTCTCTCTCGAAACAAATCCATTAAAAGTACTTTCCTTTAGTGAAAATTTCCAGAGAAGCGATTAGACATAGTTTCAGATACCGCACGAGGTTACGAACGGAGTTATAGTGCCTTTTTAGCCCCTAATTCCCCTATATTTTGTAAACAATCCAGAAAAAAAAACTGATGAAGACTTGAAAACGTTGAACAAAAATAGACGTATCTTGTACAATTTTTTCTAAGAAATCAAATGGAGTTATGACTGTTTTTACCCTCAATTCCCTACATTTTTCAATTATTTGAGAAAAAAGCATTTTCGGACTTCAAAATTCAAATCAAGACTTATCTTATGTTTTTTTTTCCGAGGAATCCAACGAAGCCTATTTGAGCCACTGCACGGATTGGAAACAGGAGTTATGGCTGTTTTACCCTCAATTTCCCTAAATTTTTCAATAGCTCCGAAAAAGTAAGTTTTGACTTCAAAACTTTGAACAAAATGGGACGAATCTTGTATGATTTTTTCCAAGCAATCCAACGAAGCCTATTTGAGCTACCGCACGCATTGGACACCAGAGTTTGGATGTTTTACCCTCAATTCCCTTACATTTTTTCAAATAGTCAGAAAAAGCATGTTCGGACTCGAAAATTTTGAACTAAAATTTTGAACTGAAATATTTGAAAAATGTTGGTAAATTGAGGACAAAACAGCCATAACTCCTGTTTGCAATAAGTGCGGTGGCTCAAATAGGCTTCGTTGGATTCCTTGAAAAAAATATACAAGATTCGTTCCATTTTGTAGAAAATTTTCAAGTCCCAACATGCTTTTTTATGAAATAATTGAAAAATGTAGGGATTTGAGGGTAAAAACAGCCAAAACACCATTTTCCGAAGCGTGCGGTGGCTCAAATAGCCTTCATTAGATTTCTCGGAAAAAATCGCACAAGATACGTCCCATTTGGTTCAAAATTTTGAAAGTCCAAACATGCGTTTTCTTAACTATTTGAAAAATGTAAGGGAATTGAGGGTAAAACAGTCATAACTCAATTATCTGAAACTTGCGGTGGCTCAAACACGCTTTATTGGTTTCCTCGGAAAAAATCACACATGATACGTTCCATTTGGTTCAAAATTCGGAAGGCCGAACATGCATTTTTTATGAAATAATTGAAAAATGTAGGGATTTGAGGGTAAAACAGCCAAAACTCCATTTTCTGAAGTGTGCGGTAGCTCAAACAGCCTCTAATCGATTTTTCAAAAAAAAAAAAAATGCACAAGATAGGTCTATTTTTGTTCAAAGTTTTCAAGTCCTAATAAATTTTTATCTGGATTGTTAACAAAATATAGGGGAATTAGGGGCTAAAAAGGCACTATACCTCCGTTCGTAAGCTCGTGCGGCCTCTGAAACTTCGTCCAATCACTTCTCTGGATATTTTCACTAAAGCAAAGTACTTTTTCATAGATTTGTTTTGTATAAGAGGTCTTCGCGGTTTATACACTTCCCGATTAGGAAAGCATATCAAAATAAGAACTGAAACATATCTCAACGAGATATTTATATCTTTTTCAGTTAGAATATTGTTCTTATAATTTTCGACTCTTAGTTTCTTGAATCTTGGTAATATCTTATTTTGATTGGCATTCTTGAATAGGATTGAACTCACTTTCAACGATAAACAATTTGTTTCAAATTGTTATAATATATTATAACCGTATCTTATTTTGATATGCATATAACTTTCCATGCAACACGGACATCGAAGTCAACGGCCCAAACCGTACTTTAATGAGTTTCGCCCAGTAGATTCATAAAACTGAATAACATTTTTGGGATGCCAAAAATGGAGCATGATTTTAGCAAATACTGTGGGTTACTGACATTCCACTAGAAATTTTTCTCAAAGCATTCATATCTTGATAAGTTATAATTTTGATAGGATTTGTTCTGCCTAATAGAAAACTATGCCATCTGAACCAGATATAATCTTGATAGGAGCATATCAAAAACTGATATAATTTAGCTATGATCGTATAGATTTGTTGATATAATTTGAGATATTTTAACATCCTACGAGTACTGAATTATAACTCATTTAGATAGAAAAAAATTAGTATCAAAATATCTCATCTTGATATAATTTTGTTTTTCTCTCCTGATCAGGGTTTTTCCTCATTGTGCATTACCTTTAGGTTTATAAAACTACCGATAGATGAAAAAAGGAAAACAGTCGAATTATCGGTCTTTCAATATTTTCGTAGGTAAACTTAAAAATTTGATCTGTAAATAAAATTTTAAAAAAGAGTTCGGTGATGTCTGTTTCAGTGCATATGCAGAACACTCTGATGTAGTATTATATTGGTTGAAGAGAAAACTAATCAAGAAGGAAACACCAATAAAATCCACCCAGAAGTTTCGCTGCACTCACAAATGATTGATCTGAACCGCAACCGCAAAGCGAAAAGAATTGCAAAAATGCAATTATATACTGTAAGAAGTTGTAATAAAATCGGAAACAACGCAAACGAACGAACGAGAACAGTATAAGAGTAACATTAGAACCGCTTCTTGAGTGATTTGCATCAAAAAAGCACCGCACTCAGTCAGAAGTCATTCGTCATTCTCTGTGGGCTGATATTACGAAAGTTTCAAACAAACCTTTGGCAGTCTTCCGTTTGTTTTGTTTTTATTTTCAGCCAGTCGATGTTTGATGGAACGAATTGTCAGAAGACAAAGACATGTTTACATTACTTTAATGTGTCGCAATCGCAAACACGCACAGGGAGACTTTTACCGTATTTTTTTTCACCTGGAGGCAAACTAGAGGCAACCTAGGTTCGCTCTAACTGCTGTCATCGTGCTCATTTATTGCTCGAGAGGCAACCTAGGTTCGCTCGAAAAAGGGACGGAGTCGCCCTGAGAAGAAAGTCAGTTTTGCGAGAAGTTCACCCATACTCTCAACGTTGTTGTCAAAACATTAAACAGCTGTTTTTGGCTGAAAGCAAAACAGTTGAAATAATGAACGGGAAAATGATTATTGCCGCGATTTTGAATCTCTAAGCCAAGCAAAATCGTACTATCTGCTGTCCAGTGCAATCCGGACACGAAAAACGACAATCCGGATGTGAAGAACCGAGTGAAGAAATCCAGAAGGGAGAACAAAATGACAGCTGCTTGTAAACATTGCGCTCGTTCTCACGCACACCCACGTATGGAATAACTCGAAACCCGAAACTCGTTTTTTTATTCTGACGGTTTCAGAGCCAAATCCAGAATCAAAAAAAAATACGCCATTTGTTTTGAAGTTGGGTTGTTTTTTTCTCTCGTCTTGTTTAGGCTGTACCAAATATGTGGCAGAAGTTGTTCCAAGTCAGAACAACTTTGCCGCTGGTAAAGGGGACGACCACGACGATGAACGTGGGCCTGTACAAGGTTGTCTTCGTGACCCTCAAACATAAGCGTTTCCTTCGAAGGAGAAGCAGCAGCAACATGACGATGATATTAATTCCGACCAACATACTTCTTTCATTCTCGTCCGCCGTGCTTTGCCGGCTTTGCCAGAGTGCGAGCTGATGGTGGTGATGTTGCTGATGCTCTACTCTACACAACACACAAGTTTAGCAGCTCATGGTAGCAGAGTTGTTTGAGTCTCTCGATTTTCAATCGGACAAAAGCCAGGGGGAGGCATTCGGCGGGTAGGTTGGTCGGATTGGCTGCCGGATCTGGGAGGTGGGACACGCAAACATGTAGCATTCGCTACGACGGGCCACATCACACCAATTTAGAGGGTTTTGTCGGGATGGAGAGCAAAATGATAGTCTTTTATTATTGCGACTGTGCGGCGAAGAATAGGTACGGAAAACCAGTTTACAGTTTTCTGCTTGGGGCCGAGCTGTGGTTCTCCGTGTTCATGTGTCGAAGTGCGACATGCTGAACTTCGACAAACGGCGAAAGGGAAATGTTTAGTCTTTGGTATTTTGATCGAAAAATATGCTTATTGGTGTCTGAAGCAAACCGTTGAATGACTATAGGATTGTTTGGGCAAACGAATGACTACCATCAAATCATGCACCGGTGTCGAACCCATCTGTTGTAGTAGAACACTGAGAATATTATAAATTTCTGAGTTCTTTCGGTTCGCATAATCTCGCAGCCAGAGATAGCCCAACACACCACACTGTTGGGTTCATTTTTACACTTGTCTGCTTCCGAAGGTCCTACGCTTGTATGTGGGTCAAGGTCGTTTGTCAGTGTGTATGTAGGTGACAGGAAGGCGCACACAAATCTTTGAACGAATGTGAGCGACAATACCCTCCTGCTGCCTGTCTGACTCAAATTAAAAAGCATTGCACCAAACCCAACAAGCCTCTCCGCTACAGCTTATTTCGGGGTACTACCTATTTACGAACAACAACACTGTCCTGTGATGTAGGTCAGGAATGTGGAACCACCACACGGGGAAACCCGGCCGCATTATACACGCAGAACTCGATACGAGACGAAAAACTGGTCCTACTCCTCTGGTGGTACACTGTATGAGTTCTACACAAGTTAATTGAATGACAACTAATATTACAATCACACATCAGAATGTTTACCATTCGAAATAACGCTCTGTTGCTGCTGCTGGCCGTAGAGGTTAAACCTCAACAGAACACACATAAGACTCCACTTTTCGATTCGCAACGGTGCGGTGCCAGGCCTCCAGAGACAAAAGCTGCGACACACTTTTACTGTTACTTGCACCTATGCAACAACTATCAACACTTTACTACGCCGCGCATTCTAAACAAACCGCCTTCATAGATCACTAGAAAACCACAAACTGAAACGCTAGTGCTAAGCTGGGAACAGATCAGTGGCCTTTGAATATCGGTGGCACAAAATCACACTACACTACACTGAAGCCAATCGAATTTTCTTGGTCGGTGATTTGCAATCGCGGAAAATAGTTGACGGCGTTGTACAGAAATAAGTTTCATATGAAATCGAAACCCTCAAGTATTGGAAATGCCGTATATGGATACGAACAAGTATCAGTTTAGTCGTTTGCAGCAGCCGCATGGGACAACGTCTTCCAAAGATTGTCATTGTAAACATAGAACCTTTTGAAAATTGAATGCGGAAATATATGTGTCATTCTCTCGTGCCAACGAATCACGAAATGCAACTTTTGGGTAGACACATTCACTTTTGCTGCTCTGTATGGCCTAATGCACGTTGCACTGAAAAGATCCGAAACCTTGTGTGTAGGTGAAAGGAACTTTCACTTGAACTCCCGAGAAGTGCAACCGAATTTCAACCTGTAATTCGTTGCACAGAAAAGTGCATCGGATAACTGGGATTCGCGAATGTTTCAAAAGTTGAAAACTCACATGAACGTTCAAGGAGTAGATAGGGCAACAGCGAAAAGTTAACCTTCTTAGGACCGTGTTAGTTAATGTCAGGATATCGCCTGAGATTCACCAAAAATATTATGTGTCCTATTTTATGTTGATAGCATGCAGAGGTAGCCTACCTTTCGTCTCTTTTTCGTTTTCCAAGTCATATATACTACAAGGACGTGGACGTGGCCAGCGCCATTGTTGATGTTTAAAAAGAGAGCATTAGTTTTGGACAATTTGGAGGTGCTGGCAACTCTATGCTATCAACCTCAACAATCACGGAGTAGCAATAATAGAAAACATCAGATCCAGTTGGGAATGTTTAAAAATATTTGTGCAGAGGGGAATAAGAACTGTTTTAAAGTACAAAGACATACTTCGAAAACAATGTAGTGTGGCCGCTTAATATACCCTATTTTGTTCTATGTTTTTATTCAACTTACGTAGAACGGCCCTTGTGATCACCCGAGGGATGACAATATCCTCAAAATGAACCAGATGGCAAATCCTTTAGATTTGACTATGATAAAATCAAAGTCATTGTAGGTATTCGGTATTTGGTTCGCCTGCATTAAAAGGAGCCTTTAGTTTCTTTTCCCGATGATTGACTTTTTTTAAACAAACACATTAGACTGAGTCGATTTGGGGTCATTTTTAAATTTCTGATACCGTAAAGCTTTGTTTTGGTTCAAAACTCATCCATGATTTTTTGCAGAATTTTACATGAGTAAATTTGAAATTTTATGTTTGTATGGGAAATTTGAATATTTTGTACTGAAAAATCAACATATTTTTTTGTTTCTTCTGTGGAACCGAGCCTGCTAATAGTTTTTGTGCCTTATGAATTCTTCAAAGAAAATTTTCCGCTGAACAACTTTGTCGAAGACCGTAATTTCGTGTCTTATTAGGGAAAAAAGTTATTTGCTGTTTAATAGGGGTTGGTCTTTTAGCATTGAAGAACAGTCAATTCAATTAATATCACTGCTTGTGCGAATTATTGCATAAAAAGTAGTCATGCAATACCTCGCTAGGCACTCAGCAGAGGTGTCAATTGAATTTATTGTTTATCAATGCCAAATGACATACGCCCATTAAATAGCTAATAACGAAGTTACGGTCTTCGACAAAGTAGTTCAGCGGAAAATTTTCTTTGAAGAATTTATAAATTGGCATAAAAACTATAGCAGGCTCGGTTCCACATGAGAAACAAAGATGATGTTGATTTTTTAATACAAAATATACAAATTTCCCATACAAATATAAAAGCTCAAATTTACTCATGTAAACGTTACTTAAAAATTCAGCAACAAATCATGGATGAGTTTTGAACCAAAACGAAGCTTCTTTGAAGAGATCTTTTTCCTTTTAACGCTAAGCGTACTTCTTTCGAAGTCACGATGGTTAGCATCTTACGGAAGGCAAAACCACCCAACCACCAAAAGGACACTATGTTTGCCATGACCGGGATTCAATCTCATTAACATTACAGTAGATGACTTATACTCTGACCACTACGCGGGAGTTGCTGACTTCCCTTTACCGGTAATCTATGGAGTTTATAGCGGCTCTTACACGAAATGAGCGATTTTTTTCGAATCATTGCCAATAATCCGTGTACGATCAATTTTTCGATTGACTGTATAGAGAAGAATGATCAGCATTCGATATCCAATATTTTAAAACAATTATTCTTAAGTCTTTGATTCTCCCCCATTTTTATCACCCTTGTATAAAAGCGAAACAATGAAATGTTTACCACACAACTGATCCAGAGCATTGTTCATATGTTCAATAAAAGTCATTTGATCCATTACTCGCCGTCGATTGCACTCTGCGTTTGACGGCAGTCGGACTTCAGAGCATCAAAAGACCATCATTATAGAATGCAGATACATCATCGTCAATTGGAGAAATTATTTAATTGTCATCGTCAAGCTTCGAGTGAGGTTTAAGGGAGCAATAAAATGAATGATGTTTTTCGTTTATTGAAACCCCTATGATGGTTGAAAAAAATGTTGCATGATCCTTTCCTCTATTGTTTACTAGATATAAATTCGTCAACAAACCTACGAAATAAATCTTTTCATTCATTTTTCCCCTCCAATTGAGTTTCAGGCAACATTTTTATGATCCGAATACGTCCTCCGTAGAAATATTCAAAACAAATCTTCGCATTTTAGCGCCAAAATATTCGTAGTAGGCCTGTACATAAGCAGTTGGGTTCTGTTTTATGTACAATCCCGAAACATGCACATAAAGGGAAAAACACACCGCGTGAATCAACACACGGACAAAGACAGAATGTTGCTGAAAACAACAACATCATAGAACCGAATCGTCCCCTCGCGTGTATTTTTCAACTTCATTCACAACACCACACAACACAGACGGGCGGACGTGAAAAACATCAATTTCTCTCTATACTACTTTAGACCCACCACCAATACGCCAACCAACGTCGTTGGTGGAGATGTAGTTTTGAATGAACAAAAATCTGTCCGCTACGGCTGGCTGCTAGGCATAACTCATTCGAATTTCGAAAACCAAAACAAAAATATAAAATTCCGACAACCATCGGAACGTCGTACCGACACACGTAATTTTGTCAATAGATGATGTCTAAGAACAAGACGTTATCCATCAGGCAGATGCTTCCCAAAGTTCAAAGATGCTGATCTACTCATGTTATGATGCAGCCTGAAATTTTTCCTCCGTCAGTGCAATAAACAATCTCGTTGGTCCTCTAGTGATGATTGACCTTTGACGATTTATAGAGACCGGGTTCGACCTTTACAAAATCCAAGGGAAACTACATTTTGAGCGGGCATAGCTGGTGCCGCTTGTTTTCTTTTACTAAACAATAAACTGATGATCATTAATGGGTTATGTTCTGAAATAATTGTAATCAATAGGTATGAGCTTTGTAGAAAAGTATACCTATTAATTAAATGACAGAGGAAGGCTTCTTTTGAAAAATCAATTCAGAACATTATTCCAACAGCTGCGGTGAAGCAGCTTTCAAACTTGCTTTAATAAAAGAGTCGGGAAAAAATTGTATCAATTTGGAGCAGGCAATTTCGATCTTCATGTTCAATCGAAAAACCGCAAACGAAACGAGACTTCAGGCTGCCGCCAGGCGGTGAGTTCCAAGGGAATCTTTTAATTGGATACAAGTACAAGGGAGATGCTGGAGGTGGCTTTCTGTCGTTATTGAAGTTGAAGATTCGCGGGACGAAAAGGTACCCGCTGGAGGTCCTTGCGATTCAATTCAAATTCTTGCCAATTTTGCTTGGATAGTATGAATTGAATTTATATCCAAATTTTCGCGGTTTGAATTCCTTTTCCGGAAAAGTAAACAGAAGAAAATTTATTAAATTTTAATCAAAATATAGTTCGCTAGATATCGTTTCTTAGCGACTGATTGCTTGAATCAAGAGCTAATTTTGAAATGATAATACCCACCAGATAAAAACTATTAGGAACTTTTTTGCAAATTGACTCAAAAATTTATAGTTAGGAAATTTAAAAAACGAATTGTTTTTTATTTTTGAAAAATAATGATACTTAGCGTTTTCTAGACCCTAATCCGCACTTGAGTGTCAATATGACACTATTGGAAGTTTGGCGGCTTGTAGCCTTATTCGGGTGCATCCAAACAATACAATTTCTTCGAGGACCCTCAATGAATTCTTGAGTTCTTTAATTTTGCTTTATCCCTTTTTTAGGGAAGCACCCTGAATGCTCAGGAAAAAAAACTCCTTAATAAGACCTTGAGTGTCAAGTTGACACTCCTCGCTTCGAACTGCTATATCTCTCTTTTGTTCTCAGCAGATTTTAACAAAATTTATAGTTTTGGAAACCTCGTAATGTAACGACGGTTACATTCTTGAACGACTTTGCTGTTATGACAGCTTGCCAAATCTGGCCCAAACATTAGGGATGGACGTGGGATCGAATGAACGGCACAATTCGTTTTTCGAGACACTTTTTGGATATAGTTCCGACGTCATTGGCTTATTTGTAACAAAAACTTTCGTTTTTTTTGGCACAGCTGCAAATGACATGCCAAATCATAGAATTTCGTGCAAATTTGTCGGCGAAAACAAATTTAAATTTGGCTGAACATCCCCCTGAGTCGATGTCAAGTAGGATTTTGACCTGGAATTTGTCTGATGTCAGCCTTGACATAGGTTTCATCGTCCATCAGAAGATACCCGTCAAACTTGGTCAGCACCTGGTCGTATAGCTTCCGAGCACGGGTTTTGTCCACACTATTCTGTTTTATGGTCCGATTTGGCTGTTTGCTAGCTCGATACGACTTGATTCCTTCCTGGAGTCTAATTCTCCTCACGGTACTATGGGCAGCACAAAATTTTCTGACCAAATCACGGTCCTACAGATTGGAATTCCTCTTAATCATTTTAAAAATATTACCACGCAGTTTCTGATCGACAATTCTACTCGTACAATCGGCTTGAGGCTTCCGAATCGTCACCAATGTTTCTTATACCGTTTGATAACGCGCCATACAGTATTTCTAGGCAATTTCAGCTGTTTAGATAGCCTAGATGCAGACTACAATAGATTTTCCAAATAACTGTGTTCAATATTTTCGCTCCTTTCGACTTCCATGTTGTTTATTTACAAAGTACAATCGATTTGCGGAATGTCAAAAACACATGCGTGAAGCTGACAAAATTCCCGAAACGTGGGCGCCAAGAACTCCCAAATCCATCCACCAGGAGCGCCACAATATGAGCAAAAGTTTGTTCCAGTTCTAAATAAAGCATGCCTAAGTGGTTTAATAAGATAAGCGCTGCGATACTTTATAAAAATATGATGAATATAAAACTAAAGTAAATCCAGAAAATTTTCTCGTACCCTTGCGTTTTTGTCTGTTTCCGCTCACCCGTCGGTATCGAATTAGCAAATGTTAAGTAGATTCAGCTTTTTTGGCGCAGATAGAAAGGAGTGTAGGCAACGTTCAACGCCAAAATACTCAACTGATACGAACCGACTAATGATTTGGTCGTTTTTGCAAGCCAGTCCCTTCCCATTTCGGAACGAACAAGCAGCTGCTAAAGCTTAGCAATTTTAGAAATGGGACAGTTACGAATGCGTGTATCTCAAAAACCATTCGTTTGATCGAAATAATTTCTATCAAGAAAATTAAAGTAATCTTATGATAATTCATGAAAAATTAAAAAAAAAAATAAAATTTTAACTTAAAGTATAATGGGTCAGTATAGATCGTATATCATTGCAAAGGTTGCGTATGATATTACTCTTTTTAGGCTTTCAAAAACAGCGCAAACCAAAGTTATCGTTTTGAAAATTGTTGTTTTTTCCTCAGGAGCAGAATCTTGGCAAATCATATTTCATACAAAACAATCAGCAAATACATACTTTATTATTCTAGGGACCTTGCCACGAGCTGACATTGTATAGGTTTCAAACGCTGGATTTTTTCTTGAAATAATGTTTTTCATAAGTTTTGTCGTTCATCAGAAATCATCTGTCACGTAGCCTCGGTACCGGATATACAGCTTACGAGCTCTGGAACTATCAAAAATTTGTTGTTTAAAGCTAGGTTTGAATGACTCATGATTCATAACCAGGAAACACTTTCAGCTTATCGGAGAAATTTGTTTTTTGACATTTCAGCGATCTATACTTTGTTTTTCGCTTATTAAAAACTAAAAATTCTGGTATGAGACTTGACTTCCATGATGACACTTAATCATAGTTGCCGATCATGTGCTTCACTCCAGTACTTGATATGAACTTTGTAGACTTTTTTTGATTTAGAATAAAGTTGCATGCTTCCTTTGTAGGGGTTCGTTCCTCAAACAGAAGGGTTGTTTTACGAAACATATTTTATCTCGAAATTGTACTAAACAAAAGTAAATTGAGGAATGTTATTTCATTTGGCACTTATACGTACAGTTCGACAATTTTTGGATATTTATTTGACTAACTTATTTCTATTTCAATTTTTTAATTCGCGTCGTACAGCAAACTCTGACTTTGTCCATATTTCGTAACAAAATTGTACAGATTGTCCTGCCTGTTCGTGATGAGAATAGTTCCTAAAACTATACATAAAACCGAGCTCATTCCATGAAAATCTTCGCCGTTAAAGCGTAGTCAAACCCCGCCAACGACTTTCGTCGTCGGTAGGACGTGCTCTTTGCAGCGGGTCGGGTGAATCGAATGGATTTTAAGCACGCACACATGACTCACTCATTATGACAAAAACGGCACCCGTGACTCTTGCGCTGACAGATTTTTGATTAAACTCTGCCGTTGCACACCAACCGACTAACCACATTCCACAAAGGTTGATCTGAAGCTACAAACGCACAGTTCACGTTCATATATACGGGACGGGCTAGCTAGCAGCATCGACAAAAACAAACAACCGGAACCGTATCGTTTTAGCGAATCGCAATCTCGTGTTCGTTATCGTCGTCGTCGTCGTCAGTGACGATGTCGAGAGACGTTGTTTTGTAGGTATCGTACCGTACCGAATTCCATTGAACCTGGCGGCACGGTGACGTTGCAGGTCGGTCGCTCGGCGGATTGTATTATTTGTCCAATCTGTTTCTATTAAAATGTGTGCTCGCTACCACCGAGAGTGTGCGTCAGAGGGTAAAAAACCACCGGATATACACCCAGATGTCAAAAACAACTTAAAATTCAGAAAATCTGATATAAACATCTTGGAAGTATTGAGTTTGCTATTAAAAATTATAACATTGAGAAAATATTTTAACGTTCCTTGTCCCAATTTGCACATGGATGGACCCCTGGATCCAAGTAAATGTCCATGAAAAGTTTCAGAAACATAAACGAGCAGCGCGACCGACCTCACCAACAGCAAGTCATCATCAACAACATGCCATGGGTCGGTCGTCGTGTCGTGACTCTCCGTCTCCATCCGTATAGAGCAGTAGCAGCAGTCTGTACCTACATCCAAAGCAAAAACCATTTCGAAAGGCACACAGCAACAACATTCGGTCACAAAAACCACTCACAGAGAGCTGAAAATAAAGTCGGTGTGACTGAAATAACCTCCCCTGGCCTAAGAGCAGCCCGTCGGCGTCCGTGGGGGTTTTCGTTGTCGCCCCACCGTTCTTTTCCCCAACAGAACCACCCGGCTGTTTTGCGTTTCTTCGTCGCCGCTTCAGAGATGCGCCGAATAAGATTATTTTACAACAGCACATCTCGTCAACTTCCGAGACTCGCAATGCAAGCGCAATCTCAAACGCCAAACAAACGGGATGGTGGTGGACGTGGATGATGTCGGAAAACGATGAAAATGAACACTTGTTTACGTGAACAGAATCTGCACCGTTTGAACGGAGGAAGAGCGAATGTGTACCTACCACTTGCATCGAGATCCAGCAACGTCCAGGAACTTGTGAAAAGGGAAGAAGGAATTTGAACTTCTGTGATAGGAAGTTTTCCAGACCAGTAGAATTTTGTAATACCTTACCGGTACATTGATATAGGTGCTCTGATTTTTCGGTTTCCTCGAGACTGATCCTAGTAAATATTTCAACTTATCAAATGGTTGATGTCATTAGCAGGTGTTTTACGAACGTTAATTTTTTCGAGCCAGTTGCTTTCCAATAATTTTAGTACAGTTTTTGCAACTTTTTGAAACTTGGCTGGTAGTAATGAGTGTACAAACAAGACTGGTAAACAAAAAAAATCAATGATTTTTTCCTAAATATTTTGTAGATGTTCGACAACTTTGAATTCTTTGTTTTTCTTTGACAAGAACAAAAATGGAAAGTTTGAAAAGTTGTCTCATCGGGTCTGACCGAAAAACTATTAGAAAGAGTTCCAAAAATAAAGGGTATGTTAGGTTTATTGAAATCAATGCTCAAGTCAATGCATAATTTATGAACAAAATAAAACATTGCGAAATTCTTTAGATCTCTATTTCAAGGGTGTCCACGATGAAATTGCCACACTAAGAAATTGCTCTAACTTTTTAACTGTTGGGTAGAATTAAATGAAAATTTAGGTGGATTTAGTTCATAGTGCATTGTTTACATCCTGCAAGTATTTTAAGTCCTGTGATCAAAACTTGCGAAAATGGAGTCGAAAGAACTGCTCGTGCGTGATAAAATCTTGCGCATTCATCACGAGAACAAGGATCTCTCGCATCTTTGCATCGCTAAAACTTTGGGAATCGCGAATTCCACGGTGTTGCGGTTCGAGGAACGATTGACCACCGATCGGAAGACCAGAAGAGAAGGAGAAAGTATTCCGTATAACACCAAAAATTACAACTGCGTTGTTGGGGCCTTCAACCGAAACCCGAATGCCTCCGTTCGGGTTGTAGCTAAGAAACTGCACCTAAGCCTTTTGTCCAGAAGGCCAAAACTAAGGCTGGTCTTCGAACGTTCAAGATACAAAAGGCTCCTAATCGCAACGAGCAAGCAGAACCAGTCTGCCAAAACCCGTGCCAGGAAGTTGTACCTCAACATGCTGACGAAAGTTGAATGCTGCATCATGAAAGACGAAACATATGTAAAGGCCGACTTCAAACAGGTCCCCGGCAACCTATTTTTCACGGCCAAGGATGAGTTCAGCGTTCCGAGGCAGATCCGCACTCAGAATATGTCCAAATTTGCGTATAAATTCCTGGTTTGGCAAACCATCTGCACGTGCGGGAAGCGGAATGCACCTTTCATGACCAGGACACGATGAACGGATAGGTGTACATGAAAGAGTGCCTCCAGAAGCGGGTGCTTCCTCTCCTGAAAGCCCAGATCGTCCCAATAATCTTCTGGCCGGATTTGGCCTCATGCCACTACTCCAAAATCAAAGGAAAATCAAAAGGAAATCGAAAAAATCGAAATTTTAATTTTGAATACCAAATGACTTAAAAATGCATAAAACGTCGGAATCTGGTGTTATCTCGAAGGATAATTTTTGGTCAAAATCTACTTCAAAATTTCAAAAATCACCGAGGATCTCCCCGGTAATTTGGGAAATCGAAAAAAAAACCCGACTAAGTCACGGAAAGTCGATTTTCGGTCACAATTTTTTAAGATAATTCCAGATCTCAGTTTTTATTACACGATATTCTTGAAAAATCCTCTTTTACCTAAAAACTTTTGAGGTTGGTTTTGTGAAAATTGCTGTTCTTGAAACCACCTTTTCAGCTCAATCTGGTAAGAAATCTATTTTTCCAGTCCATTTGCATAAGGCTAACTGTTTCGGTAAGTTACTCTAAAAATTCGTCGGATTAGATTACTTCAAAAAGATGAAATTAACCATCGGAACGCTGGTAGTGGAAAGAACGTTTCATTACGGTTCAAGCGACTGCGATAACAATCTTCTTACAGCACAAACGTGCAATTAGATTTCCGATTAGATCAAGCAAAATCGGGCTGTACGAAGAACTAATACAAAATTGTTCACGTTTGAAAATATGAAGAGAATCAAAACAAAACGCACCAGTCGAGTGTAGTTTGTTAGTTGGAGTAGTTGTGTATGGGTCGTATGAAGAGCCGCCCCAAAACGGAAAGCGTGTTTTCATTACTATTATTTTGAGACTCTGAGTAAAGCGTACTTAACTCGGAAAGGAAGGCAAGCCATGTAGCAAAACAGATCCGATGTATGGAGAATATTTTATTGTCGGCAGATTGGTGCCGCCACCGGAGTTCAGTTTTATACATCATATACATCGAACCAGAGCGGATCTTTTTGATACAAATTGCATGATAAAGTCAGAGCTTTATTTTATATTTGAGCCAGACTTTTGTGAATATGGTTATTATTATCACTCACTACCAGCTGGTTTGATTGGGTGCTTGAGTATCGACATACAAGCGCGAAGCAACCATGTGGCGGTCTATGTAACGCGGCATGGTAATGCATGGTGGTGGTAAGGTGCCGGTTAAAATGCATGCCCCATGGATACACACTCGGGCATCTTGCGAAAAATAACAAGCACACCGATCCGACCGAATGCATAGTTTGTTTAGGACTCTATCAACACTCAAACTTCGCACCTATGTAACTACGATAGACACAGAAAATGTAGCATTTCTTCGGTGTGGAGTCTACAACAGACAGTATTCTGCCGGTAAACTTGGGAGCAACAGCACAGAAATTTGAGACAACAAAAGATTAAATGGAAACATTAGAAATGCCCTAGAACCAAATTTCTATAAACCATCAGACGGATAAAGTTTCACATTGAAGGATGAATCCAATAAGGAAGAATTGCTAGGCAATGTTGATCGTAAACATCGCCCAGTCGGTTAAGAAGTATGGATACGTTTACATAACCATCGTCATCAAGCGATAATTTTAATGCGCAAATACGAACGAAGGCTACCAAACCAAACCATCATCATGAATGCTGAATATCCCCTTAGTTCAACATTGAATGGGGAGCTCGTCGGTACGATCAATGTGCAGCGAGCGTGCACAGCACCCGCCACAAAACGCAATACCAAGCAAGCAGCAAGAGTACAGACGACGACGACGATGGGTGGAAAACAGAAACCATCATCATTCACCATGCTGGTGCGAGGCGGAATTCAACAGCCATAACCTTGTGTGCTCCACTCTACACCAGCTCATATCGAGAAAAAGGCAACGAGCCGAGCCGGGAGAAAGCACTTTTCTGTATCGGTGGTACCGAAAACTTTGTTAGCAAATACCATACACGCTCAATTCATTGGAGCAACGTGATCTGGCGTGCTTTTGTGGTGGTAATATCCAAGAGTGTTTTTAAAAATGTCCTGACGGTTTGAAAAGCGGGAAACTTTGTTTGATAAACAAGCTTAAGCGTGTAAAGGTCCGATTAGGAGCTTCGAATCTGGGGCAACAGTATTCCTTTCGTTGGACAAGTAACAAGTATTGGATACGGTCGGCAGCACAGCATTTCTACAACTATCACTTTTTTCTTGTTTTTGACACTGGTTTTATTCTAAACGACTCCTATGTTAACAGCTTAACGGAGCCAAACTCGTTCGATATTTCAAGACAATTTGAGCAATCAGTAAATAAAAGAAAAATGTTGTACGGAAAACACGAAAAGAAAAGAAATTATAAACAAAAGTCAATGGACGATTTGATTTCAAAACGTCACTGCTAACTCTTATCTATTCTACCTCACTAGCTAGATTTTTTTTGAGCGATGCAATGATTGAATATGAGACGGAAAAATATTCCAATCAAATCTCAGGACCATCCTATTGAACTAGGTTATCAAGACGTAAAGGCTCCTGCCTCGTAGATTTTATGAAAATCAGGCCGGAACAAATTTAAAATTCTGTTTTGTAACTTGTAGTATGGGACGGTATGGTTTTAATACAAAATAATTTAATAAAAAACAATAAATTGGGAGAATTGAACAAAATCTTGTATGCAACAAAATATACATTACCCAGAATTGTAAAATCGAGTAGTTCAGATACAAAATTTGAAAAAAAAATCATGAATTCGATTTTATTTATTTTACTTTTCGGACCGGATTTTTTGAAATATCGAGGGGGAGAAGGGAGAGTGACAAAAGAAAATTTTTATATTTGTTCTGGCCTATCTGGCGATTTTTCTTGAGATTTACAAAAAATGGATCAGTTTAGCTTTTAGGATTATTAGCATTCACTTTTACTAGGTTGTGCTGCCTTGCCTGTTATGGAATATATTTTTAAATTGTGACCACAACTTTCAGCATAAACGAAAATCAATTGATGGAATGTTTTCTAGGTTGTCATAATAAGTCGTAAGACTTGAAATTTTCGAAATTGGGCCATTAGTAAGGTCGAGAGCACCATTTTGATTTGTTATGGGACTGTCAGGCGAGCATATTCGAGACCTTTTACAAATCTACTCGCATAACAGTCCCATAAAGAATATGTTTTGCTCACCATATACCCTGGGGCAGTATAAGCAACATTAATCGGGGCACGATGAGCGTTTTCTGCCGGGGAATCTAGCAGCGAATTCAACTCGATGAAGTCAAATGAACAATAGAGCAACAGCTTGACTAGTTCCATCTGATGATATGGCCTATTGGTAAGGTTTCGGAGAGGTAATCAGTAGGCTCGAGTTCGAGTTCTGGTCGAGGTGATTTTTTTTGTTCATTTACTATTCATGATCAATGCATTTTGCACTAAACGGTGAGGCGTAGACCCATCAAACAAAGCAATAACAAAATAATCTAGGTCTTTTTGTAGAATTCAAACAATTCACACACGCTCATACTTTATGTTTCTAGTGCTTTGTTTGGCGGATGATGCTACTAGCCGTATAATGCAACAATAAAAAAATCAATCATGAATGGTATTGAAAAAAAACCACCACGACCAGGAATCGATCTCGAGTTTACTGATTGCCTCTCCGACACATTACCAATAGGCCAAATCGTCAGATGAAACTAGTCAAGCTGTAGCTCTGTTATTCAGTTGACTTGATCGAGTTGAATTCGCTGCTAGAATCCCCGGCAGAAAACGCTCATCGTGCCCGATTGATAATTCTCGATTCGCCCCGAGTCAACAAATTTAAGTAAAAACGCGTTTTAAAATTGATTAAACTGAAAAATCAAATATTTAATGATGGTGAAAATTGAGAAACAATGTGTAAATCATGTTGCAGTGCGTACATCTTAGATCAAGATAATTTAAAGGTCATAAAAGCTTATTTCGTGGTGCTCAAAAATTATAATATTTCGATCACTTGAGAACCTAGCTGATTATTTTTTAATATTTCTGTAAAGATGATAAGGATATTTCTAGTACAGACCCCGTTGGATTTTGGCAACACGCTCGTACATTTTGTGTTGCCAAAATCGAATGTTGCCAAAATCGAACGGTTTTTTCTCCACTTTTTTATCAGTTATTTTTACAAAATAACTAATATTATTATCAAAAACGTTATTTTTAGTCAATTTCCGACCATTTCTAGTAATTTTTGATTTTTCTCATCATGTTTTTGATGCATTTTGCACTTGTCTTGTTTTGTTTATAATGTTTGTTTTCATTTGTCATATTTGCTGTTTTTTTCGTTCTTCATCATTTTTTAGTTGTTTTTAGTCATTTTCAGTGTTTTGTTTGAATTTGTTTTTAACTTTTTTAAATTTTTCAACTTTTTGCCATTTTTTAGTACTTAATAAATTTTTTAAAAAACTTTTGTTTTTATTGTTGCATTTTATCACCATTTCAGAACACAAAAACGTATTAGTGGTATTTGTCTGATTTAAATTGGTCCTGTCAAAACGAAAACTAAATTGTAATGTTCTAAAAACCGTTCGATTTTGGCACATGTGCCAAAATCGGATGTTGCCAAAATCGAATGTTGCCAAAATCGAATGTTGCCAAAAATGAACGGGGTCTGTAGTACGAAACAAATCCTCATGAAAATTTGTTTAAGAAAATACGTACTTTTGTAGAAAATAGGAGTGCTTATTATGCCCCGGGTGCTCATTATGTCATTATCTCCCCTACATCAATGGTATTTCACATATGGGACTGTAGAGAGGTATACTGCCCCTACTCGCATAACAGTCCCATATGAATTTTCGTCATTTTTCATCTAACCTGACAGTTCGTCATTTTGAACATAAGGCTTCAATATAAAACAATAAAAAAAGAGATTTTGTTCTAGAAATTTTGAAAAAAATATCAACTTGTGGCTGTCCCATATGAAATATACCCGCATAACAGTCCCATATGTGAAATATCACGGATTTGGTTTCTTTTCAATGCTTCTTTCGGCGAAATAGTCTTTGATTTATTGCTTCGAATCATTTAAAAAAGATTTAAACTCACTTGATGTCGAATTATGCACACTAGTTCTCGAAGGCAGGTCAGTAAGAAGGAAGGAATGTCTTCCTGAGCAAAAAACTAACCGATGCAATCAAAATCGTAAAAAGATTCAACTTACAATGAAGAATTCACGATATTTTTCCAAAAGTGTGTTTCTTTTTCTGATAACTGCATTTAGAAGTTCAAAAATGATCAAATTTAAGTTTAAGAAAGTAGCTTGGTTAGCAAAACATATTCTGGATGGGACTGTTATGCGAGTAGATTTGAAAAAGGTCTCAAATATGCTCGCATAACAGTCCCATAACGAATAAAATGGTGCTCCCGACGTTACCGATGGCCCAATTTCTAAAATTTCAGGTCGTACGATTTATTATGACAACCTAGAACACATTCCATCAAACGATTTTCGTTTATGCTGAATGTAATGGTTATAGTTTAAAAATATATTTCAAAACAGAAAAAGCTGATTTCTCGCTTGCTTGTTTTTGCATATGGGACTGTTATGAAAGTAGGGGCAGTATACTATGTAAATAAAAAAAAATATATGGGACTGTAACGCGGGTATATTTCATATGGGACAGTCACAAGTTGATATTTTTTTTTTCCAAATTTCTAGAACAAAATCTCTTGGTTATTGTTTCATATTGAAGCCCTATGTTCAAAAGGACGAACTGTCAGGTTAGATAAAAAATGACGAAAATTCATATGGGACTGTTATGCGAGTAGGGGCAGTATACGTGAGATACAGTTAGAATATCATAAACAAAGACGATGAGATCGCATATTTCAGCTCCTCGAGTTCCATACTTAAAATTCGGAATATATACCATATTTCTAATAAAACTCAGCTTCTCAAATATTATAGTGTTTACTCTTTATGAAAATACCAAAAATTGTTTACATTTCTTGAAAAAAATATTGGAAAAAGCGATGTGTTGGTACCAACTTTGTTCTACCATAACCGTAAAAGCAATATTTTAAGTAGAGATGAGCAATAAAACAACCCGTCCCCGAACGACCGACCGAAGTTGTACAAAAGAAGAGAGACGCATGAGGCAAGAGCAACGAACAAAACGAAGAGCGGACGACGGCAAATGTTCGTCAGCTAGACGACGACGAGCAGGGCAGGGCAGAAAACGATGCATTACCAAGAACCGGGTCGGTATGGCAGAAAGAAAAAGAAACACCGCCGTAAAAAACAAAACATGGCAACAGCGCGCGCCGCGCATACACTTGATCCGTCAATGCTGCTTGCTGTTGATGATGATGTGGTTATTTACTATACAACGAAACGCGACGACGACGACGACGTCGACGTCGATTCGAAGCAGAGCCGAGAGCTCGCCTCGCACTCAGTGAGCTGCTGGCTGTGTGTGAGTGAGTACATTTGTGTGTTCAAGAGAGCAACACGAAGCCAAATACATAACGCTCACGTCAGCCATCTTTTATTGAATGTTGCCAGTTTGCCAGTGAGCAACCAGGGGCGCACAGTTTTGAAAGAAACATGGGGGGATGACGGGAAAATTGGTTGGTGTGGTACACGGAACTGAGAAGAAAGCGAGCGCCGCTTTTTCGAATGAATAATTAGAATTTGTCGTGTTGGTAGGACAAACTGAGAAAGTGTGGAGAGGCCCTGAGCTGAATATTCCATCCACCGCATAAAAGATTTTTTCGATGGTCGTTTTCATTCTCCTCTGCTAGGGTTTCATTCGCCTAAACTAACACAAACCGGATGCCAAACCCGTGTGTCGAGCTCAGGCGCGGTTCACAAAACAGAGGGGGAATGGAATTATTAATATGGGTTGGTTGTTGGTGAAGTAGATTCTCGGGAGGGGAAAGGTTAATACTACGACTCAGCTAATTTATTTGACTTTCAAATCAGCCAGATATCGGAATCGCGGAAACACTTGGGTACAATTCTATTGAAAGTACACATTACAATGGGAAGTGAAATGGCAAGATGGACCTTAATGGTTTTAGCCAGAGGAAAATAACATCGTGATTGATGTTTCAAATTTCCACCAGCAAACAAAAAAAAAAAAGAAGTGAAATACTGGAGTATGGAAATCCATTTAAGTTAGCAATGGAGATCAATAAAGGTAGCTAGCAAAGGTGCGATTATTAGTATTGACGCACTGATTAAATTAACACTATCTTTTTGTCATTCACGTGGCTCCAAAAAAAAACAGCGAGAAAGCGACCACAAATGACAAACAGAAAACAGCACAATTCGGACGGTACAAAAATATGGTGGTAACAGAACTGCCCTTGGGTTTTACTCGTTTTACTGCGTAGTTGTTGGAATAACAAGGACAGGATAGTATCTTGCCGAACGATGACTAACTTTATGTCGTGACATAAAAATCATAAATAATCATAGAAATGTATTGAAACATAAAACTTATGCTCTAGAGACGGATGATGGTTGCATGTTCATTTTTTTATTTTTAACTGGGAAAACTTTTAAGCAAATTAAGTAGAAAAATTGAAATGTACGGCTTGATTAACTTACTCTCGAAAGGTTACGGGAGCCAACAAGTATGAATAATGAGTTAGACAATTTGATGGTAGGTAATAACGTTCTTTAACTTTGAATCAGTAATGAAAAATGTTAGTTTGTTTTGTTGTGGTTTCGCCTTTCCAACTACATTACAATTTTAACTTGAAGCCAGAGGGTGGTGTTTTGTTTTGATCCGGACTCACGTGCTGCAATTGGGAAGTCTTTGAATACCATCAAAAGCCAGCTGATCCAACACATTTCTAGGGGTTTGAAGCGAATCGAAAGTTGTGTGTTGTGTTTAGTTTGGCTAAGCAAGCAACATCATCTACCCAACACTGGTGTGCCATAAAAGAAAACCAAACACCTTGAAAATGCGTTTTGACGAAGTCGCTGTCGTCAGGGCGCCAAAGCTGAGAATCTTGTGGACCTCTACCAACATTAGAGACTCGTATGTATGCTTTAGAAGAGCCTCTTTCTGAGTAATCTAGCCAGGCCAGGCCAAGGAAGTCCACACAGGCCACAGCAAGGCAGAAGTAGGCAGGTGGACCAGGCCACACACTCACCAGTCGACGCGAGGAAACAGGGGAAAACCCCATGATGTGCGGGTGTAGCCGGTATACAGGGACAGGACCGATGTGTGGTTGTTGGATGATTGTGAGGGCGCCTTACCACTGCTGCTGATTGCTGCTGTGTGAACTGTGAAAGCAACATACACGCGTTATGAGCTACACAATGTGTTTGTGTGATATGATGTTAAATTTCACAGAGAAACAAGTGGCCAAAAGTACAACTTTAATCCTGCCTGGTGTGTTTTCCTCCGAATACAACATAGTAAAGATAAGAAAACAGATGATTGGTGATATTATGGCGGGAAAAAAATCCCGAAATCTCTTGTTCAGCCAAGTTGGGCCATAATTGGCCCTAGGCAAAGTCGTGTAAACGCAGACAAATAAAAAAAAAAAAAAAAAAAAATCTCTTGTTACTGTTTCAATCAAAATAAAGCTCAATATATCGATTGAAAATAGTCATGATGCGTAAAAAGTAAAACCAAAATAAAAGTTAACTTACCGTTGCATCGCTGACGGTGTAGTTGATGTTGGGGCTGATTTCCACCACCGATTCGGTGCGGGGATTTTCCGCGAAACCCCACGTGTAGTTAAAACTTGCCGGCGGATTCGTTTGTGCCGCACACATTTTGAAGCTTATCGGTTTGCTACACTGCCGTTATCAGTTGATAGAACGTAAAATTCACACTTCCGAGGCAAATAATGGTTCGCGCTTAAACTAAGTTCCACTTTTTATCTTACACAATAGAATAATCGTAGCTGGCACTTCCAAACACGAGGCTCAATCACTATCAAAAAATCTTTTTGTTTTATCTGAAATTGCAGAAAATAACAGTAAGTAACTGACAGCTGCTAAAACATTTTGATGACTATTGTAATCGTTTTATACTCATTTGTTTGTGACTCAGATAAAATGAACAAACATGAAACATTAGATGCTCGTGAGAATTGGTTAAATGATCTTTTTTTTTGTTAAAAGTGTTAGGAGTTTTACCGTCTAAATTCGGGAAAAAATCAAATCATCAATAAAATTAAAGAACTTTATAAATGTCAGATTAAAAGAAGTGAAGTTTGTTGATTTGAAATTAGAGCTGAACCCATGATGATGAAGCTAAAGCTCATTCATTATTGTAATTTTATTAGGGAAGGATTAAGTACCTTATTCGTGTCAAACTCAATGATTATATATTGTAGAATTTGTACTGTTTACACGTCGCAGACCGCGAATAAGTCTCAATGGGGATCTACGAAACATGACGTACTAAACCTCGATCACAACTGAACAAAATTCGACCAACCTGTATTTATCGAAATATTTATTGAAAAATTTACTATTTTTTAAATATTCCTACGCGTTGTCATGAGGCTGTAAAGAACCATTTACAGTTCTCGTGAAAATAAAAGTGAAAAATCTTATTTTGCTAATAACTAAACAACGCGACGAAACTAAATTACGTAGAATAATGTAATTGATAGGGAAATGGTTGAATGGTCAAAATCCAACTGGGTTGTTGTTTAAAACTTTCCAGAACTGTTTTTATTCTGATTCCCCCGTCGTCATGATGAAATTCCTGAGCAGTTTTATAAGGTATAAAAGAATAGGCCCGACTGCAATATGATATTTAACTATTCCTTTAACTATTTAACTGTTGACATCAATGTTCATCAATATTTATAATATTCAATTCTAACATAAATTCAAATATTTTCATTCTTTTATCTTTAGATCACCGGGATAAGAGTTTTTGTACAAGAAAACATTAAATTTCGGATCGTTATCAATCCGTTTGTAAATAATTTTGTTTGTTTATCAAATTCGCGTAAAAGTGTTAACTATTACACAGAAATACGAGACTATCATCATGTTCATGTTGTTCTACGATGTTGGGTCTTATCGTCGTCACAAAGAATGAAAAATCGATCGGTCTCACACGCGTACACGTACGCACTCTGTGCCTGGCCTGGCCTGGCTTGGTCTGGTCCCTACGCCACATGCAGCCTACACACACATACACATGCGCACTACATCGCGGATAATGCAAAGGGCTACACATCAACTCCGCAAATAATAGGATCAAATAGAACACCACACACTAGGGAACAGGCCCCAAATGCAAAAACAGGATTCTCGACAATGCAACCGAAAAATTGTATCAGAAAT
The DNA here is from genome assembly GCF_029784155.1 of Uranotaenia lowii. Lineage (NCBI taxonomy): Eukaryota > Metazoa > Arthropoda > Insecta > Diptera > Culicidae > Uranotaenia > Uranotaenia lowii. The sequence continues at coordinate 278,803,453 of NC_073692.1, read as the reverse complement.
GACACACCATCAGGATCAAAGTGAACCGTGTGGCGACAATCTTTTCACTGTGTGCGCTGCTAGATGCATGCGGGGCTCATGGTATTTAGAATTTTTATTCTCACTTTTTCACTTTCGATGTGCTGGCAAACCAACCACTTACACGTTTACGCAATTTCTGGCCTACTGATTATAAATACATCCGAGCGCACGACACTCGACTAGAATCGTTGCTACTGATAACAATTAGTCATTGATAACATGGAAAAAGTATATCGCCGCCGAAAAACTCGAAGCAAACGAGGCGAGAAGAATGCTACGCGGACGCCATTTTATGAACGAATTGGCTGATATTTTATGACGGAAGAGAAGGGCACAACCCAATGGCGAATTTTTTACTAGCTCCACAAATCATTACCATGGCGAAATTCTTGAATTCCAAAGCTATTTTATGCTTGTTTCAGTTGCATAACATACTGTACAAAATCAAAATACTGTTCTACGAATTCATTAGCAACGCGGACGTCGACGAAAAAAATTCTCGGCGCACGATGAAACGGCGCTCTGTGTTGCTGTTATTCAGCAACAGACCACTGATCCGAAGGAATCAACAAAAGTATTATTTTCTTGGTAGTCTTCCCGTGTCCGACAATACGCGCGACGGGGCCCTCACTCAAATACACTGTACTTTCGATTCGATTCACGTAGCCTACTGCTGCTGAAGCCCCAAAAGCGCCAATATTGGAAAAACTTTGTTGCCGTGTGGTGGCAGCAATGAATTAGTCGACGTTCGCAAAATTCAACGAAATATCGCATCGTTTTCTTCTCTAGTGGTGGTGGCGGCGGCGCGGCAGTGGCATGTGTGGCCTGGCCGTAAATGTAACTACAGCGACGCGCGAGGGGAGCAGCAAATGTAGGAACCAAAAAACACAACACCCAAGGATCCACACTAGGCAAAGCTAACTTGAAATTACCACACTATCATTATTTGCAACATACAAGAAACGCCTGCCTTCTGTGCTGGCTGATTGCTTCAAGCCTGGGTAGAGCTCGTCTGCGGGAGTACACACTACACACAACTGGATCTGTCTGCAGCACTACGAATACTAGCGAAAGCTGCCTCAATTTTCTTGTATTCGGGTCTCGGCGACGGCGTCGGTCTCACGATCACGAACGATTACCTCCGCTCTCTACCGCTCTACACTACTTTGCCCATACCTGTATGTATTCAAAGAGAGCGCCGGGGACTCAGAACAGGAGGCGTCTATATACACGAAAAGGCGGCTTTTCTCGAAGCAGTGCTGCCAAAAAGCACGAACAAAACTGTTGTGACCATTTGAAAGATGTTTTTTTTATAACGAATTTACGAATGCCAGCATTGATATGAAACATCAGTTGGAGAAAAAGAATCTATTTATGAATTTATTCGTTTTTTTTTATTTTGACAAATCTTCGTTCAATTTTAATTTTTTTTTCATCTTATTAGATGCAAGATGAGTTGACAGTGAGGTCTTATCAGATTTTTTTCGGGATTTAAACAATATCTTATGTCTCTCATTATTGTTCAGTAGACAAAAATTATGAGCATTATGCAGAAACTGTCTGATCGGGTCTGCGTCATTCGTTTTTTTGCTTTTAAAGATTTTTAACCGCAGTAATTTGAATTATTTTGCGTGACATTGTGATTTTATGAACGTAAACTGTACAAGTTTGATGACAAAATGGTCATATGGTGGTAATCGGAACTAAACCATTCACCTGTGATATATTAGACAGTACGGTCGAAACCTGGCGATCTGTAGCAGGAAAAACTCAAAACGACTCGAAATAGGTTCCAATTCAACATCCGGATCCGGTTTTACCTATCTTACTTTCAAAATTCTTCCGAAAATCTTATTGACGGTAAGTTTGCCTTCTATATGTTAATGTTTCTCAAAACAAATTAAAAGTAAATTTTACTTTGTTGAGCAGGATTCAGGAGAATGTATCCGGTGCGTGGTATAGAAAATAGTGTAATATATAACACACGGCCAATCCCGACTATTGGGCAGGAGTTATCATGAGAAGAAACCAGCTGTTGAATCAAAAGAAAATCTACAGGGTTTGATCGAAATCCGGTTCATCTGGAAGCGCCAAGTGATGAGAATTTGGACGACGATATTGAGAAATACAACGAACGTGGGTGAGTTCAAAAACATTTATTCCTGTCAACTTAACTAAAGAGACTATCACCCTTATTCTCGTTTTCGTTCGAATGACATTCGTTCGAAAGTTTAGCAATTTCGTATTCTTGTTTTCGTTCGAACGAACGAGAACAGTTCGATCTTTCGAACATCGTTCGAACGAACATAGCATTGCATTCCCGTTTTCGATCGAACGTATTTTTTCTTTGGACTGACAAACAGCGTTGCCACATTTAAATCTGTATTTTCGAGCCAAAAAATCTTTTTAATCTGAATAAAATCTCAAAAATCTGTATTGAAATCTGTATCAAGATTTTTCATTTCGGATACTCACGCTGAACAACGGTGATCTTTTTATAATGCGTAACGCACTCATTTGGACTACGCTGCTCATTACTGCAGGCTACTATTTGTGCGACATGTCAAACCAGTGTTTAACCTGACATTTTGTATACTTTGTCCGATTAATTGTAACGGGCAAAATACATATGTATGTGGACATGTGTCCACTACGTGTGAAAAATAAGGTCACGCAAAGTTATAAGTCGATATATTCCGTTAAATATATCGATCAGTGTCTTTCTGGGATTTAAAAATCAGTTGGGATTTGAACATTGTGTCGAAAGTCTTTATCCTTTAAAAGTTAAATCCTATGATGCAATGACCAATGTTGGTATATGATTCTTAAACACAGTTTTTAAAACTTTCTTCAACCCTTTGCTTGTTGTAATGAATTGGAACGGTTCCTAACTGTAATCTGGCAGTTTTTCCTTATTTGCATGCGTGATAATTGATGGATGATTGAGTCATCAAAGTAGATGATAATTGTTTGACTCTAAGTATAATCAAAATATCTTGGAAAATCTCTGAATTTCGAAAATCTGTATGAAATCTGTATAAATTTCCAATTATCTGTAATCTGTATATACAGATTCTGTGTTTGAAAATTTCAAAAAAATCTGTATACTTACAGAAAAATCTGTATATGTGGTAACGCTGCTGACAAACGCGAGTCTGATACTGCGAATCATGACCGTTTAAAGCAATTAGCGAAATTTATTACCGATCGTGGAATTCAAAATTGAATAAAAATTTGAATACTGTTGGATTTAAAACCGCAAAATTGTATACTGCAAAAAAAACAATTTTAGAAACGCCAAATTTTTCATTCTTAGTTAAAAAAAAAACCGTAAGTCTGATGTTGCAAATCTTGGACGTTCAGATAAGAAAATTGTGAAGTTGGACGATTAAGGAATTGTGTAGTTCATAATAATAAAAAATGAGCTGTTTTTTATTCCAAATTTTGTATTTAAATACAAATAAAAACCATTGTGAATTTGAATAAACATTTTTATTAAAATTTGAAACTTTGTTGTCTTCCAAATCTCCCCACTTCATCACGACGAGTGAGAATTAAAACACCGGCTGCGGCAGCGGCAGCATTATAACCACATCCACCGATTGCAATCCGCCTTGCCAGGTAAATTTTTTGACGTTTCGGAGTTAGGACAAATGTATGGCCGTTTTCAAAAGCTTTCCAAAAGCTCCCTAACTAATCGAAACTTTTCTATGGAGGACATGGTGTCGCTAGTGTTTGCTTAATAACTCCCATTGAGAACACCTTTGCCGTCCGGAAACGACCTAGGATCTAGGAACATTAACGGCGTGTTCGTAAATTGATTTTTTCTATCGAAGTGATTTTTTTTATCGATGCTGGCGTTCGTAAATTCCAAACAAACGTATGCAAAAGCATATGGAAAGTGATTTGACATCTACCAAACGAATCAATCGACTGATGCATCACCCAAAAAAATCAATTTACGAACGCGCCGTAAGAAAACATCCTAAACCGCTTCGATGTCGGACTGCACCTAGAGATTCGATTGTTGACGGCCCACATCCGCTGCTGGAATCAGCCTTTTGACTGCTGATTTTCACTCCTTGGGCTGCTTCCCGATGTTTTTCAGTCGCACGGCCCTCGACACACGACCTACAACCATTTTTTCCTCAAATATTTTTCATCGCTGACCGACGAATAAATTTTCACGACCCGAAAACTCGAAATAAACATAACAACAAATCTCGCGTGAGCTTTCATTACGTCGAATGAAACAGAAACACCGAACCGAGAAAAACGCTTCTGAAATTTGAAGAGTGTTTTTCAAATCCTATTTTCATTCCTTCGCCGATAACCCTTCAAAAAATACGCAATTTTCATGGACACTAATTGTGTCAGATATTCCACATTATGAATTTAATTTTTTGCAATTTTTAGAGCTATTTTTTAATCATATAGGAACATACGACATATTCAAACATAAATCGTTCATACGTCTTAACACATTCGTCGTTTGGAGGGGAAATTTGTTTCATTCGTCTCTTTTTTTTCGTCCTTTGATTCGTTCAACTTGCACTTACGCCCAAATGTTTCTGATGCAAATACTATGGGAAATTTTCAATTTTCTCGGCGTAGTGGCTGTTTAATAAGTGAAATATCTAGTGTAGCGGTAAATTGGTGAGTATATGCATAATGAAATGTGTGAATCGGGTGCGCCATCGGTCAAACCAGCTCGCTGCTGCTGATCAGCTTTCTGTTGCCGCCCAGCTGGAGGGGAAATTTGTCTCATTCGTCCTTTGATTCGTTCAATTTGCACTTACGCCCAAATGTTTCTGAGGCAATTACCGGTAAATTTTCAATTTTCTCGGCATAGTGAATGTTAACTTATTGAGTTGTCGAGTGCAGCGGTAAATTTATTAGTGAATGCGTATTAAAAGTGTGAATCGAGTGATTGGGTGACTAACAGCAGCAGACTGCTGCCGCTCAGCCTGATGCAGTTAGTTGTTAGGTTTGCTGCTATACTGCTGCTGTTCGGTTTCTTTTCCTTGCTGCATTATTTTACAGTAAGAACGCTTGAAAAGAAGAATCTGAAATAATATTCATTGCCAGGTTGATATTCTGAAAACCTCTACCTGTATACACTTGTTTGCTCATGGAATCCATAGCGAATGTGCTAGGTTTTTCTTCCTCTGCACATTCGCCGTTTGGAAGAAGGGACGTAAGCAACATTGAAATTGGCAATCAAGGTTCTGTTTCATTCGTCATTTTGGAAGTCTTAAATTTTACATATTAAAAGGGTTTAAATTGATTGTTTTATCAATCACATAGGTAGATAATGTTATAATGAAGCTTTTTTAGTGAATATCTCAGTTTTTCAAATTTTGTTTCATTCGACGTAATGAAAGCTCACGCGAGAAATGTCGTTTTGACGCAGCTCGCTGCTGAGAAATTTCGAAGTTGATCTGGTAACACCAATTTCGAAAGTATCGCGTTCGAACGAAAACAAGAATGCCGTTTTCGAATTCGTTCGAAAGTATCCGTTCGAACGAAAGGCCGATACGCCGTAAACAAGAATAAGGGTGTATAGACTATAAGAGTTTAAAGTAAACTTTTATGGTCCGGATTTTTTTTAGTGAAGTGATTGCAATCAACATCATGCAAACTTTTGCTTTAGCACTTTTTCGATGACTTACAAATTGTAAGTTACAATGAAGCGGTTCAGAATTTTGAATCATATCATAAAAATCAATATGATATTGAAAAACAAAATACGGGGTCAAGTATAAAATATCCTAAATGAGCATTCAGTCGTACATTAATAGTTTTGAAAACCTTTTAATACAACTTAAATTGTCCGGTTTGCAGACAATTTTCCTTTTCAATAATATGTTTTTACGTTAAGTATTCAAATTAAAAAATGCTTCAAAAAAGTCTTTTGATCACGAATGTATAGTATGTTCGAAACAGATTCCAAAACTACATTTTGTACAGATCTGATGAGAAACAAGATGCGTGAGTGTCAAATTGACGCGCCAATAACTTTAATGGATAAAAAATCCGGAGATTCAAAATTTTTTTGTCCTGCAGCAAATTGCGAGAATGATTTTATAATAGATGTAATCGATTTATAAAAAAATGCAGCCCAAGCAAAAAAGCTGATTTCTTGAAGTAGAGGCCTTTTATATATTAATTCTTCTATACTTACTATTTAAAACAATTTTTTAAAAGTTTTTTTTAGTGACGCTTCCTAATGGCATTCGTTTCGAGAAAACAATAATAAATGTTAAATGTGACAAGATAACTAATAAGTTGCTCCGTAACCAGTCGCTCAATACAAACCTCGCAACACTGTTGTACGGAGCGTTTTTGGAAGGAGGAAGAATATCCAAAAATCCGCCTCGTCTGTTCACAGAGCCAAAACGAGAAAATGACCCTCTGTATAGGATCTTGGATTACCAAAGGCAACATGCATATGCGTGCATGGTCTACCGATCTAATGCGTTTTCAAAAGGGTGTAGGCAGATGCACTCGAGTTGTAGTGCAAAATATTATTACAACTTCATTAATTTATTGAATGATTAATTGATCTAATTAATTGAATGATCATAATACCATTGGACGCATGACTTTTTAAATATTAATTAATCCGACCTTTTGATAACTGAATTTAAAGTTGAACTCAAAGTCAGATGGGCAGGAAATACGACAACCGACTTCATCGAGAACGGTGATGTGAGCTGAATGAGAGTAGGCATGTTTCCTATTCTGTAGGTAGTAGGTACCAATCTTCAGCTTTATATGTTTCACGCTGATAACATGTTACCGTCTTTCAGCACTGCTCATACTAACATAAAACGAAACGAAGCACCACCAAACCATGCAATTCATCTCTATGTTGCTTTTCTCATCGCCCCTTTCCATAATTCAGCAGTAAATACAACCTTGGGGTGTCCTGTAGCTGTCCTATCGAAACAGTCTTCGTTTTTCATATCTCTGTTGGTAGTGTGGCGTGGTGAGTGAGTCAACGGAGGGGTGGATGTCTGTTTAAGTGTGCATGTTTTCCCACGAAAATGAAGCTCTATACATAACCTTCGTCAGATCGGGTTTATGTAGGATTTCCCGCATACGACAAAGCATGCCCCGCGTACATAGCAACAAGATTTGTGGGAACGTGTGCAGTTGGAATGTGTTTGCTCCTTGCACACAGTCACAATAATTGCATTCTGCTGTACGTATAAAGTAGGCTAATGTTTTTCGGGCTTCGAATGTAGAGAATCGAAGCATAGCATTCTTCTTCCCGTGTGCCTTCTTTCATGCACCGACAGCATGCTGATGTCGGTAGAATGAAATGCAAATTCGTCTACTAACTGCTGCGTTATTATACGACCATGCACTCACACTGCTCAAAAATCTGTGGGCGGTAATCTTGCAATTGATTGCCACATGCCACCCGATAACTCCTTCCGCCCAGATAAAACAACAAACGTAGGTACCTACACTATTGTATTTTATTTCGGGAGGCGCGATAAGGAAGGCTGATGTCATGCTGAAACAACTAGCAACGCAACGCAACGCAACGTTCCAATAAGATTGCGTTGCATTGCATTGGTATGTCATGCTGGCGCGACCTGTCACTTTGAAATTCCCTACAAATCATCACTTCTCTACATCTGATAATGCTTTGAATCGTCTCCTTTCTTTCCGGAGCCATCAAAAACTCATCAAATCACGACCCGGATTGCAAGAATGCCGAAATTTGAACCGACAAAATTCCTTGTTTTTTTTGCCGGAACTAAGAATTCATGAAAATTTTCTCGCCGATTAAGATAGTTTTTAGTTTATTATCACAAGTTCGGACAGATCTTCGTACTATTGTGCTTAAAACCCGGAATCACTGCTTCAAATCGAGAAAAAACAATGTTCCTATTGGATTTCCTACTAGTCGCGCTACTAAACACATTGGCATCAGATTGGTCGCGCTACCAGTAGCGACCAGTATGACAGGTCTGCGCGATTTCCATGGAGATCAAATGAGAGCTGGTTAGTCGTGTGAACGTTGCGTCGTAGGTCGCGTTGCTAGTTGCTTCAGCATGACATCAGCCGAAGGGTAGTGCAAGATATGGATAGATCTTCTCTAATTAATATCATTAGCAGTGAGACCATTCATCCTTATCGGTACAATATTACAATAACCGAATCGTTAGACAGGGTAAAAACAAATTTTAATCTATATACACCAGGGTTTTCTTTATGCGGTTTTTTCGACGTTTTATAACACGGCTTTTTTAACACGGTTTTCGGGAGATAACACGGTTTTTTACACGGATTTCGCGAATTAACACGGTTTTTGACAGAAAATAGTCCTTTTGAACGGGAAACTGTTGAGGAAAACTGTAATCCGATCATAGTAGTCGTAGGAATATTATGTAAGAAACTTCTAGACTAGTTAAAATATAGTTAGTGTTACTTTGGAGTTCAATCTGAACAGACGTCTTTCATTACGCCACTAACTCACAAGAGGTTTTGGGACCCAGTCTGGAAGATGTCGAATTCAAATCCCGGAATCGAAAGGCTTGTCGGTAGGGAAAATTGGAGTACCTGGAAGTTCGCCGTAAAACGTATCTCGAAGTGGAAGAACTTTGGGATGCAGTCGAACCAGGAAGAAAACCAGATGGAACACTGGAAGATGTTGATCCCGTTAAGGACCGGAAGGCACGTGGCAAGATCATACTATTTTTGGAGCCAGAAAACTATTACCATGTTCGAGACACAACCACAGCTCGGGAAGCTTGGACGAAGCTGAACAACGCGTTCGAGGAAGGTGGACTCACGCGAGAAGTTGGCCTGCTTTACAAGCTCATCAGAACCGACCTGGAATCTTGTGGGACCATGGAAAGTTACGCGAACCGTATGATTTCAACATGCCACCAATTAAACGAAATTGGCTTTCCGATTCCTGAGAGATTCGTTGGGGTGCTGCTGTTGGCCGGGCTACCGGAACGGTACCAACCGATGGTGATGGCGCTCAAGAACTCGGGAACGGCCATAACGGGAGATTCGGTGAAAACGATTCTGTTACAAGAAGAGTCGTTGCCAAGTGAAAAAACAGTTTTTGTTGCTAAGGGAAAAAACAGCGACACACGCGGTGGTAACCATAGCAACAGCAAACAGAAGCAAAATTTTTCGCAGCAAAAGGGTCCGAGATGCCGAAAATGCAATAAGTATGGACACGTTGCAAAGTGCTGTCCCGAAAATCGTCAAGGTAAAAGAGCGGATGCATTTTGTACGGTTCTGTCCACCATCCAAGCATCAAGGGAGAACGATTGGTACCTGGATTCGGGAGCCACACGCCACATGACGAAAAATCAAGCGTTGCTGAAGGATGTTCGGTCGTCTAGTGGTGTGGTGGTTGCGGCCAATAAGGAGACAATCCACATCAAAGGTTGTGGATCGAGCACCTTGTATCCGGTTTGCCAAAAGGATTCACAAGGCATCGTTGTGAACAACGTGCAGCTGATTCCAGATCTTTCCACCAATCTGCTGTCGGTGGTTCAAATCGTCAAGAAAGGCTACAAGGTTGAGTTCGATAACTGTGGTTGCAAGATTTTTAACCCGGATGGAAAGCTGATTGCTACTGGTGTCATCGAGAATGATCTCTTCAAGTTGGATCAAACCAAATTGTCCGGAAAAGCAATGCTGTGTTCTCCTAGCGCTTCGTTGGAGGTTTGGCACAAACGGATGGGTCACCTGGGTTTCGGTAACATCAAGAAGCTGACCAGCATAGCAACAGGTGTCGAAATCATCAGCGACGAGCATCGTGATTGTTCCATTTGTCCGATGGGCAAACAGACTTGTTTACCGTTCGGGAAGTCTGGATCAAGAGCTCGAAAACTATTGGAGGTTATTCATTCCGATATAGCCGGTCCAATGGAGGAGTCATCGCTGGGAGGCAACCGCTATTACATTTCGTTCATTGACGACAAATCACGGCGAATGTGTGTGTACTTCCTGAAGACGAAATCTCAAGATGAAGTCCTTAGCTGTTTCAAGAAGTATCAAGCGTGTGCCGAGCGTCAATGTGGCACGAAAATCAAAATCCTGCGAACAGATAATGGTAAGGAATTCGTTAATAATGGCTTACAAAGTTATCTTCAAGCTACGGGCATCAAGCATCAAACTACCGTCCCGTACACACCGGAACAAAACGGGCTGGCGGAGCGCGCCAACCGAACGATAGTCGAGCGAGCCCGGTGTATGATTTTTTAAGCGAAGTTACCGAAATCGTTCTGGGCTGAGGCTATTGCTGCTGCGGTTTATCTGGTGAACAGATCTCCCACTAGTGGCCATGCGATGACACCCGAGGAAGCGTGGAGTGGTAAAAAACCAGACCTCTCTCATGTGCGCGTGTTTGGAACGAAGGCGATGGTGCAAGTACCCAAACCTAAGCGACGGAAGTGGGACCCGAAAGCTCGGGAATGCGTGCTGACTGGTTTCGAAGAGGATACGAAAGGTTATCGGCTGTACGATTCGGTTTCGAAATGTTTCCAAATCAGCCGAGACGTGAGTTTCATTGACGAGTGTTCTGGCGAGTGTCCTTTGTCATCGAAACGTAAAGCGACCGTTGTACCATTTGACGAATCGTTCGGTGGTCTCAGTGAGGAAACGACTGTACCTTTAGGAATCAACGCTGCAAGCGATGCTGAGGTTGATGGCGAAAATTCTGATGGCGATCAGGATACATCAACAGAAATTTTTGAAGATTGCGATAATTCCTTCTACCAGTGCCGATGTGACCGTGCTCCCTCCGCAACAATTCTCAAATCCACCTAGGTCACAGGTGTTGAGGCGCAGCGGTCGGGAGCACAGACTGCCAGGCAAGTACATTGATTATTCTGTCAAATGTAAGGGATTACCCGTTTCAAAACTTACACAGGCATATTCCGACGTACCGTGCGAGACGAAGGCATCCGATGACGACGCCTGGTTGCCCAAGGGTTTAGTCAGCAGTATGGAACTGACTACGACGAAGTGTTTGCTCCGGTCGTTCAGCAAACCACATTCCGAACATTGATGGCAGTTGCAGCGAAGAAAGGCATGGCTGTGAAGCATTATGATGTCAAGACCGCATTTCTCAATGGTGATCTTGAGGAGGAGATTTTCATGCGTCAGCCAAGCGGGTTTGTTCGGAGTGGCAGTGAAGGCAAAGTTTGCAAGCTGAAGCGAAGCTTGTATGGTCTGAAGCAAGCAGCCAGATCCTGGAACCAGAAGCTTCATGACGAGTTGTTGGGCAACGGCTATCACCGGTGTAAGGCAGACATATGTCTTTATCGGAAACACGAAAATGGTCATTGGTGCTACGTTTTAATCTACGTCGATGATCTGGTGATCGCCTGCGAGGATCCGTCGATGATCGAGAGGTTGGTTCTTGGACTGCGGAAGGTGTTCGAGATTAGCGACTTGGGTGACATCCGATTCTTTCTTGGCTTGGAGATCGAACGAAACTCGGATGGTGATTATTTCTTGAGTCATCGCAAGTATATCCAGGAAGTTGTGAAATCAAGTGGATTATCCGACGCTAAAGTTTCTAAGATTCCCTTGGATCCTGGGTACATTAAGTTGGAAACTCGTAGTAAGCTTTTAGAAGACAACTCCGACTACCAAAAGTTGATTGGAAAGCTGCTGTACATCGCAATAAACACCCGTCCCGATATTTCGACTGATGTGTCCATTTTGAGTCGAAAAACGAGTTGCTGCACACAGGAAGACTGGACTGAGATGAAGCGTGTGGTACGATATCTGAAGGGAACCGAAAAATATCGTTTGAGATTGAGCAAGCAGGGTGAATTGGCATTGTCGGATACTCGGACGCTGATTGGGCGGAGAACAGAGAGGACCGTAAATCAAACACCGGATTCGTATTCAAGGTGAATGGAGGTACCGTGAGCTGGGCATGCCGCAAACAGTCGTGTGTGAGCCTGTTGACTGCCGAAGCTGAATTTGTTGCGTTATCTGAGGCGGTTCAAGAGGCACTTTGGCTCAAACTGTTGCTGCAGAAACTCAACGACGAACCCGAGAATTTGCTTATTCTGGAAGACAACCAAAGTTGTCTGAAGATGTTGGCAACGGAGAAGCTGAGTTGGAGAATGAAACATATCGCAGCAAGGTTTCATTTCACGAAGGATTTGATGGAGAAGAAGAGCGTGAGCTGCGTTTACTCTCCGTCTGAGGAAATGGTTGCAGACTTATTAACGAAGCCGCTTCCGAGGATCCGGATGGAAAAGTTAACAATAATGATCGGTCTTACCGTTTAGGAGGAGTGTTGAGGAAAACTGTAATCCGATCATAGTAGTCGTAGGAATATTATGTAAGAAACTTCTAGACTAGTTAAAATATAGTTAGTGTTACTTTGGAGTTCAATCTGAACAGACGTCTTTCATTACGCCACTAACTCACAAGAAAAACACTTAGAAATTTTGGAAGTTGGGAAAATCTTAGCTCTGAGACTAAGAATGTGATACATGAGACCTACGACCTGACATCTGAGACCTGTGATATGAGACCTGAGACATGAGATATGAGACAAAAGACATGAAACCTAAGGCATGAGACAAGAGCCATGAAACATGAGACCTGAGACCTGAGACACTCTTTCACTATAGGGGTCGCAAGTCGATATCGGAGCTAAACTAATTTCTCGCGGTACTAACACTAGTAGCATGTACTAACAAACTCGCGACACTTTTCTTCACCTACAAGTCAAGTCCTTTCACTTGACCGCTCGCAAGTTGAAATCGATCAATATACTTCATAACAGTCGAAAAAGGGACACTTTGACATTTTTTTAATGACATTCACACTCACTTAAATCCACGAATTTCATTGCGACATTCGTAGAATCAACCGAACCGATGACATTCGCTAGGCAGAAATGTTATTGAAGAGAAAAATTTCATGATATGAATGTCATTGTAAAACTCAATGATTTTTTTTTTTCATTTGCGTAACATTTTTTGGATGACTGTCAATGTCATTGATGTCTTTGATAAATGTTATGCGACTGTTACGAGTTGAATTTCATTTCAATCTCAGGTCTCATGTCTCAGGTCTCAGGTCTCAGATCTCAGGTCTCATATCTCATGTTTAATTTCTAATGTTTCATGTCTCTTGCCTCAGGTCTCAGGTCTTAAGTGTCAAGTTACACGTCTTATTGTTTCAAGTTTCAGAGATGCAGAAATTGAATGGAAATGGACGTTAGGCCTAATGTTTCTAGGTTCACCCAAAACTAGGGTTAATCGTGGTTCAAGACGTGAAAAAAAACATTTGGTGATATGAAAAAAACCTACACGGAAAAAAATTGAGTGGTCATCCCAAAGACGCTGTCATGATAATTTTACCATTTCAGCGCTATAGTATTTTCAACCACGAAAAGTTTAACATCGATTTTGTGAAAGTGCGCATGAAACAATATTGAAATTACTATGTACCTGGTAATTTTCGATAACTCTCAATGTTTGTTGTCGAAAATACTATGGTCATGATAATTTCATCATAATTTCTATCACAACTACCGTCCGCATAGTAATTTTGACATTGTGGCACCAATTCATATCAACAAAATACTACGCACATCGTACTTTTGAGAACAAAACATATTTGACTCAAAAACATAAGTGCGTATGATAATTTTACTATGGTAAACATTCTTGTTGTTTACACTAATTCAGGATCATTAATCATCAAACCCGTCTGTAAAAAAAAACTAATTTTGAGCTGCTTTATAGTTCCATAACTTTGAAAATCATTCCAGAACATCGAGAGAACACACTAACATTGACCGACGTGTGTCGGAAGTGTGAATTTTCATGTTTCAAATAATGTCATAATGCATGCATGTTACGAGGTCCCTCGTTTGGCAGCCAACCTCGAGCACCCGTTTGACAGCAATAGTAATAGGATAGATGAGCAAAACAAAACATCAAAGAAAACGTGTGGTTCGGAGGTGAAAAACGTGTTACCGAAGTTGGTTGATTATACTTATTATAAATAACGATTATACGCGGTTTGCGAAACAGTAGTTATTCCTTGAAGAAGTGCTTGCTAAAGGTTAGTTAGTGAGGTGGTTTACTTGCCAATAGATCTTAATAAGTTGCGTTTTCCACTTATAGCGTACCGATATCAGCATAGATAACCTATAGCCTCACAGCTTAACTGCAATCTCACTCTTGTGAAGGTAATTTTATAACGCAATCAACTTAAACATTGTAATCACCTTTGCATATGTTCAGGTATCATTCATTCAGGTATTCATAGCTCCAGTCGAAGATTCGTTTGCCTTTAGAAGGATTTACTATTCATAACGGATCAGATCACTAAACGTGAGTTGCTAAAAATAATATCCTGTCATACTTACCTAACTATTCATTTCCTTACCAGGGATTTTTATTACTACAAATAAACGTGTAATGCGAATCTGGAAGATCGACTTTGATTGAGAAGATAACATTATAAAAATCCGTTTATGGTGTAAATCCAGAAAGACACAACCATAACCTCAAATGGGAGGCTTAGACAGAACGAAGATCACCGGCTTGCAAGCCCAGCAGGCAGCAGATGAAGGACAGCAAAATGCTGGAAATAGTTGTCAGCTGTGCAACAAAACCGATAACAACCGGATGGTACTTTGTGATGATTGCTCTCTGTGGCAACATTACACTTGCGCTGGTGTAACATCTCAGATTGAAGGCGAGGGAGTACCATTCAGTTGTCACAAATGCACTAAAAAAACTCGGAAGATATCTAAAAGGCAACAAAACAAAACTACTGTTGAAAAATGCTCAAACGACCATCCACCTAAGGTTAAGACTGGCAGTGATCAATGCGAAGTACGATCAAAGGCAGGAACCAGTATCTCGAAAAAGTCGAACTCCTCCTCGAAAAGGTCCGCCAAAATGTCTTTAGAAATACAGTTGCAGAAAGTGGAAGCTGAGAAGCAATTGTTGGAAGAGAAGCGAAAATTGATTGACAAGCAATTTAGTATACTGGAAGAGATAGCTGAATTGGATAATCATGAGTCCGACAACTACACCGCTCAGTCCAGATCAAAGGTTGCTGACTGGCTTGAGAACTCAAATGCATCTGAGGCTGGAAGCAAAAGGCAGGAAGTGATTGATTCTGAAGGCGATGAATCCGAATCCGACATGGATAGCACCGATGACGAGGAACAATTTTTACCAGCGGGCAAATCGACACCGAAAACATCTGCCGCGGTCAAAATGAGCAAACCTAACAAAAACGACCAAAGGAACTCCTGTCTGAAACGAAACCATTTGGCAGCTCGTCAAGTCATAGCAAAGGATCTGCCATCCTTTTCCGGAAACCCTGAGGAATGGCCCATGTTCATTTCAACCTACGAAAGCACGACCAGCATGTGTATGTTCACAGATGAGGAAAACCTAAGTCGCTTGCGAACCTGTCTGCGTGGAGAGGCCCTAGATGCTGTCCGTAGCTTTTTGATTCAGCCGTCAACAGTGCGAAAGGCAATCGATGTTCTTCGACTGAGATTTGGACAACCACAGTTCGTTATCGACTCCTTGAAAGAAAAGGTTCTTTCCATGCCGCCACTCAAACAGGACTCACTGAATCAATTAATTGATTTTTCTATTGCTGTCCAAAACTTAAACGCTACGATCGATGCATGTGGCCGAAAGGAGTACTCCAGAGACTTCTCTCTTATCGCGAAACTTGTAGAGAAATTGCCTTCACCTCACAATCTCGACTGGGCGCGACACCAAAGAAATTTAAAAAAGATAACCTTGGCTAGGTTCTGCGCATGGATTTCCCTCATTGCAGAAGATGCTTGTCTAGTTACGAAACCTACCGGCAAAGGAGAAAGAAACAAGTACGAGAGAGCTGGAACAACATCCAAAGCTAGGGCCTCCGTGAACGTACATGCTGAAGTATCTGACTTCGAGACCAGCGAAATAGAAAAATCCCACACTGGATCAAAGGGCTGTATTATATGCTTTAAGAATGATTGCCTTTCTCTTGATAAGTGCTCTCGATTTCAAGAAATGTCGTACGCAGAACGTTGGACAGCAGTTCACGAACATCAACTGTGCAAGAAATGTTTAAAAATCCATCGAGGTAAATGTAACTCGCCACTATGCGGAAAACAAGGTTGTAAGTACAAGCACCACCCTCTCCTCCATAAAATCTTAAACGTAGTAGCAGAAAATCTGGCGTGTAACACGCACCAAACACAAGCTCAGACAAGTCTTTTAAGATATGTGCCAGTTACATTGTACGGAAAAAGCAAACAAATACAGTGCTACGCCTTTCTAGACGATGGTTCTCACATTACGCTCCTAGATCAAGACCTTTCTGATGAGCTGAATTTGCAAGGTGAACCCCGCCCCCTTTTCATAAAGTGGACGGGTGGCAAACAAAGACACGAAGCGAACTCGCAATCAGTTAATTGTGATATCTCTGGCAACGGCAGTAGGCGCTTCCATTTGGATGACGTGCGAACGGTTCAAGAACTACAACTGCCCTATCAGACGCTCGACGTAGCTGAACTTTCGACAAAATACGGTCATCTCCGTGGTTTACCAGTCCAGTCGTATGAGAACGTTCGACCAAGAATACTGATTGGAATCAAACACGCATACGTTAGTCTCGTTCGTAAAAGTAGAGAAGGAAAACCTCATGAACCGATTTGCATCAAAACGCACTTAGGCTGGTCTATTTACGGAGGAGGTATTGATGGTGAAGTGAGTATGGTTCATCATGTCCTCCATGTGGGCGAAGAAAAGAATCACAGCGAATGTTCCCTTGATCAGGCAGTAAAAAACTTCTTTGACTTAGAAAACATGGGAATCACAAAATCAAATGATATCGTAAGATCCAAGGATGACCAACGCGCTTTAGAGCTTCTGAATGAAATGACGCACTTTAATGGTGAGCGTTACGAGACAGGCCTTCTATGGCGATACCCGAATACACATCTTCACAATAATAAGGAGATGGCTCTGCATCGTTATCACAGCCTAATGAAACGTCTAGAAAAGGATCCTGTCCTAAGAAGCTCTCTCAACGAAAAGATAGATTCTTACCTAGCAAAAGGATATATTCGAAAACTAACAAGTGAAGAGATAAGCAACCCTCGGGAACTGGTGTGGTATCTGCCAACGTTCCCTGTTACATATCCTAACAAACCTGGGAAAGTTAGACTGGTGTGGGACGCTGCCGCAATGTACAAAGGACAATCGTTAAACTCCGTTTTGTTGACAGGACCCGACCAGTTAGTTTCCCTGATTTCGGTACTAATCAAGTTTCGCGAAAGTCGAATAGCCGTGTGTGGCGACATTCGCGAAATGTACCACCAAGTTAAAATACGAGAACAGGATCAGCACTGCCAGCGTTTCCTGTGGAAGGACAATGATGGCGATCCTAGTGAGTACATTATGATGGTCATGACCTTTGGTGCATCATGCTCCCCAAGTAGCGCGCAATTCGTTAAGAATATTAATGCCAAGAGACACGCCGAAAAGTATCCAGACGCATCGGAAATTATAATAAATTGCACTTACGTAGACGATATGTTGTTCAGTGTTCCCGATGAAAAAGAAGCAATCAACCTGGCAAAAACTGTGCGCTTAATTAATAACAACGGGGGCTTTGAAATACATAATTGGATGTCGAACGCAGCCCAGGTATTAGCCGAACTCGAAGAAGAACCTTCTTCAGGTAAAAATCTTGACTTGATATCTCCCCTTGCAACAGAAAAGGTTCTTGGCATGTGGTGGGAAACTACATCGGATTCGTTTGTTTTTAAAATCAACTGGACTCGCTTGGATAAGGCCCTTCTAGAAGGATCACGCATACCCACGAAGCGAGAGGTCCTCAAAACGCTAATGTCTATCTACGATCCCCTGGGTCTCATCTCCCACTACTTAATGTTCCTGAAAATCCTACTCCAAGAGATTTGGAGGGCTGAAGTGAGCTGGGATGAAATGATAGGAGATAAACTGAATGAAAAATGGCTTAAGTTCGTTAGGCTATTTCCGGCGCTAGAGAATCTTCGTATCCAACGCTGCTTTCACAGTTTTCATAAACTTATACCCGTAGTTGATGTGCAGCTACATACCTTTGTTGACGCTAGCGAGGATGGTATGGCTGCTGTTGTGTACCTACGCTACGCATCGGACGATACAGTTGAGTGCTCGTTAGTTGGTTCGAAAACGCGTGTAGCGCCACTCAAATATTTATCAATTCCTCGCAAGGAGCTGCAATCGGCGGTTATTGGCGCTAGATTTACGAAAACTGTTCTCGAAAAGTTGTTAACCAAAGTAAACCGATGCATTTATTGGTCCGATTCTCGAAATACATTAGCCTGGATCTCATCAGATCATCGGAAGTACAGCCCGTACGTAGCAGCACGTGTCAGCGATATTCTCGAAACCACTGTGGCATCTGACTGGCGGTGGGTCCCATCCAAATGGAACGTAGCAGACGATGCAACGAAATGGCAGCGCACCCCTGCGCTTTCATCTAATGAGAGATGGTTCTCCGGACCTGAGTTTTTACGCAACGTCGAAAAGGAGTGGCCTGTAATGCCTCTAAAGAAGTTTTCAACCGATGAAGAAATGAAACTTACCTGTAATGTTCACTTGGTACACACTCCCGGTGCAATCACTGTTACTAACTATTCGCGATGGATGCATTTGGTAAGAGTTACTGGATTCGTTCAACGATACCTCAATAATGTGTTTAACAGTAAGAACACACGAACCGGAATCCTTACTAGCAACGAGCTTCGTAACGCTGAAGAACTTCACATCCGGAACGCTCAAAGGGAAATCTACTTTGAAGAACTTCAACTTCTGCAGGCTAGAGAAAACATTTCTAAAAAAAGTCAGCTCTATAGACTATCTGCTTACCTTGACGATCGAAGAATCATAAGAATGGAAGGAAGAACAGGAGCTTGCGAATTTCTGGACGTAGAAACTGTGAATCCAATAATTCTTCCGGGGAAACACCACATCACGAAGCTTATTGTCTCATGGTATCATAAAAAATACCATCATCAGAACAGTGAATTGATTATAAATGAAATCAAACAGAAATTCTATGTATCAAATTTAAGAAGGTTGTATAAACATATTCGCAAAGATTGTCAACTTTGTAAGATACTAGAAGCGCGACCTCGTCCGCCCAGAATGGCTAGACTTCCACCTTGTCGAGTCGCTGCCTACACGCGACCGTTTACACATTGCGGATTGGACTACTTCGGTCCTCTAGAGGTGGTAGTGGGCCGCAGAGTAGAAAAACGATGGGGTGTGTTATTTGTTTGCCAGACTACAAGAGCTATCCATTTAGAAATCGCTCATCAGTTGAATAAAAGTTCCTGTATAATGGCAATCCGAAATTTTGCGTCAAGAAGAGGAACGCCTGCTGCCTTTTACAGTGACAGAGGAACGAACTTCGTAGGATCATGTAGAGAGCTCCGAGAAACCCTGAAGAAGGTTGACGAAAATCAGGTTGCAGCAGAATTCACTACTCCAAGTACCTCGTGGGTATTTAACCCCCCAGCGACCCCACATATGGGAGGAAGCTGGGAACGACTCATACGTTCAGTAAAAAGAATATTGCCTCTCTTGCGCATATCCAGGCGACCAACTGATGAAGAACTACGCAACGCCTTTGCAGAGATCGAGAACACGCTTAATGGAAGACCGCTCACCTATGTTCCTCTAGATCACGATTCTCGTACAGCGCTCACTCCTAATCACTTCCTACTAGGAAGCTCGAACGGTTCTAAACCTCTGACGGATATCAACAGCGATGGAATATCTTTGAGACGAGGCTGGCAGGTGTCGCAAGTCATCGCCAACCAGTTCTGGAAGCGTTGGATACGCGACTATCTACCAGAAATCACCAGGCGAAGTAAATGGTATGAACCGGTTAAGCCCATCGAAGTTGACGACATAGTGATTATAGTTGATCCTGATTTGCCGAGAAATTGTTGGCCTAAAGGACGAGTTATAAAGATCATCACAGACGGCGATGGACAAGTTAGACGTGCATGGGTGAAGACGAAAACTTCTGTTTATGAGAGGCCTGCTGTTAAGATAGCTGTGCTCGATGTAGGTGACAACGATAGTAAGCCGAATCCTGCAAAGTAATAGTCGTCGTACTCGGGGGGGAGTGTTACGAGGTCCCTCGTTTGGCAGCCAACCTCGAGCACCCGTTTGACAGCAATAGTAATAGGATAGATGAGCAAAACAAAACATCAAAGAAAACGTGTGGTTCGGAGGTGAAAAACGTGTTACCGAAGTTGGTTGATTATACTTATTATAAATAACGATTATACGCGGTTTGCGAAACAGTAGTTATTCCTTGAAGAAGTGCTTGCTAAAGGTTAGTTAGTGAGGTGGTTTACTTGCCAATAGATCTTAATAAGTTGCGTTTTCCACTTATAGCGTACCGATATCAGCATAGATAACCTATAGCCTCACAGCTTAACTGCAATCTCACTCTTGTGAAGGTAATTTTATAACGCAATCAACTTAAACATTGTAATCACCTTTGCATATGTTCAGGTATCATTCATTCAGGTATTCATAGCTCCAGTCGAAGATTCGTTTGCCTTTAGAAGGATTTACTATTCATAACGGATCAGATCACTAAACGTGAGTTGCTAAAAATAATATCCTGTCATACTTACCTAACTATTCATTTCCTTACCAGGGATTTTTATTACTACAAATAAACGTGTAATGCGAATCTGGAAGATCGACTTTGATTGAGAAGATAACAATGCATGCAAATAAACAAACAAACATACATAGTAATTTTACTATTTAAATCAAGCTCCTCGCTCCTCCTAATCTTTATCATAACACATACTAGTTTCATCATGAAACATATTAATTTTACTAGGGACGAAGTAAAACAATGCATCATTTCATTGACAATTTTACTAAAACGCAGTCGAATTTACTATGCGCAGCCAAATTGAGCACATGGTAAAATAGCTACACGCAGGGCCACATTAAACCATTAATGTTTGAAAAATAACCATAATGGCAGTTTTGTGGGTTAAGTCATTTTATGAGTTTTCTGCGAAAACTCATAAAATGAGATTTTACGGAGAACTTGGATTATGGTTATTTTTCAACCGTTTGCTTGTATTGTATAATGGTTATTAAATAACCGTTTTCCGAACAAAAAAAAATGTTTTTTTCTTCAAAAGAATTGAAAAGAAGTTTTCGGAAAGGATTTAAATATTCTAATCAAAATCATCATATATTTTTCTTTTTCATATATGGGATATATTTTAAATATCAAAACGTCTGTATTTGCATTCCGTATCAAACTATAAGCTCGCGCTCGGGAGATGCCGAATTGGGAGGAAAGTATTTGGAACAATTGTTCCGGATCAATCGTACGACGGCACTTCTTTCCAATAGGTATTGTCCCTCAGTACCTGTAGAGGATAGAAAAAAATGGTCATTTGCTAGTCAATTTTCATAAAATTCAGAAGGCACTGATTTGAGAACAACTCACCTTGATATTATGGAAGCAACTTTAAAATTGGGGCCCACATCCGGATCCCTCTTGTCCATATTCGGGTCAGTCTATCGTTGCTTTTTCCTTAGCAGAAACATTTTGCGACACCCGGTTGATCTGCTAACCTAGAAATGGTGAAAAAAAATCAATTTTGGAATCAACTTTTTTAATACCGGGGGCATTACTCACCTTTGTTCCGATGCTGCTTATGGCCTTTAAAATCTCCCAGTCCAGTTCTCCGATAGAAGTTTGTTCCCAGCCAGCGGAGGTACAAAATAAATCCGATGCGGAACAAAACAGTTAACACTGGCGCTTGCACCCGACAACTGTTCTTCCGTATTCACGGTTGAATTTTAACCATTTTTTGGTTTTGAATTCGAACTTCAGAAACGGTTGAAATTCAAACATTCATTTTGATTGAAAAATAACAAATATTGGAGTTCTTCTAGAAATCCCAGAAAATGTTTCAATAAAAGTCATTTTTGGTTATAAAAATATGAGCGTGTATGCGTAAGGTATTATAAACAACAAAACATATTTGACTCATAAATATGGTCGCCTGTTGTTCGTTTAAACCAGGGATTTAGTAATTTTACTATGCTTTTTTTTGTGTGTAGCAATTGTTTTTGCTAAGCAAAATCAAGCAGTCGATTAAAGCAATTGCTTAGGTTGTTATGACAGCTGTTTTCTCAGTCAGGAGTTTAAACAAGCTAGTTTGGTATGAATAAAGCCCAAATCTGAAGCAATTACTCGACCAATCTTCTAGCAATTGCTTTATTTTCTAAGCATGCTCGGTAGCAGACTTTTCGAATCAAAATATTATTTTGTAACGTCACAAATTTATCAAATTGACTATATGACACTTCAATGAAATTGAAAAAGGCATTTTCAACATGGATAAAATGGCTCCTTTTCCTCAAATTTTCGAAGCTAAATAGAGACACGTCGATGCAGAAAAAATGTTCTCTACCGATGAGTCTCTGATACTCTGTACAACGATATATCTAGCACCTCTTACAGCATCGAGTCACCAATCACCATGCTGTGTATATAGCATAGTTAGCTGCTATTCATTGGGGATAGTTTCGTCACACGAACTGTTGAAAACTACTTTATTATAACTGATAGTCTCAGCTCTGTTGAAGCGATCCGCTCTATAAGACCAGGAAATCTCACGCCGTATTTCCTCGAAAAGATACGAGATATATTGACCACTTTATCAAGACGTTCCTCTTCCATCACCTTTGTCTGGGTCCCCTCACATTGCTCAATATTAGGAAATGAAAGAGTAGATTCCCTTGCAAAGGTGGGTTCGTTGAAAGGCAACATTTACCAGCGTGAAATCGTCTTCAACGAATTCTACTTCTTGGCTCGGAGAAACTTTATTGTCAACTGGCAGCGCAGATGGGACGAGGATGAGTTGGGTCGGTGGCTACACTCGATTATCCCAAAGGTAAGCCTTAAACCCTGGTAATAGATTGAACCTGAGTCGGGATTTTATTCGTATATCTTCCAGTCTCATGTCAATCATTATTCCTTGAACGCGGTACTCTATCATAAAACCACCCTGCACCCCAGTAAGAAATGTACTAGCCGCGATAGACATTGCTTACATGGTCGATATATACCTTTTTCTAAAAGCTATTGATCTTCGTCTATAGTTCATTTCATTTTCATATTTCCCTATCTACTTCCTGTTCTCTTCAAAAAGTGACGATCTAGACTTAAGCAAACAATTGTAAACGTACAAAACGAGTTTGGCTTCTTAAAGCCTCAAGGTATAAGTCATTTCAAATAAAGAAATTCCAAAAATACAGAAAAAAATAATTCCTTGAATTAAATATTTTTCAAATTTCGATTTTAAACAAAATTTGACGGATTTGAAACAAAATTGATTTCTTTGATTCTGCTTGTTCTTTTGAAACTAAGTAAACTTTAAAAAAAATGTTTTAACTTAAACAAATTATCTCTTCAAATAAAAACTTCAACCTTTGATTCCAAAGATATTTTGATTTGACTTGCATGAAGAATAGAAGACGCGGTACTCTATCGGTTTGATCTGGCTGGCAGTAACCATTAAGCCGTTAAAAATGGCT